>NC_052074.1:2886945-3186945 GCF_015852505.1 Tachyglossus aculeatus
AAGGTAATGATAATTATAGTATTTGTTAAGCACTTATGTACAAAGCACTGGGGTAGATACAAGGTAATGATAATTATAGTATTTGTTAAGCACTTATGTACAAAGCACTGGAGTAGACACAAGGTGGTAATAATTATAGCATTTGTTAAGCACTTATGTGCAAAGCACTGTTCTAAGCGCAGGGGTAGATACAAGGTAATAATAATTGTAGTATTTGTTAAACACTTATGTACAAAGTACTGTTCTAAGCATTGGGGTAGTTACAAGGTAATAATAATTATAGTACTTAAACACTTATGTACAAAGCACTGTTCTAAGCCCTGGGGTAGATACAGGGTAATAATAATAATGATAACTATAGTATTTGTTAAGCACTTACTACATACAAAGCACTGTTCTAAGTGCTGGGGTAGAGAGGATCTGCCGTTTGTCCTTTACTAAACAATAATAAATAATGATGGTATTTGTTAAGCACTATGTGCCAAGCACTGTTCTAAACACTGGGGTAGATACAAGGTAATAATAATAATTATAGTATTTAAGCACTTATGTACAAAGCACTGTTCTAAGCCCTAATGATAACTATAGTATTTGTTAAGCACTTACTACATACAAAGCACTGTTCTAAGTGCTGGGGTAGAGAGGATCTGCTGTTTGGCCTTTACTAAACAATAATAAATAATGATGGTATTTGTTAAGCACTTACTATGTGCCAAGCACTGTTCTAAACGCTGGGGTAGATACAGGGTAATCAGGTTGTCGCACGAGGGGCTCACACTTTTAATCCCCATTTTCCAGATGAGGTAACTGAGGCCCAGAGAAGTGAAGTGGCTTGCCCAAGGTCACGCAGCAGGTAAGTGGCAGAGTTGGGATTGGAATCCACATCCTCTGACTCCCAAGCCCGGGCTCTTTCTGCTAAGCCACATTGCTTCTCAGTAGAATAATAATAATAATAATTTTGGTATTTAAGTGCTTACTATGTGCCAAACACTGTTCTAAGCTCTGGGGGGAATACAAGGTAATCAAGTTGTCCCACATGGGGCTTGCAGTCTTAATCCCCATTTTACAGATGAGGTAACTGAGGCCCAGAGAAGTGAAGTGACTTGCCCAAGGTCACACAGCTGAAAAGTGGCGAAGGTGGGATTAGAACCCATGACCTCTGACTCCCAAGCCCGGGCTCCTTCCACTGAGCTACGCTGCTTCTCCCTTGGTCAGACACAAGAAAAATGGCTCGTTGGAGATGAGGTCATCCGGGGGTTTCTGTGGCACCAGCGCTTAGAACAGTGCTTGGCACATAGTAAGTGCTTAACAAATGTCATCATTATTAATTAGCAAGAGGGTTGGCGGCGGTTGTAATTAGGACACAGAGAAAGAAAGGCCTCACCACTCTCCAACCTGCCACGCTGCTACTTGATAAACGGTGTGCCGCGAACAAAGAGCATCATTTTAACTTCAAGTTCCTTTATTTCTCCCCGCCCTCCTTTCTTTTCCTGTATTACCTAAATGCTTACTATGTGCCAGGCACTGTACTAAGCGCTTGGGTAGATACAAGCTAATCGGGTCCGACACAGTCCCTTGTCCACTGCGGTGGGGAAAACCGATGGGGAAATATTCAGAGCGAAGTATAAAAGCCTACTGTGTGTCAAGCACTGGACTGGATACAAGATTGATGATGGTATTTGTTAAGCGCTTACTATCAATCGTATTTATTGAGGTTTTCAATCGTATTGAGCGCTTACTGTGTGCAGAGCACTGTTTATTACTCTATTTATTTTACTTGTACATATCTATTCTATTTATTTTATTTTGTTAGTATGTTTGGTTTTGTCTCCGCCTTTTAGACTGTGAGCCCACTGTTGGGTAGGGACTGTCTCTATATGTTGCCAATTTGTACTTCCCAAGCGCTTCGTCCAGTGCTCTGCACACAGTAAGCGCTCAATAAATACGATTGATGATGATGATGTACTAAGCGCTGGGGTAGATATAAGGTAGATTGTCCCACGTGGGGCTCACAGTCTTCATCCCCGTTTTACAGATGAGGTAACCGAGGCCCAGAGAAGTGAAGTGACTTGCCCAAAGTCACACAGCTGCTAAGTGGAGGAGCAGGGATTAGAACCCATGACCTCTGACTCTCAAGCCCGGGCTCTTTCCACTACACCACGCTGCTTCTCTGATTAATTAGATTAATTAGTGGGTGAGAACTGCATCTTGCAGCCAGGGGTTATATTTGGACTCTTCTAGACCCTTCTAGACTGTGAGCCTGTTGTTGGGTGGGGACCATCTCTAATATATTGTCGATTTGTAGTTCCCTAGCGCTTAGTACAGTGCTCTGCACACAGTAAGCGCTCAATAAATACGATTGAATGAATGAATTAGATTAATTAAGATTAATCTGGTTGGAAACAGTCCCTGTCCCTCTTGGGACGGGGTCTCTTGGTTTAAGTCGGAAGGAGGAGGATTCGCTCCCCTTTAACGAATGAGGAAATTGAGGTATAGAGAAGTGAAGTGACTTGTCCAAGGTCACACGGCAGGCCCGAGGTGGAGCCTGGATGAGAACGCGGGTCCTCTGCATGAATCAAGGAAAAGCAACGTGGCTCAGTGGAAAGAGCCCGGGCTTGGGAGTCAGAGGTCGTGGGTTCTAATCCCGGCTATGCTGCTTGTCGGCTGTGTGACCTTGGGCAAGTCGCTTCACTTCTATGCGCCTCAGTTACCTCATCTGTAAAATGGGAATTAAAAGTGTGAGCCCCACGTGGGACAACCTGATTACCCCATAACCACCCCGGTGCTTCGAACAGTGCTTGGCACATAGTAAGTGCTTAACAAATGCCATTATTATTATTATTATTATTATTATGAATCAGGTCATGTGTTAGTCATATTTATGGAGCACTTAGTATGTGCAGAGCACTGTACTAAGCTCTTGGGAGAGTACAGTTTTGTTTCGTTGTCTGTCTCTTCCTCTCTCTTCCTCCCTTCAAGGCCCTGCTGAGAGCTCACCTCCTCCAGGAGGCCTTCCCAGACTGAGCCCCTTCCTTCCTCTCCCCCTCGTCCCCCTCTCCATCCCCCCCATCTTACCTCCTTCCCTTCCCCACAGAACCTGTATATATGTTTGTACATATTTATTACTCTATTTATTTATTTTACTTGTACATATCTATCCTATTTATTTTATTTTGTTAGTATGTTTGGTTTTGTTCTCTGTCTCCCCCTTTTAGACTGTGAGCCCACTGTTGGGTAGGGACTGTCTCTAGATGTTGCCAATTTGTACTTCCCAAGCGCTTAGTACAGTGCTCTGCACATAGTAAGTGCTCAATAAATACGATTGATGATGATGATGATGATGTCTCCCCCTTCTAGACTGTAAGCCCGTTGTTGGGTAGAGACCATCTCTGTTGCCAGTTTGTACTTCCCAAGCGCTTAATACAGTGCTCTGCACACAGTAAGCGCTCAATAAATACGATTGAATGAATGAACAATAAACCGAGACTAGTTTGGACCCCTTGTGGCTGTACAGATGATGTTATTGAGGCACAGAGAAGTTAAGTGACTGGCCCAAAGTCACACAGCAGACAAGTGGCAGAACTGGGATTAGAACCCACGTCCTCTGACTCCCAAGTCTGTGCTCTTTCCACTAAGCCACGTTGTTTCTCATGCTGCGTGGTAGATGCCTGGTTCAGTGGTCCTACTGAGAGCTCACCTCCTCCAGGAGGCCTTCCCAGACTGAGCCCCCTTTTTCCTCTCCTCCTCGCCATCCCCCCGCCCTACCTCCTTCCGCTCCCCACAGCACCTGCATAAATGTTTGTACAGATTTATTGCTCTATTTATTTTACTTGTACATATTTACTATTCTTTTTATTTTATTTTGTTAATATGTTTTGTTTCGCTGTCCATCTCCCTCTTCTAGACTGCGAGTCCGCCGTCGGGTAGGGACCGTCTCTAGATGTTGCCAACTTGGACTTCTCAAGCGCTTAGTACAGTACTCTGCACACAGTAAGCGCTCAATAAATGCAATTGAATGAATGAATGCCCTCGTTAGACGTTGTCCTTGGCACCAGTGGTTTTGAGGGAAGAGCCCAGGCCTGGGAGTTGGAGGGCCTGGGTTCTAATCCTGGCTCTGTCGCTTGCCTGCTGGGTGAGTCGGCCCAGTCACTTAACTTCTACGTTCCTCGGTTTCCTCATCTGCAAAATGGGGGTTATTATTCATGGTAATAATAGTGATGATGATAAGGGGGTACTTCGTAAGCGCTTACTATGTGCCAAGCACTCTTCTACGCACTGGGGTACATACAAGTCAATCAGTTTGGACTCAGTCCCTATCCCACATGGGGATCACAAGCTAAGTAGGAGGGAGTAGGATTTAATCCCCATTTTGCAGATGAAGTGAGGCACAAAGAAGCGAAGTGACTTGCCCAAGGTCACAGAGCAGACAAGTGGTAGAGCTGGGATTCGAACCCAGGTCCTCTGATTCTCAGGCTTACACTTTATCCACCACGCTGCCTGCCAGGGTGAAAGGAATGCTAATTTCTGTTATTACGGTACTTGGTAAGCGTTTACTCTTCATTGTCGCATTTATTGAGCGCTCACTGAGTGCAGAGCACTGTAAAGTTTAACAATAAATAGACATATTCTCTGTCCACAAGCGCTGGGATAATGTAGGATAATCAAATGCCGGCTCCGCTGATTGTCAGCTGTGTGACTTTGGGCAAGTCACTTAACTTCTCTGGGCCTCAGTTACCTCATCTGTAAAATGGGGATTCATTCATTCATTCAATTGTATTTATTGAGTGCTTACTGTGTGCAGAGCACTGGACTAAGCGCTTGGGAAGTACAAGTTGGCAACATATAGAGACGGTCCCTACCCAACAACGGGCTCACAGCCTAGAAGATTAAGACTGTGAGCCCCCGTGGGACAACCTGATCACCTTGTAACCTCCCCAGCGCTTAGAACAGTGCTTTGCACATAGTAAGCGCTTAATAAATGCCGTTATTATTATTATAATCAGATTGGATCCAGTCTCTGTTCCACATGGGACTCACAGTTTAAGGAAGAGGGAGAAATGAGAAGGTATTTATTGAGCACTTACTATGTGCAGAGCACTGTACTAAGCTCTTGGGAGGGTCCACTACAACATTCATTCATTCATTCAATTGCATTTATTGAGCGCTTACTGTGTGCAGAGCACTGTATTAAGCGCTTGGGAAGTACAAGCCGGCAACATATAGAGGTGGTCATTCATTCATTCATTCAATCGTATTTATTGAGCACTTACTGTGTGCACAGCACTGTACTAAGCGCTTGGGAAGTACAAGTCGGCAACATATAGAGACGGTCATTCATTCATTCAATCGTATTTATTGAGTGCTTACTGTGTGCAGAGCACTGTACTAAGCGCTTGGGAAGTACAAATCGGCAACATATAGAGACGGTCATTCATTCATTCAATCGTATTTATTGAGCACTTACTGTGTGCAGAGCACTGTACTAAGCGCTTGGGAAGTACAAATCGGCAGCATATTGAGATGGTCATTCGTTCATTCATTCAATTGTATTTATTGAGCGCTTACTGTGTGCAGAGCACTGTACTAAGCGCTTGGTAAGTACAAGTCGGCAACATACAGAGATGGTCATTCATTCATTCAATCGTATTTACTGAGCGCTTACTGTGTGCAGAGCACTGTACTAAGCTCTTGGGGAGTACAAATTGGCAACATATAGAGACGGTCATTCATTCAATCGTATTTATTGAGCGCTTACGGTGTGCAGAGCACTGTACTAAGCGCTTGGGAAGTACAAGTCGGCAACATATAGAGACGGTCATTCATTCAATCGTATTTATTGAGCGCTTACTGTGTACAGAGCACTAGACTAAGTGCTTGGGAAGTACAAAAAGGCAACATATAGAGACGGTCATTCAATTCAATCATGTTTACTGAGCGCTTATGGTGTGCAGAGCACTGTATTAAGCGCCTGGAATTGGCAGAAGCGTAACGAGTTGGCAGTCTAGACGACGAGACGGACATGAAGGTGGACTTGGCCTGGGTCCAGACATATAGAGACGGTCATTCATTCATTCAATCGTATTTATTGAGCGCTTACTGTGTGCAGAGCACTGTACTAAGCGCTTGGGAAGTACAAATCGGCAACATATTGAGATGGTCATTCGTTCATTCATTCAATTGTATTTATTGAGTGCTAACTCGACTCCAGACGTCACCCCAAAACCCGTCGGACTCCCCTCTAATGGGAAGAGTTGCCATTAGGTTGCCAACTTGTACTTCCCAAGCGCTTAGCACAGCGCGCTGCGCACAGTAAGCGCTCAATCAATACGATTGATGATGATGATGGTGATGATGATGATGAAGAGTTCCTCCCGGACAGGTAACCCCGCAAACGGTCAGAAATGGAGCCGCATCTCAGGGGGGCCGGGACAGAAGTCTCCGGACGTTTCAGATGGAGCGGAGCCGTGTTACATAAAGGGTGCGTTTCCCCGTATGCAGGGCAATATCATCATCATCAATCATATTTATTGAGCGGTTACTATGTGCAGAGCACTGTACTGAGCGCTTGGGAAGTACAAATTGGCAACATATAGAGACAGTCCCTACCCAACAGTGGGCTCACAGTCTAAAATATAAATAGCGATATCTCGTGGCCGATAATTAATGAGGCCTGGAGGGATGGGGGGACACTAGGGGAGATGCGACGTTGCCATGGAAACCCAGCGGTTCACGCATCCGCGCTCCGGCAGGGCCGGAGTGCGTTGGGAGGCTTTGGTCATTTTCCTTTCTGGGATTTGGGGTGCCGGAGATGTCGTCCCTTCTGGCTGATCCTGCTGCGGCGATGGTGGAGGACAAGGTGGGAGAGCTTGTCTCCCCAAGACTGTTGGTCCAACTTGTACTTCCCAAGCGCTTAGTACAGTGCTCTGCACACAGTGAGCGCTCAATAAATAGGATTGATGATGATGATGATGTTGGTAAAATTCATTAGAGCCAAAGGGCAGCCTCTCCCAGCCTGGTTTGAGTTGGTGGTGCGGTCAGGGATTCGCGCAGCTGTCAAGGTAGTGGCTTTGGATGTGTGCGTGTCCGGGGGATGCGTGTCGTCGAGAAGGATCTGGGCGCCTCTATATGTTGCCAACTTGTACTTCCCAAGCGCTTAGTACAGTGCTCTGCATACAGTAAGCGCTCAATAAGTACGATTGATGATGATGATGATGTTGGTAAAATTCATTAGAGCCAAAGGGCGGCCTCTCCCAGCCTGGTTTGAGTTGGTGGTTTGGTCAGGGATTCGCGCAGCTGTCAAGGTAGTGGCTTTGGATGTGTGCGTGTCCGGGGGATGCGTGTCGTCGAGAAGGATCTGGGCGCCTCTATATGTTGCCAACTTGTACTTCCCAAGCGCTCAGTACAGTGCTCTGCACACAGTAAGCGCTCAATAAATACGATTGATGATGATGCATAATAATGATGGCATTTGTTAAGCACTTACTATGTGCAAAGCACTGTTCTAAGCACTGGGGGGATACAAGGTGATCAGGTTGTCCCATGTGGGGCTCACAGTCTTCATCCCCATTTTCCAGATGAGGTAACTGAGGCTTAGAGAAGTGAAGTGACTTGCCCTAGGTCACACGGCAGACATGTGGCGGAGCCGGGATTCGAACCCACGACCGCTGACTCCAAAGCCCAGGCTCCTTCCACTGAGCCACGCTGCTTTTCTTCATTTCTTCAAGCGCTTAGTACAGTGCTCTGCACACAGTAAGCGCTCAATAAATAGGATTGATGACGATTGGTGATCCCGCCCCCCTCTCCCTCTCCAAAGATGATGGCACCGAGCAAGCCCGCACCATGTGCTGAGCGCCGGGGGAGAGGCCGGGCTTTCGGATCGGAAAGCTTCACCCGGGGCTGACCACCGATCTTATCCCCATTGTTCGGAGGAGAGAACTGAGGCCCAGCATGGTTAAGCGACCTGGCGGTCTCTCAAGCAGTCAGTTGTATTTATTGAGCGCTTACTGTGTGTAGGGCACTGTGCTAAGCTCTTGGGAGAGTACGACTCAACAGTCCTTAGACTGTCAGCTCATTGTGGACAGGGACTATGTTTATTTTTGTATCGTGCTCTCCCAACGCTTAGTACTCTGCACACAGCAAGCGCTCAATAAATATGATTGAATAATAATGATAATAATAATGACGGCATTTATTAAGCACTTACTATGTGCAAAGCACTGTTCTAAGCGCCGGGGAGGTTACAAGGTGATCAGGTCGTCCCACGGGGGCTCACAGTCTTAATCCCCATTTTACAGATAAGGTAACTGAGGCTCAGAGAAGTGACTCGCCCAAAGTCACACAGCTGACAAGTGGCGGAGCCGGGATTCGAACCCACGACCTCTGACTCCAAAGCCCGGGCTCTTTCCACCGAACCACGCTGCTTTTCGAATGAATGCAAGACAATAGAGCAGACACATTCCCTGCTGTCCGGCACCAACCCAGTGCTTGTCTCAACCCCAGCACTTAGTACAGTGCTTGGCACATAGTAAGCGCTTAATGAATACCGCAATTATTATGATTATTATTATTAGTACAGTGGCCTGCACATAGTAGGCGCTCAATAAGTACCATGGATTGATTGCAGTGAGGAGAGGTCACTGCTCACAAGCGTCCCTGACCTCTGACCCCACGACTGCGAACTCTCTACTGTTTTGAAGGAATAAACGAAGCGACTTTGGTCAAACTCGTTATCTTTGCCCCTGAGTCTGCCTAACCCCGACCGTTAGATAATTGGATTTATCGCATTTGAATGAAAAGGAATAAATCGCTTTTGTCCGATTGTTCCCCTGCTCTTTCAAATCCCATTCTGCGGTAAAGAATTGGACCTTGATCGATAGGTTTAAATATCATTGATCGGAAACAAAATCAGTGAAAGCCTGTACCGACCTGATTGGATTTCCCTTTCTGGCTGAGATCCATGAGGCTCGGGGGATTAAACGGGGGAAGGTTTTTTTAAAGAAAAACAAAACAAAACCCCCAAATCTCTCTTAAATCCCCGGCTGCCTTGCTTGTAAATGATTCTATTGGATTTGCTACCTGATTAAAAGAGAACTGGCCTTGTGGATAGAGCCCAGGCTTGGGAGCTAGAAGGACCTGGGTTCTAATCCTGCCTCTAATCCAGCTGTGTGACCAGGGACAAGTCACTTCACTTCTCTGGGCCTCAGTTCGGGAAAATGGGGATTAAGCGAGCCCCATGTGGGAATGGGACTGTGTCCAACCTGGTTAGCTTGTATCTACCCTAGCGCTTAGAACAATGCTTGATACGTATTAAGCGCTTAACAAATTATTTTATTTTACTTTATATTGTTAATATGTTTTGTTTTGCTGTCTGTCTCCCCCTTCTAGACTGCGAGCCCGCTGTTGGGTAGGGACCGTCTCTAGATGTTGCCAACTTGGACTTCCCAAGCGCTTAGTACAGTGCTCTGCACACAGTAAGCGCTCAATAAATGTGATTGAATGAATGAATGAACAAATAATAATAATAATAATAATAATAATAATGGCATCTGTTAAGCACTTACTATGTGCAGAGCACTGTTCTAAGCGCTGGGGGGGGGATACAAGGTGATCAAGTTGTCCCACGTGGGGCTTACAGTCTTAATCCCCATTTTACAGATGAGGGAACTGAGGCTCAGAGAAGTTAAGTGACTTACCCAAGGTCACACAGCAGACACGTGACGGAGCCGGGATTCGAACCCATGACCTCTGACTCCAAAGCCCGGGCTCTTTCCACTGAGCCACGCTGCTTCTCTTAATACCATCATCATCATCATCATGAGAGGTTAGTTGGGGAAGGAGAGAGGTTGGGGGGCAAGGGGGGCTCCCCTGTTCGTTATGTTGAAGCACCAGAGGAGATACAGTCCCCCCTTAGCTGATGTCTTTGGTCACAAGGTAGGGACAGGGAATGAGGAAGCCATCTTAATTGTGAAGAGTCCAAATTATTGAAGTGGTATTGCCCCCTTCTATAATAATAATAATAATATAATAATAATCATGGCATTTATTAAGCGCTTACTACGTGCAAAGCACTGTTCTAGGCACTGGGGACGTTACAAGGTGATCAGGTTGTCCCACGGGCGGCTCACGGTCTTCATCCCCATTTTACAGATGAGGTCACTGAGGTGCAAAGAAGTGAAGTGATTTGCCCAAAGTCACACAGCTGACAGTTGGTGGAGCCGGGATTTGTACCCATGACCTCTGACTCCAAAGCCCGGGCTCTTTCCACTGAGCCACGCTGCTTCTCTAATGATGATGGCATTTATTAAGCGCTTACTATGTGCAAAGCACTGTTCTAAGCACTGGGGAGGCTACAAGGTGATAAGGTTGTCCTACGGGGGGCTCACAGTCTTAATCTCCATTTTACAGATAAGGGAACTGAGGCACAGAGAAGTGAAGTGACTTGCCCAAAGTCACACAGCTGACAAGTGGCGGAGTCTGAATTTGAACCCATGACCTCTGACTCCAAAGCCCGGGCTCTTTCATTCATTTATTCATTCAATCATATTTATTGAGCACTTACTGTGTGCAGAGCACTGTACTAAGTGCTTGGGAAGTACAAGTTGGCAACATCTAGAGACGGTCCCTACCCAACAGTGGGCTCACAGTCTAGAAGGGGGAGACAGACAACAAAACAAAACATATTAACAAAATAAAATAAGTAGAATAAATATGTACAAATACAATAAATAGAGTAATAAATACGTACAAACATATATACATACACTGAGCCACGCTGCTTCTCTAATGATGGCATTTATTAAGCGCTTACTATGTGCAAAGCACTGTTCTAAGCGCTGGGGAGCTTACAAGGTGATCAGGCTGTCCCACGGGGGGCTCACAGTCTTCATCCCCATTTTCCAGATGAGGGAACTGAGGCCCAGAGAAGTGAAGTGACTTACCCAAAGTCACACAGCTGGCAATTTGGCAGAACAGGGATTTGAACCCATGACCTCTGACTCCAAAGCCCGGGCTCTTTCCACTGAGCCACGCTGACGCAGTTCCTGTCCTACAAGGGACTCACAGCCTTATCCCCATTCTACAGATGAGGCACTCAGTAATTAATAATAATGTTGATATTTGTTAAGCGCTTTCTATGTGTCGATTGACTGAAGATCCTCTTTCTGCTTCGAAGGGGCTGAATGAAGGAGCATATCCAATTGAGCCCAGGTATGTCCCTTTCCCCTTCTAATAATAATAATAAAATAATAATAATAATAATAATGATGGATGGCATTTGTTAAGTGCTTATTACTAGTGCAAAACACTGTTCTAGACTGTGAGCCCGTTGTTGGGTAGGGACTGTCTCTATATGTTGCCAACTTGCACTTCCCAAGCGCTTAGTACAGTGCTCTGCACACAGTAAGCGCTCAATAAATACGATTGAATGAATGAGTTTGTTCCTCAGTGGGTGGGGGAGAAGCAGCATGGCCAGGTGGCTAGAGCCCGAGTCTGGGAGCCAGGAGGGCACGAGTTCTAATCCCCCCTCTGCCACTTGTGTGCTGTGTGGCCTTGGGCAAGTCACTTCACTTCTCTGGGCCTCAGTTACCTCTTCTATAAAATGGGGACGAAATTGTGAACCCCACGTAGGGACAGGGACTGTGTCCAACCCAATTTTAGACTGTGAACCCACTGTTGGGTAGGGACTGTCTCTATATGTTGCCAACTTGTACTTTCCAAGCGCTTAGTACAGTGCTCTGCACACAGTAAGCACTCAATAAATACGATTGATTGATTGATTTGCTTGTAATAATAATTATAATAATAATGGCATTTGTTAAGTGCTTACTATGTGCCAAGCACTGTTCTAAACGCTGGGGAGGTTACAAGGTGATCAGGTTGTCCCATGGGGGGTTTACAGTCTTAATCCCCATTTAACAGATGAGGGAACTGAGGCCCAGAGAAGTGAAGTGACTTGCTCAAAGTCACACAGCTGACAACCGGCAGAGCTGGGATTTGAACCCATGATCTCTGACTCCAAAGCCCGGGCTCCTTTCACTGAGCCACGCTGCTTCTCTACCCACCCCGGCGTTTACTAAAGTGCCCGGCACATACTAAGCGCTTAACAACTAGCATCACTATTATCGTTTTCCCTACACCTGACAGGAGGAACACACACAGCGCCGCTTGTATTAAGAAACATTTTATTAACAAAACAGTAAAGTCCACTTGCTTAGCATTTCCAGTAATGGAGAAATAGGCCTTGCGACAACGAAAGAAAACCCTTAAATAGCAATCACACAAAGCACTGTAAGATTATAGGGGCATTTCTGACCTCTCTCTGATGTCGTGGTGGGGCGGGGAGGGGGACGGCGGTGGAGGGGCCGGGTCACGAGGGGCCTCACGCATCGCTTCGGGCTTTCATTTTTAAAAAAGGCAGCACGTTACAGGGATAGAAAAGAAGCCATCTCAGTCGGACACGCGCGGCGCAGAGGTGAAATCGAATTGCGGTTAGGTAGTTTGAGACGGTAAAGATGGTTGCCGTCGGGTTCTCCCACCGTGCGCTCCATTTTCCGTCCCCCCTCCGCTCTGGGTGACCCCTGACCTTTGCCCCCATGGGTGGGGGGGGCGGTCAGGACTCGGTTCCACTCGCTCCCAAGCTGGGATTTCCTCCGGCCCGGCCACCACGCGCCCGGAGTTTTCCCGCCCTCCGCGGGCAGCGAGGTGTGAGGCCCGTCCGGCTACGCTACGGAAGAGGAGCCGGCCGTGGGGGGACTCTGGGGTTGCCCGCTGATTCTTGCTTTCGCCTTCGTCTTCCCTGAGTTCAGCTGAAATCTGGCGGGGTCCAGCCGGGCCACCCGGGAGAGCTGGCGGGGTTAGAAAAATAGATATTTGGGGGGGTGGGGGTGATGGGGGGCGGCTACTGAAATCAGATCGTGGAGGGCCCAGAGAGCCGGGATCTCTCGGGGGTGGTCCCCCCCCCATTTCCGGCTTGGGGCCGGGGGAGGTCGGTGGAAGGAAACTGGAAATTCCTGATGGAAAAGGGGGAGTGGGCGTCCCAACTCCCGAGCCCCCGTCAGTGACCTCTTGGCAGCAATGGAGCGCGTTTTGACACCCCCCCCCCTTCGTGTCCTCCGTCCCCCATCCCGGCGGGGTTCTGAGATTTATTGCAGTGAACCCCCGGAGCACCAGACGGGCCGAGAAAGTCGGGGGACGGGGTCCCGGCCTCGGCTCGGAGGACTTTCCGGCCGGGCCCTCTGGGGTCGGAGCGAGTCGGGATCGGGGCCTTGTTGGAGCCAAGCGGGTTCCTTAAAGACGCTCGGCTTCCCGGCACCGTTTCGGGCGCGCCCGTTGGGCTTGGAAGTCGGGCCCGGTGGTCTGCCCGGCTCTCGGGGGTCTCCTCCCGCGGTTTGGTGAATTAGGGCGAGTGTGGGATGGGGAGGGCTGCGGGGGGGTGGGATATTTTACCATCAAACAAACGTGACTATGGCCAGTGGCTACCCAGGTCGGGGGCGGAGGGGAAGGTGGGAGGAAGTTTACAAGGGATAGATATATATTATATATTTATATACGTTTCGCTTTCTAATCCACTTCTTCCGTACAAACTACTAAAACTCAATTGCACCGAACAGAGGCTGTACAGGTAAGAAAGAAAGAAACCAGCGGACTCGCTCTTTATTGACACATCCCCCGTTCCACCCCCGCGCGCCGCAAATCAAACGGAGGAGGGACGGGGCGAGGGGAGAGAGACAGAGAGAAGTGGTGGCGGTTGGGAAGGGCGGAAAACTCAAAGGGGGAGTCGGAGGTTCCAGATGGAGTAAAACTCTCTATACCTAGCAATACTAAGAGAACATCAAACTTTACCCAAAATGGCCGATGAGCGGATATAGTTTGCATCGTCTATACAACAGGCTATAAAACGTCACTGATCACGGTCCAGAAAGCACACAGAGATGTGTTTTTTTTTTTCGTTTTATATAAACATATGTAATAACGTAGTAAGCGTGCATGAAAATTTCCCAACGATCGCATCTATGCCCTCTCGCTGCGTTTCTGCCGGGGTACGGTTTGGAAACGGAGTGTCCTCCGGCCAACCCCCCGTCTCCCCTCCCGACCAGGAAAGGGGTAGGGCGGTGGGGTCGGGGGACGGGGGAGCGGTCCCCGCGTCAGTCTCCGGAAGAGGCGTCGAGGGCCGGGTGGGCGTGCGGGTCCCCCACCCCGCCGCCGTGCCTCGGCCCCCCACGCGTAGGTAGCTCCTTGTCGATTGTGTGTCACGCTCCTCTTGTGCCTCTGCCGCGTGCGGCGACGCTCCTCGGCTCCGCGGGGGCAGGGGGATTTCGGGGGGGCGTCCCTCCCAAAGGTTCCGGGGCCGGACCGTCCCCGCGCCGCGGCCCTCCCGACTCGGGTCCGTGTGTGCTTCGTACAAATTGTGGGGGGCGGTGGGGCGGCGAGGCGGTGGTCCTGGGGTGGGGGACGACACGGGGCGGGGGACGGGGGGACGGGGCGGGGTGGCCTTCGGGTCTCGGGGGTCCGGGCGAGGGTCCGCGGGGCGAGCCCGCCGCTGGGATCAGACGTAGTACTCCTTGTCCTTGTTCTTCTTGCTCTTGGCGGCGGCCTTGGCCCCGCCGCCCCCGCCGGCGGCCCCCGCGGCCTGCTTGTCTTTGACCACGGCGCCGTTACTCTGGGCCGAGTTGCTGATGTAGTTGCGGCTCTCGTCGACGTGGTAGGAGCCCTCGTCGCGGTTGCGGTACTTGTACATGGCGTAGAGCAGGATGAGGATGCACAGGGCCGCCGCCGCCACGATGCCCACCACCATGCCCGTCGTGCTGCTCGACTCGCGGATCACCTCGGCCGAGCCCGGGAACTGCTGCTCCCGCCCGCCCGCCCGCGTCGGGTTGGCTGTGGGCACGCGGGGGAGAAGAGAGGGGAGGGAGGGGGACAGAAGTTAGCGTCCTGTTTCGGGATCCTTGTACTTCCCGAGCGCTTAGTACAGTGCTCTGCACACAGTAAGCGCTCAATAAATACGATTGATGATGATGATGATCCGCCCTCCCACGGGGGGTGGCCATGGTTGGGCGCCATCTTGTTTCAGGGAGAGAAGCGGCGTGGCCTAGTATGGTATTGGTTCAGCGCTTACTATAATAATAATAATGGCATTTATTAAGCGCTTACTACCTGCCAAGCACTGCTCTAAGCGCCGGGGAGGTTACAAGGCGATCAGGTTGTCCCACGGTGGGCTCACAGTCTTCACCCCCATTTTACAGATGAGGGAACTGAGGCACAGGGAAGTGCCCAACGTCACGCGGATGCCGGCATTTGAACCCGTGACCACTGGCTCCAAAGCCCGGGCTCTTCCCACTGAGTCACGCTGCTTCCATGTGCCATGGCCTAGTGGATAGAGCCCGGAAGGACCTGGATTCTAATCCTGGCTCTGCCACTTGTCTGCTGTGTGGCGACGGCAAGTCACGTCACTTCTCTGGGCCTCGGTTTCCTCATCTGTAAAATGGGGATTGAGATGGTGGGCCCCATATGGGACAGGGACTATGTCCAACCCGATTTGCTTACCGTGCCTGGTACGGTGCCTGGCACACAGTAAGAGGTTAAGAAATACCACAATTATTATTATTATTATTATTATAAATTTACTGGTTGAACAAGAATGCAATCTTCAAATGGTCTTTTATGCGGTCGGATCTGTGACCCTGGGACACCTGATATTTGCCCCAACCCCACAGGATTTATGAACATATCTTTAAATTAGATATAATAGATTACTGATTGATTCGTGTTAATGTCTCTCTCCTGCTCGAGACTGTAGGCTCATTACAATTCTGTATTGTCCTCTCCCAGGCGCTTAGTACAGTGCTCTGCACCTAGTGAGCCCTCAATAAATACGAATGATTGATTGAAGAGGGCCGCGCCAACGTTTCCTGAGCCACGAAGCAGCGTGGCTCAGTGGAAAGAGCCCGGGCTTGGGAGTCAGAGGTCATGGGTTCTAATCCTGCCTCCCCCACATGTCTGCTGTGTGAGCTTGGTCAAGTCACTTCACTTCTCTGAGCCTAAGTTCCCTCAACTGTCAAAGGGGGATTAAGACTGTGAGCCCCACGTGGGACAACGTGATCACCTTGTAACCCCCCCAGCGCTTAGAACAGTGCTTTGCACATAGTAAGTACTTAACAACATCATTATTATTCAGCGCTTAGAACAGTGCTTTGCACATAGTAAGCGCTTAATAAATACCATCAAAAAAAAAAAAACAGGAGTGAGGGAGAAGCTGGGCTGGGTCGGATCTGAAGTCAACAGGAACTGTGCGGCTGTTTCCTTTCTCAGATCTACGTGCCAGGCACTGTACTAAGCGCTGGGGTAGATTATATATATATATATATATATATATATATATATATATATATATATAGTTATAGTTATATATATAGTTTTTTATATATATATATATATATATAGTTTTATATAGTTATATGTTGCCAACTTGCACTTCCCAAGCGCTTAGTACAGTGCTCTGCACACAGTAAGCGCTCAATAAACACGATTGATTGCTTGATTGATACGAGAAGCAGCGTGGCTCTCCGGAAAAAGCCCGGCCTTGGAAGTCAGAGGTCACGGGTTCTAATTCCGGCTCCGCCCATTGTCAGCTGTGTGACTTTGGGCAAGTCTCTGTGCCTCAGTTACCTCACCTGTAAAATGGGGATTAAGACTGTGGGACCACCTGAGCGCTTTGTATTCATCCCAACGCTTAGAACAGTGCTTGGCACATAGTAAGCGCTTAACAAACACCATTATTATTCATTATACGAGCTAATCGGGTTGGACGCCGTCCGTGCCCCACGTGAGGCTCACAGTCTCAACCCGATTTTACCCATGAGGTAACTGTGGCCCAGAGAGGTGACGAGACCCAGCATTCATTCATTCAATGGTATTTATTGAGCGCTTACTGTGTGCAGAGCACTGTACTAAGCGCTTGCACTGTACTAAGGCAGGTGGCGGAGCCCCAGATTAGAACCCGGGTTCTTTCCGCTAGGCCGTGCTGCTTCTTCGGAAGGCCGGGCTTAGAAGCGGGGGCTTGAAGCCTCCTTAGATAACTTCTCCCACCTGCTAGGACGCTTTTAATTTTAGACCCATTTTCACAATGAGCTCACTCGGGCCATCTGCCTTTGAAACGGGAGGAGGGAGAGGGCGAGAAGGAGGAGGAGGAGAAGGATGGGGAGAGGCGGCCTGTCCTCGCCGTTTAACTGACAGGATCTGCTCGGAGGGAACACCGAACTATTCCAAGGCGGGCCGCTAAAACGGGCTTTGGATTTCGGCTTTTTTTTTTTTTGATGTTCCCTTCTCCGGCCTAGCTGCCCCCTCTCACGTATCTGTCGGAATGGTTTGAGAGGGCACGTCGCCTGGAGACACGAGACAAAGACTTCGGCCCAAGCGCCGGCTGGGATGGGAATTTAGGGTCTGAAGAGAACTAAGAGGTGGCGGTCGGAGAAAAACTTCGGCTCAAGCTCCGGCCAGGATGGGAATTTTGGGTCTGAAGAGAACTAAGAGGTGGCGGTCGGACAAAGACTTCAGCTCAAGTGCCGGCCGGCATGGGAATTTTGGAATTGAAGAGAACTAAGAGGTGGCGGTCGGAAAACTTCTTCCGCATCCGTCAGGGAGACGCTTCATTTCTTTTCCGCCACCAGACCTAAGACTCGGGGAGAGTGGTTTGGCCAGCCCGAGGAAAGAGGCTTCTTGAACGATTTAGCTCGTCTCGGGACGATCAGCTTTCAGTTCCGTGGCACTTTATGTCCCTATCTGTAATTTATTTCTTTATAACAATAATAATTTTAATAATTTTGGTATTTGTTAAGCGCTTACTATGTGCAAAGCACTGTTCTAAGCTGTTCTAAGCGCTGGATTAGACATATTAATGTCTGTCTCTCTCTTGGGACATTCTAGACTGTGAGCCTGTTGTTGGGTAGGGACCGTCTCTATATGTTGCCGACTTGTACTTCCCAAGAGCTTAGTACAGTGCTCTGCACGCAGTAAGCGCTCAATAAATACAACTGAATGAATGAAGGAATTTGATATTTGCCCCAATCCCACAGGATTTACATACATATTAAATTATATATATTAAATTACCGATTGATTCGTAATAATAATAATAATGATGGCATTTGTTAAGCACTTACTATGTGCAAAGCACTGTTCTAAGCGCTGGGGAGGTTACAAGGTGATCAGGTTGTCCCATAGGGGACTCACAGTTTTAATCCCCATTTTACAGATGAGGTGACTGTGGCACAGAGAAGTGAAGTGACTTGCCCAAAGTCACCCAGCTGACAAGGATTAGAACCCATGACCTCTGACTCCAAAGCCCATGCTCTTTCTAGTGAGCCACGCTGCTTCTCAGCGTAACAGAGTTGTTAGTTACGTTTCCTGCCCACAACGTATTGACAGTCTAGAGGGGGAGACCAACATTAATATAAATAAATTAGGGAAATTGACACAAGTGCTCTGGGACTGAGGGAGGGGTGAATAATAATGGCATTTAGTAAGCGCTTACCATGTGCCAAGCACTGTTCTAAGCACTGGGGACGTTACAAGGTGATCAGGTTGTCCCAAGTGGGGCTCACAGTCTTAGTCCCCATTTTACAGACGAGGTAACTGAGGCGTAGAGAAGTGAAGTGACTTGCCCGAAGTCACACAGCTGACAAGTGGCAGAGCCGGAATTCAAACCCACGACCCCTGACTCCCAAGCCCGGGCTCTTTCCACTGAGCCACGCTTAGCACAGGGCTCCACACTGAGTAAGCGCTCAGTAAGTACCACTAATTGATCAATTGAGAGGACTGACTGAAATCTCCTGTTCTCCCTCCTACTGAGAAGGTGTGGCCTGTGTCTGACCTGATTAATCTGTCTCTATGTCAGAGCTTAGAATAGGGCCTGACATGTAATAATAATTATTAGTTAGGGTACTTATTAAGCGCTTACTATGTGCCAAGCACTGGGGTAGATACAAGGCAATCCGCTTAGCTTAACAGCTTAAGTGCTGTGGGGCTGGGAGGGGGGATTCATTCAATTCGATCGTATTTACTGAGCGCGTACTGCGTGCAGAGCACTGTTCTAAACGCATGGGAGAGTACAGTAGAACATTCATTCATTCAGTCGTATTTACTGAGCACTTACTGTGTGCAGGGCACTGTACTAAGCGCTTGGGAAGTACATAAACAGACACATTCCCTGCCCACCATAAATAAAGGGAGCGAATCAGGGTGACGCAGAAGGTAGTGAGATAAGAGGAGAGTACAGTAGAACATTCATTCATTCAATCGTATTTACTGAGCACTTACTGTGTGCAGGGCACTGTCCTAAGCGCTTGGGAAGTACATAAACAGACACATTCCCTGCCCACCATAAGTAAAGGGAGCGAATCAGGGTGACGCAGAAGGTAGTGAGATAAGAGGAGAGTACAGTAGAACATTCTTTCATTCAATCGTATTTACTGAGCACTTACTGTGTGCAGGGCACTGTACTAAGCGCTTGGGAAGTACATAGACACATTCCCTGCCCACCATAAATAAAGGGAGCGAATCAGGGCGATGCAGAAGGCAGTGAGAGAAGAGGAAACGAGGGCCAGGGAGGATTAGAAACCGGTTATAATTCGAGGAGGTTGCCTGAAAATGGTTTTGGATTGCAGATGGGAAGGTTTAGTCTGTTTCCAGGGTTCTCATTAGTGCTGTGAAAAGAAAATTGGAAAGGCCGAGCTTCCCGGGGTGCCTGGGAATGGAAACGAGCCCTGCCTCTGGTGCTTTTCCCTCCCAGGGAGAGGCAGGCCCTCTCTCCCTTCGGGAAGCTGGGCTTCCCGAAGAACCGGACCGCTGGGTGGTGGGGGTGGACGAAGCCAGGTGGGCCCGGCCCCCCAAAAAGCTCCCCACAGTCTTCCCCGGGGGTCCGGCCCAGGAGGGAGGGATGACTCTTCCTGCCACCCGCCTCCCCGGAGCAGTGGTACTCGTGGTGGTGTCTACTAAACGCCCCCTGGGACAGTGTGCTAAACATTCTTTTTTTTTTTTAATGGCATTAAGCGCTTACTATGTGCAAAGCACTGTTCTAAGCGCTGGGGAGGTTACAAGGTGATCAGGTTGTCCCACAGGGGCTCACAGTCTTATCATCATCATCATCATCATCAATCGTATTTATTGAGCGCTTACTATGTGCAGAGCACTGTACTAAGCGCTTGGGAAGTACAAATTGGCAACACATAGAGACAGTCCCTACCCAACAGTGGGCTCACAGTCTAAAAGGGGGAGACAGAGAACAAAACCAAACATACCAACAAAATAAAATAAATATCCCCAACTGAGGCACAGAGAAGTGAAGTGACTTGCCCATAGTCACACAGCTGACATTTGGCGGAGCCGGGATTTGAACCCATGACCTCTGACTCCAAAGCCCCGGCTCTTCTCCACTGAGCCACGCTGCTTCTCTGCTTCATTCGGGCAAGCCCGGCAGAAGCAGGGCACCTGCGCGCTGCCCGTGAGGAGCGTCGAACCTGTGAGTCGGAAGGACCTGGGTTCTAATCCCACCCCCCACCTCTTGTCTGCCGTGTGGCCTCGGGCAAGTCACTGCACTTCCCTGGGCCTCAGTTCCCTCATCTGGAAAATGGGGATGGAGACGGTGAGCCCCACATGGGACAGGGACAGTGCCGACCTGACTTGCTTGTATCCACTCCAGCGCTTAGTACAGTGCCTCGCACATAGTAAGCACTTAATACCACAATTATCTCAATCAATCATATTTACTGAGCGCTTACTGTGTGCAGAGCACTGTACTAAGCGTTTGGGAACTACAAGTTGGCAACATATAGAGACAGTCCCTACCCAACAGTGGGCTCACAGTCTAAAAGGGGGAGACAGAGAACAAAACCAAACATACTAACAAAATAAAATAAATAGAATAGATATGTAATAAAATAAATCGGGCAAATCCAACAGCCTAACCCCGCGAGGAGCTTCCCCTCTAAAGGGACTTGGACAGAACCCGGGAGTCGGAAGGACCTGGGTTCTAATCCCGGCTCCCTCACTTGTCTGCTGTGGGACTTAGGTTCTGGTCATCATCATCATCATCATCAATCGTATTTACTGAGCGCTTGTTATGTGCAGAGCACTGCACTAAGCGCTTGGGAAGTACAAACTGGCAACATATAGAGACAGTCCCTACCCAACAGTGTGCTCACAGTCTAAAATAATAATAACAATAATGTTGATATTTGTTAAGCGCTTACTATGTGCAAAGCACTGTTCTAAGCGCTGGGGTAGATACAAGGTAATCAGGTTGGCCCACGTGGGGCTCACCGTTTTTGTCCCCATTTTACAGATGAGGGAACTGAGGCCCAGAGAAGTTAAGTGACTTGCCCAAAGTCACACAGCGGACAAGTGGCGGAGCCGGGATTTGAACCCACGACCTCTGACTCCAAAGCCCGGGCTCTTTCCGCCGAGCCACGCTGCTTCTAAAAGGGGGAGACAGAGAACAAAACCAAACATACTAACAAAATAAAATAAATAGAATAGATATGTACAAGGAAAATAAATAAATAAATAAATAAATAGAGTAATAAATATGTACAAACATATATACATATATAAGTCACTCCACTTCTCTGGGCCTCGGTTTTCTCCTCTGCAAAATGGGGACGAAGACCGTGAGCCCCAAACGAGAGAGGGACTGTGTCCAACCTGATTAGACCGGATCCACCCCGGCGCTTCACAAATACTGGATGGAAGGAAAGAAAACAGCAGGGGCGGGCGGGCTCGGCCCGGGGGCCGCGGGCACGGAGAGGGTGGTGGTGGTGCCCGGGGGCGTCCGGGGCAACAACATGCACACCGAGACCGGACGGAAGGATGGAAAGAAGGTAAGAAAAAAATGCGACTAACCTAACCCACCTGAGCTCGGCTCACAAGGGTCAATGTCCTCATCGTCGCTGGGACACTCGGCGGAGGCAACCAGGATGTCGTCGGTGGTCTGCAAGGCAAACAAATCCAAAGATGGGGGTTCACTGGGGGGACTCGGGCCTTGCCTCTCGCCCCCGCCCCTTCCCCTGCTCAGGAAATCATCATCAATCGTATTTGTTGAGCGCTTACTATACGATCCCCCTCACAACTTTCCCCCCGCCATTTTGGCCTGTTCGTTGGCCAAGCGGCCGCCATCTTGGAAGTCACAGTCGGCCTGGTCCGCATGGCCGGGGTTGGCACCGATGCCCATCATTAACAAAATAAATGGAAGAGTAAATATGTACAAGTAAAATAAATAGAGTAATAAATCTGTACAAACATATATGACAGGCCTCGTGTCCCCGGCCAACGCTTCAGGGGTCTCTGGGGGGCTTGACACTCGACACGCTCCCTGAGAGCAGCGGGGGACGCGGGGCCGGGCCCGTGTGGCCCCTGTGGGGCGTTGAAGATGTTCCGTGGGTTTCGAACACAGGCCGGCCCGGCTAAATCCACCGGAGATTCATTCATTCGTATTTATTGAGTGCTTACTGTGTGCAGAGCACTGTACTAAGCGCTTGGGAAGTACAAGTCGGCAACACGTAGAGACGGTCCCTACCCGACAACGGGCTCGCAGTCTGGAAGCAGACTGGCTCAGTCTGCTAGAGAAGCAGCGTGGCTCAGTGGAAAGAGCCCGGGCTTTGGAGTCAGAGGTCGTGGGTTCAAATCCCGGCTCCGCCACTTGTCAGCTGTGTGACTTTGGGCGAGTCGCTTCACTTCTCTGGGCCTCAGTTCCCTCATCGGGAAAATGGGGATTAAGACTGTGAGCCCCACGTGGGACAACCTGATTACCTTGTATCTACCCCAGCGCTTAGAACAGTGCTTTGCACATAGTAAGCGCTTAACAAATACCAACATTATTATTATTATTAGAAGGGGGATGCAGACGACAAAACAAAACATGTGGACAGGTGTCAAGTCGTCAGAACAAATAGAAATAAAGCTAGATGCCCATCATTAACAAAATAAATAGAAGAGTAAATATGCACAAGTAAAATAAATAGAGTAATAAATCTGTACAAACAGATATACAGGTGGGGAGGGGAAGGAGGTAGGGTTGGGGGGATGGGGAGGAGGAGAGGAAAAAGGGGGCTCAGTCTGGGAAGGCCTAGAGATGCCCCCTTCCTTCCTCTCCCCCTCATCCCCCTCCATCTTACCTCCTTCCCTTCCCCACTGCACCTGTATATATGTATATTTGTTTGTACATATTTGTTACTCTATTTATTTTACTTGTACATATCTATTCTATTTATTTTATTTTGTTAGTATGTTTGGTTTTGTTCTCTGTCTCCCCCTTTTAGACCGTGAGCCCACTTTTGGGTAGGGACTGTCTCTATATGTTGCCAACTTGTACTTCCCAAGCCCTTAGTACAGTGCTCTGCACACAGTAAGCGCTCAATAAATACGATTGCTGATGATGATGATGCCCATCTCGGAGCCGGGCCCCGGGTCGGAGAGAGATCGGAGATGTTTTCCCAGTGCTCCCGATATGCTTGCACTGGAATGGGCAGAACCCATCGTGCCCTTTGGTGTCTCACCTAGTTAGTTTGGAAATACAGCTGGCCCCAGCGCATGGCACTGTCCTAAGCGCTGGGTAAAAATGGTGGCACTGGAGGGGAAGCAGTATGCTAATAATTAGCTAATAAAAATAGTAATTACGGTATCTGTTAAGCGCTTACTATGTGCCAAGCACTGGGGGGGGGGTGGGGATACAAAGTAATCAAGGCTGTCCCACATGGGGCTCACAGTCTTCATCCCCATTTTACAGATGAGGGAACTAAGGCCCAGAGAAGTGACGTGACTTGCCCAAAGTCACACGGCTGACAAGTGGCGGAGCCGGGATTAGAACCCATGACCTCTGACTCCCAAGCCCGGGCTCTTTCCACTGAGCCACGCTGCTTCACTGTATTAGGCGCTTGGGAGAGGATTGGAAAGAGCCCGGGCTTTGAAGTCACAGGTCATGGGTTCTAATTTCGGCTCCGCCACTTGTCAGCTGTGTGACTCTGGGCAAGTCACTTCACTTCTCTGGGCCTCAGTGACCTCATCTGGAAAATGGGGATGAAGACTGTGAGCCCCCTATGGGACCACCTGATCACCTTGGAACCTCCCCAGTGCTTAGAACAGTGCTTTGCACATAGTAAGCGCTTAATAGCCTTCTAGTCCGTGAGCCCACTGTTGGGTAGGGACCGTCTCTATGTGTTGCCAACTTGTACTTCCCAAGCGCTTAGTACAGTGCTCTGCACACAGTAAGCGCTCAATAAATACGATTGATTGAATGAATGAATGAATGAATGAATAAATATCATTATTAGTATTATTACAACAGAGTTGGGAGTAACAATAACAATAAAACTAGTACAATATACAGAAGCAGCATGGCCCACTGGATAGAACCCGGGCGGGGAAGTCCGAAGGCCCTGGGTTCTAATCCTGACTCTGCCCCTTGTCTTCCGGGTGACCTTGGGCCAGTCAGTTCACTTCTCTGGGCCTAAATTCCCTCATCCCTGAAATGTGGATTAATCCTGGGAGCCCCGTGTGGGACCCGGACTGTGTCCAACCCAACTCTCCCTTGAAAGCCCTACTGAGAGCTCACCTCATTCATTCATTCATTCAATCGTATTTATGGAGCGCTTACTGTGTGCAGAACACTGTACTAAGCGCTTGGGAAGTACAAGTTGGCAACATATAGAGACGGTCCCTACCCAACAGCGGGCTCACACTCCAGGAGGCCTTCCCAGACTGAGCCCCCTTTTTCCTCTCCTCCTCCCCATCCCCCCAACCCTACCTCCTTCCCCTCCCCACAGCCCCTGTATATATGTTTGTACAGATTTATTACTCTATTTTACTTGTACATATTTACTATTTATTTGTTAACGATGCGTATCTAGCTTTAATTCTATTTGTTCCCACGGTTTTGACACCTGTCTCCATGTTTTGTGTTGTTGCCTGTCTCCCCCTTCTAGACCGTGAGCCCGCTGTTGGGTAGGGACCGTCTCTATCTGTTGCCAACTTGTACTTCCCAAGCGCTTAGTACAGTGCTCTGCACACAGTAAGCGCTCAATAAATACGATTGAATGAATGAATGAATGAGAGCCCGTTGTCGGGTAGGGACCGTCTCTAGATGCTGCCGACTTGTATCATCATCATCAACCGTATTTATTGAGCGCTTACTGTGTGCAGAGCACTGTACTAAGCGCTTGGGAAGTACAAGTTGGCAACATATAGAGACAGTCCCTACCCAGCAGTGGGCTCACAGTCTAAAAGGGGGAGACAGAGAACAAAACCAAACATACTAACAAAATAAAATAAATACTTGTACTTCCCAAGCGCTTAGCACAGTGCTCTGCACACAGTCAGCGCTCAATAAAGACGATCGAATGAATGAACCCAACTGTCACATACCCATCTCAGCGCCTGGCATGTACTGAGTGCTTAACAAATACTATTTAAAAACAAAACATGGCATCGTGGAAGAGAAGCAGCGTGGCTCAGTGGAAAGAGCCCGGGCTTTGGAGTCAAAAGGCATGGGTTCAAATCCTGGCTCCGCCCATTGCCAGCTGTGTGACTTTGGGCAAGTCACTTCACTTCTCTGGGCCGCAGTGACCTCACCTGGAAAATGGGGATGAAGACTGTGAGCCCCGTGTGGGACAACCTGATCGCCTTGTAACCTCCCCAGTGCTTAGAACAGTGCTTTGCACATAGTAAGCGCTTAATAAATGCTATTCTTATTATTATTATTATTATTATTATTATTATTATTATTATTATTATTATTATCGTCCTGTGCACCGACCGGGGGTGGGTGTCCCCGCCATCCTCGGTTTTCTCCACGGCACTCAATCCTTCCCTTCCGTCTACATCGCCCACCACCCCCTGCTTAATTCTTGGCTCGTTTAATAACTTTTCGCAGAAGAGCCGCAATTAAAATCACATTGCGACGGCGTGAAATCCAACATCCTTCTCCCCGCCAGCGCGAAACAATCACTTCAGCGACTGCCTCCCCAGCTAGATGGTAAGTTCCTGGTGGCCGGGGACCGTGTCTGCTAATTATAATTATTGTGGCATTTGTTCATCCATTCGCTCATTCAATCGTATTGAATCATCATCATCGTCAATCGTATTTATTGAGCGCTTACTGTGTGCAGAGCACTGGACTAAGCGCTTGGGACGTACAAGTTGGCAACATATAGAGACGGTCCCTACCCAGCAGTGGGCTCACGGTCTAAAAGGGGGAGACAGAGAACAAAACCAAACATACTAACAAAATAAAATAAATAGAATAGATATGTACAAGTAAAATAAATAGAGTAATAAATATGTATAAAACATATATACATATATACAGGTGCTGTGGGGAAGGGAAGGAGGTAAGATGGGGGGGGAATGGAGGGGGGACGAGGGGGAGGGGGAATGTACTGAATGAATGTATTACACAGCAGACAAAACGTGGCTCAGCGGAAAGACCCTGGGCTTTGGAGTCCGAGGCCATGGGTTCAAATCCCGGCTCCGCCACCTGTCAGCTGTGTGACTTTGGGCAAGTCACTTAATAATAATATTAATAATAATGGCATTTCTTAAGCGCTTACTATGTGCAAAGCACTGTTCTAAGCGCTGGGGAGGTTACAAGGTGATCAGGTTGTCCCACGGGGGGCTCACGTTCTTAATCCCCATTTTACAGATGAGGTAACTGAGGCCCAGAGCAATTAAGTGACCTGCCCAAAGTCACACAGCTGACACTTGGAGGAGCCGGGATTTGAACCCATGACCTCTGACTCCAAAGCCCATGCTCTTTCCACTGATCCACGCTGCTTAACTTTTCCGTGCCTCAGTTCCCTCATCTGTAAAATGGGGATGAAGACCGTGAGCCCCCCGTGGGACAACCTGATCGCCTTGTCACTTCCCCAGCGCTTAGAACAGTGCATTGCACATAGTAAGCACTTAATAAACGCCATTATAAAAAATCGTTTTTACTGAGCGCTTACTGTGTGCAGAGCACTGGACTAAGCGCTTGGGAAGTGCAAGTCGGCAACATACAGAGACGGTCCCAACCCGACAACGGGCTCACAGTCTAGAAGGGGGAGACAGACGACAAAACAAAACATGTGGACGGGTGTCAAGTCGTCAGAACAAATAGAATTAAAGGTAAATGCGCATCGTTAACAAAATAAATAGAATAGTAAATACGCACAAGTAAAATAAATAGAGGAATAAATCTGTACAAACATATATACAGGTGCTGTGGGGAGGGGAAGGAGGTAGGGCGGGGGGGGGATGGAGAGGAGGAGAGGACAAAAGGGGCTCAGTCTGGGAAGGCCTCCTGGAGGAGGTGAGCTCTCAGTAGGGATTTGAAGGGAGGAAGAGAGCTAGCTTGGCGGGTGTATGGTTAAGCGCTTACTACATGCCAGGAACTGATCTAAGCACTGGGGAGCTAAGCAAGATCATCGGGTTGGACACAATCAATCAATCAATCAATTGTATTTACTGAGCGCTTACTGTGTGCAGAGCACTGTACTAAGCGCTTGGGAAGTACAAGTTGGCAACATGTAGAGACAGTCCCTACCCAACAGTGGGCTCACAGTCTAAAAGGGGGAGACAGAGAACAAAACCAAACATACTAACAAAATAAAATAAATAGAATAGATATGGACAAGTAAAATAAATAGAGTAATAAATATGGACAAACATATATACATATATACAGGTGCTGAGGGGAAGGGAAGGAGGTAATCAATCAATCAATCGTATTTATTGACACAGACTCCTAGAGTACTCTCCAGGGCGCTTAGGACAGCACCCTGTCTCCCCCTCTGCCCCCCGCCGTAGATACCTCTGGGAAGAGGCGGGGTTGTCTATTATAATAATAATGGTATTTGTTAAGCGCTTACTATGTGCAAAGCACTGTTCTAAGCGCTGAGGGGGATACAAGGTGATCAGGTTGTCCCACGTGGGGCTCACAGTCTTCATCCCCATTTTACAGATGAGGGAACTGAGGCCCAGAGAAGTGAAGTGACTTGCCCAAGGGCACACAGCAGACATGTGGTGGAGCTGGGATTCGAACCCACGACCTCTGACTCCAAAGCCCATGCTCCTTCCACTGAGCCATGCTGCTTCTCTATATTATTATTAGACAGTCTGTGTCTATTAGACAGTCAACTTGGAAGTCAGTGGGACCTGGGTTATTATTATTATTAATAATTGGTCGAAAATGCATCTAGGGGTCTAAATTTCCACCCGCCAAACTAAAGGAATGGAATCTACTCCTGATCCGAAACAGAGCTCCCAGAAACCGAGTCTAAGTGTTTCCCCTTTAAAGTACAGAGAAAAAGAGAAGGCAGAAAAAACAAAACGAAACGAATACCGAGCCAACCCCACACCAATAGACGTGCTCGCAGAAATCACCAGGGTATGAAAAATCAGGAAAAGGCTCAAGTGGGAAAGGGAAGAAAAAAAAAAAAGAAATCAAATTTCATTTTGGGGGTTGAATTAAGGGAGCAATTCTCTCGCTATCACTGTGTAATTCAAATTTAATTTGCTGGGTTCACCGCCGCTCCCTGTGACCGCTCACTGAGACAGTGGGAGAAAGAAAACTCTCGGCAATGTCAGATTTATCAATTCCATTCTTCACCGGGTTTTTCCCCGGTGAGAAAAGAACATTTTCCAGAAGAGAGGGAGAGCCGGCCCCCAAAGCAGCAGGGGTATTTTTGTTTTTAAATGGTATTTCATGAGTTAAGCACTTACTATGTGCCAAGCACTGTTCAAAGTGCTGGGGTGGAGGGGGGAATAACAAGGTGATCAGGTTGTCTCACGTGGGGCTCACAATCTTAATCCCCATTTTACAGATGAGTTCACTGAGGCCCAGAGAAGTGAAGTGACCTGCCCAAAGTCACACAGCTGACAAGTGGCGGAGATGGGATTCGAACCCATGACCTCTGACTCCCAAGCCCGGGCTCTTTCCACTGAGCCACGCTGCTTATTTGTCAAGCGTTTACTACATGCCAGGCACTGTTCTAAGCGCTAGGGTAGATCCAAGCTAATCAGGTTGGACATAACAATCCCTAGCTCACATGGGGCTCGCAGTCTTAATCCCCATTTTACAGATGAGGGAACTGAGGCACAGAGAAGTTAAGGGTTTTTTTATGGTACTTGCTAAACGCTTACTATGTACCAGGCACTGTACTAAGCACTGGGGTAGATAATCATAATTAATTATGGTATTTGTTAAGCACTTACTATGTGCCAAGCACTGTTCTAAGCGCTGGGGTTTTTTTTTTATGGTACTTGCTAAACGCTTACTATGTACCAGGCACTGTACTAAGCACTGGGGTAGATAATCATAATTAATTATGGTATTTGTTAAGCACTTACTATGTGCCAAGCACTGTTCTAAGCACTGGGGGAGATAGAAGGTAATCAGGTTGTCCCACGTGGGGCTCACAGTCTTAATCCTCATTTTACAGATGAAGGAACTGAGGCACAGAGAAGTTAAGGTTTTTTTTTATGGTACTTGCTAAACGCTTACTATGTACCAGGCACTGTACTAAGCACTGGGGTAGGTAATGATAATTAATTATGGTATTTGTTAGGCACTTACTATGTGCC
Source organism: Tachyglossus aculeatus (assembly GCF_015852505.1). Taxonomy (NCBI): domain Eukaryota; kingdom Metazoa; phylum Chordata; class Mammalia; order Monotremata; family Tachyglossidae; genus Tachyglossus; species Tachyglossus aculeatus. The sequence continues at coordinate 2,916,550 of NC_052074.1, forward strand.
AAGCACTGTTCTAAGCACTGGGGGAGATAGAAGGTAATCAGGTTGTCCCACGTGGGGCTCACAGTCTTAATCCCCATTTTACAGATGAGGTAACTGAGGCACAGAGAAGTTAAGGGTTTTTTTATGGTACTTGCTAAACGCTTACTATGTACCAGGCACTGTACTAAGCACTGGGGTAGAGAGTAATAATTAATTATGGTATTTGTTAAGCACTTACTATGTGCCAAGCACTGTTCTAAGCGCTGGGGGAGATAGAAGGTAATCAGGTTGTCCCACGTGGGGCTCACAGTCTTAATCCTCATTTTACAGATGAGGTAACTGAGGCAAAGGGAAGTTAAGATTTTTTTATGGTACTTGTTAAACGCTTACTATGTTCCAGGCACTATACTAAGCACTGGAGTAGATGATAATAATTAATTATGGTATTTGTTAAGCGTTAACTATGTGCCAAGCACTGTTCTAAGTGCTGGGGGAGATAGAAGCTAATCAGGTTATCCCACTTGGGGCTCACAGTCTTAATCCCCATTTTACAGATGAGGTAACTGAGGCAAAGAGAAGTTAAGGTTTTTTTTAATGGTACTTGTTAAACGCTTACTATGTGCCAGGCACTGTACTAAGCACTGGGGTAGATAATAATGATAATAATTAACTATGGTACTTGATGAGCGTTTACTACGTGCCAAGCCATGTTCTAAGCATTGGGGTAGATACAAGGTAATCAGGTTGTCCCACATGGGGCTCACAGTCTTAATTTCCATTTTACAGATGAGGTAACTGAGGCAAAGAGAAGTTAAGGTTTTTTTATGGTACTTGTTAAACGCTTAATATGTGCCAGGCACTGTATTAAGCACTGGGGTAATAATAATAATAATAATGGCATTTATTAAGCGCTTACTATGTGCAAAGCATTGTTCTAAGCGCTGGGGGATACACAGTAATCAGGTTGTCCCACGTGGGGCTCACAGTTTTCATCCCCATTTTCCAGATGAGGGAACTGAGGCCCAGAGAGGTGAAGTGACTTGCCCAAAGTCACCCAGCTGACAAGTGGCGGAGCCGGGATTTGAACCCACGACCTCTGACTCCCAAGCTCGGGCTCTTTCCACTGAGCCACGCTGCTTCTCATAAGGTAATCCGTTGGGACACAGTCCCTGTCCCACATGGGGCTCCCTGTCTTAATCCCCGTTTTCCAGATGAGGTCACTGAGACTCAGAGAAGTGAAGCATCTTGCCCAAGTTCGCCCAGCAGACAAGTGGCAGAGCCGGGATTAGAACCCAGGTCCTCCTGATTCCCGGGCCCCGGCTCTAGCCACCAGGCTCAGCTCATCATCATCATCATCATCAATCGTATTTATTGAGCGCTTACTATGTGCAGAGCACTGTACTAAGCGCTTGGGAAGTACAAATTGGCAACATCTAGAGACGGTCCCTACCCACAGTGGGCTCACAGTCTAAAAGGGGGAGACAGACAACAAAACCAAACATACTAACAAAATAAAATAAATAGAATAGATATCTACAAGTAAAATAGAGTAATAAATCTGTACAAACATATATACATCTATACAGGTGCTGTGGGGAAGGGAAGGAGGTAAGATGGGGGGGATGGAGAGGGGGACGAGGGGGAAAGGAAGGAAGGGGCTCAGTGTGGGAAGGCCTCCTGGAGGAGGTGAGCTCTCAGTAGGGCCTTGAAGGGAGGAAGAGAGCGAGTTTGGCGGATGGGCAGAGGGATTGGGGGCATTCCGGGCCCGGGGAATGACGTGGGCCGGGGGTGAGGTAACTAAGGCCCAGAGAAGTTAAGCGACTTGCCCAAAATCACACAGCTGATAGTTGGCGGAGCCGGGATTTGAACCCACGACCTCTGACTCCAAAGCCCAGGCTCTTTCCACTGACCTACGCTGCCCAAGCCAGCTCCCAGAATTTCCCCCCAGAAACAGTCCTGGGTGCTGGGGTTGATTTTGAAAATGAATTCGCTGCTGCGAGACACGCCGGGGGGAGATGGGAAAACAGAAAAATCTCCTTCCCGTGGAACGGGGCCCCACTTTTGCCACTGATTTCCTCAGCAGCGTGGAGGTGATCTCAATCTATTAATTCTTCCGCCGCAACCGTTCGGCCGGGCCTGAAACTTGGCGGGCGGGAAGATTAACCGCGTGAACTCTTTCCCTGCCTCTCTGCTCATTACGCTATTGATGAAAATCCATCTAGCTTCCAGCGGCTGGAATTAAACACCGCTTCCGTAATGCCAGGGCTAATGAGATGCTTAACTCGGTCCCCGTCACGAAGAAATCGTGAGGGCTCGGCTCAATTTTCTCTCATTTCCCCGGCCTTCTCCGAGGGGCCTTCCCCGGACGGGCGCGGGTTTCCGGGTTCCAGTCATTCATTCATTCAGTCGTATTTATTGAGCGCTTACTGCGTGCAGAGCACTGTACTAAGCGCTTGGGAAGCAGCGTGGCTCAGTGGAAAGAGCCCGGGCTTTGGAGTCAGAGGTCATGGGTTCAAACCCCGGCTCTGCCAATTGTCAGCTGCGTGACAACTTCTCTGTGCCTCAGTTCCCTCATCTGTAAAATGGGGATTAAGACTGGGAGCCCCCCGTGGGACCACCTGATCACCTTGTAACCTCCCCAGCGCTTAGAACAGTGCTTTGCACAGAGTAAGCGCTTAATAAATGCCATCATCATCATCATCAACCTGATCACCTTGTAACCTCCCCAGCGCTTAGAACAGTGCTCTGCACATAGTAAGCGCTTAATAAATGCCATTATTATTATTATTACAGGTCAGCAACAGGATGGGTTCAGGGAAGCAGCATGGCTCAGTGGGAAAGAGCATGGGCTTTCGAGTCAGAGGTCATGGGTTCAAACCCCGGCTCTGCCAATTGTCAGCTGTGTGACTTTGGGCAAGTCACTTACCTTCTCTGGGCCTCAGTTACCTCATCTGTAAAATGGGGATGAAGACTGTGAGCCCCCCGTGGGACAACCTGATCACCTTGTAACCTCCCCAGCGCTTAGAACAGTGCTTTGCACATAGTAAGCGCTTAATAAATGCCATTATTATTATTATTATTATGGGTTGGGGGGGTCAAAGGTCTTGGGGAGGTCAGCGTGTCCATTCCCCAGACTCCGGGCCAACCTGTCGGCCGGGGCTCTCCCGACCCGGTGGCTTGAGGAAGCAACGGAAGCAGTGTGGCCTAATGGATAGAGCCCAGCCTTGGGAGTCAGAAGGAACTGGGTTCTAATCCCGGCGCTGCCCCTTGTCTGCTGTGTGACCTTGGGAAAGTCACTCCACTTCTCTGGGCCTCAGTTCCCTCATCGGTGAAATGGGGATGAAGACTGTGAGCCCCCTGTGGGGCAGGGACTGCTACCGATCCAATCATTTTGCATCTAAGCCCTTAGTCCGGTGCTCTGCCCACAGTCAGTGCTCAATAAATTAATTCCCATCATAACTTTCTCCTAGAACGGTTTTAAGAGGGACCTGCATTCTAATCCCAGTGGTCTGCTGTGTGACCCTGGACAAGTCACTTGACAGAGAAGCAGCGTGGCTCAGGGGAAAGAGCCCAGGCTTGAGAGTCAGAGGTCGTGGGTTCTAATCCCGGCTCCGCCACTTGTCAGCTGGGTGACTTTGGGCAGGTCACTTCACTTCTCTGGGCCTCTGGAAAATGGGGATGAAGACTGTGACGGTGGGACAACCTCATCACCTTGTAACCACCCCAGCGCTCAGAACGGTGCTTTGCACATAGTAAGCGCTTAATAAATGCCATCGTTATTATTATTATTAAGTGGCAGAGCCAGGATTAGAACGCAAGTCCTCTGACTCCCAAGCCCGGGCTCTTTCCACTGAGCCACGCTGCTTAACAAACACCACTGTAATTATTATTATTATTATTAATAATATAATGATATTATGGGCATATTTCTTGCCCACAACAAGCAGCTGAGTGGCTCTCAGGCGGGGCGGGCGCCACTGGGGCCCTGGGATGAACAAACAGCTTATTAAAACTGGGCTGTGGGGAGGAACTCAATTATCCCACTCGGGAAATCAACCGCCGAGTGAAAACCGCTGCTCTGATCTCGGCAAACAGTATGTCGGAACAATCAATCAATCAATTGTATTTATTGAGCGCTTACCGTGTGCAGACCACTGTACTAAGCCCTTGGGAAGTACAAGTTGGCAACATATAGAGACAGTCCCTACCCAACAGTGGGAACAAAAGACGCACGTTCCCTGCCCTCAAAGAGCTGACCATCGACCGTGGTGGCGGGACCACCCTTACAATAATAATAATAATAATAATGGTATTTCTTAAGCGCTTACTATGTGCCGAGCACTGTTCTAAACACTGGGGTGGATAACGAGGTCATCAGGTTGTCCCGCGTGGGGCTCACAGTCTTCATCCCCTTTTCCAGATGAGGGAACTGAGGCACAAAGAAGGGACTTGTCCTAAGTCACACAGCTGACAGGCGGCGGAGGCGGGATTAGAACCCACGACCTCTGATTCCCCTCCTACCTGGATGCTTTCCTATTATTCATTCATTCAATCTCATTTATTGAGCGCTTACTGTGTGCAGAGCACTGTACTAAGCGCTTGGGAAGTACAAGTCAGCAACATATAGAGACGGTCCCTACCCATATTACAATCCGGCCTGTACATTTCGCTCCTCTAATTCATTCCATTGTATTTATTGAGCGCTCACTGTATTTATGTATTCACTGTATGTATGTATTCACTCACATTGTATTTATTCAGCGCTTAGAACAGTGCTTTGCACATAGTAAGCGCTTAACAAATGCCATCATCATCATCATCACTGTGTGCAGAGCACTGTACTAAGCGCTTGGGAAGTACAAGTTGGGAACATACAGAGACGGTCCCTCTTCTGGTTCCCAAACCAAACCTACAGAGAGTGAGCGCTCCTCACTCCGGCTTTGGCTGGATCAGGATCCAGATTGGGAGACACCATGCCAAGGCAGACGGCCGCCGCCCCGCTTATCTCGGAGATTTCTTTTTCAAAATCAGGATAATTTCTTTCCCAATGTCGGAAGATCCGGGGGAACTAGGGGACGAGGAAGCCGGGAGGGTCCCGAGGGACCCGCCCTGGCCTGGGGTCCGCGATCAGCCGGGCTTCTTTATCCTGCTCCGCTAGGAGGGGAATAAGGCGTTCCAATTTGAACTTCCCAAGCGCTTAGTCCAGTGCTCTGCACACGGTAAGCGCTCAATAAATACGATTGATTGATTGAATGAATGAATGAAGGGAAGAAACGGGAGAGACCCACGGGCGAGGGCCTGGAGAGCGGGATGTGGAGCAGAATAATAATAATGATGATGGTATTTAAGCGCTTACTATGTGCAAAGCGCTGTTACTTGAACTTAAAAGGGAAGGGTCTCCCGGGGAGGGGGGAGACGGGAGGAATTAAGCAGGGGGGAGGCTACTACGTGGGTGCCATTTTGTCGAGCTGCGGGAGAAGCCACAAAATGGCCTCATCAGGCCTGGCACTCGGCGACGTGTTTTGGGCAAATGCCCGCTTCCCGACGGGCGCCCGGATCCTTCCCAATGGCTCCTACTGAGAGCTCACCTCTTCCAGGAAGCCTTCCCAGACTGAGGAAAAGGGGGCTCACCCCCTTTTTCCTCTCCCCCTCCCCACCCCCCCGGGGCCCTACCTCCTTCCCCGCCCCACAGCCCCTGTATATATTGTTTATACAGATTTATTCTTCATAGTCATTTCACTTGTACACATTTACTATTCCATTTATTGTGTTAATGATGTGCGCCTAGCTTTCGTGGCTCAGTGGAAAGAGCCTGGGCTTTGGAGTCAGAGGTCATCGGCTCAAATCCCGGCTCCTCCGCTTGTCAGCTGGGTGACTTTGGGCAAGTCACTTCACTTCTCTGGGCCTCAGTTCCCTCGTCTGGAAAATGGGGATTAAGACTGGGAGCCCCACGTGGGACCACCTGATCACTTTGTAACCTCCCCAGCGCTTAGAACAGTGCTTTGCACACAGTAAGTGCTTAATAAATGACATTATTATTATTATTATTTCTAGACCGTGAGCCCACTGTTGGGTAGGGACCGTCTCTATATGTTGCCAACTTGTACTTCCCAAGTACACACAGTAAGCGCTCAATAAATACGAATGATTGATTATTATTATTTATTCTGACGACTTGACACCTGTCCACGTGTTTTGTCTTGTTGTCTGTCTCCCCCTTCTAGACTGTGATCCCGCTGCTGGGTAGGGACCGTCTCCATATGTTGCCAACTTGTACTTCCCAAGCGCTTAGTCCAGTGCTCTGCACACAGTAAGCGCTCAATAAGTACGACTGAATGAGTGGATGAATGAACCAGAGTCTGCCCTGACTCCCCCTGGGTGCTTCTGGGGAAGTTGGGGTGCCCTGGGCACGGTGGGGAGGCGGCGTGAGGATCCCGGAGTATCCCAAGGCTGCCAAGAGAAGCGGCGTGACTTAGCGGAAAGAGCCCGGGCCTGGGATTCTGAGGACCTGGGTTCTAATCCTGGCTCTGCCACTTGTCTGCTGCGTGACTTTGGGCGAGCCACTGCAAGTTCTCTGGGCCTCAGTGATCTCATCTGTAAAACGGGGATTAAGATTTGTGAGCCCCCCGTGGGACAACCTGATCGCCTTGTAACCTCCCCGGCGCTTAGAACAGTGCTTTGCACATAGTAAGCGCTTAATCAATGCCATCATTATTATTATTATACTCTGGGCCTCAGTTCCCTCATCTGCAAAATGGGGATGAAGACTGGGAGCCCCACATGGGACAACCTCGTCACCTTATATTAATTATTATTAAACCCGGCTCTGCCACTTGTCTGCTGCGTGACTTTGGGCGAGCCACTGCAAGTTCTCTGGGCCTCGGTGATCTCATCTGTAAAACGGGGATTAAGATCCACTGCAAGTTCTCTGGGCCTCAGTGATCTCATCTGTAAAACGGGGATTAAGATTTGTGAGCCCCCCGTGGGACAACCTGATCGCCCTGTAACCTCCCTGGCGCTTAGAACAGTGCTTTGCACATAGTAAGCGCTTAATCAATGCCATCATTATTATTATTACACTCAGGGCCTCAGTTCCCTCATTTGTAAAATGGGGATGACGACTGGGAGCCCCACATGGGACAACTCGTCACCTTATATTAATTAATTATTATTAAACCCGGCTCTGCCACTTGTCTGCTGCGTGACTTTGGGCGAGCCACTGCAAGTTCTCTGGGCCTCAGTGATCTCATCCGTAAAACGGGGATTAAGATCCACTGCAAGTTCTCTGGGCCTCAGTGATCTCATCTGTAAAACGGGGATTAAGATTTGTGAGCCCCCCGTGGGACAACCTGATCGCCTTGTAACCTCCCCGGCGCTTAGAACAGTGCTTTGCACATAGTAAGCGCTTAATCAATGCCATCATTATTATTATTATACTCTGGGCCTCAGTTCCCTCATCTGCAAAATGGGGATGAAGACTGGGAGCCCCACATGGGACAACCTCGTCACCTTATATTAATTAATTATTATTAAACCCGGCTCTGCCACTTGTCTGCTGCGTGACTTTGGGCGAGCCACTGCAAGTTCTCTGGGCCTCGGTGATCTCATCTGTAAAACGGGGATTAAGATCCACTGCAAGTTCTCTGGGCCTCAGTGATCTCATCTGTAAAACGGGGATTAAGATTTGTGAGCCCCCCGTGGGACAACCTGATCGCCCTGTAACCTCCCCGGCGCTTAGAACAGTGCTTTGCACATAGTAAGCGCTTAATCAATGCCATCATTATTATTATTACACTCAGGGCCTCAGTTCCCTCATTTGTAAAATGGGGATGAAGACTGGGAGCCCCACATGGGACAACCTCGTCACCTTATATTAATTAATTATTATTAAACCCGGCTCTGCCACTTGTCTGCTGCGTGACTTTGGGCGAGCCACTGCAAGTTCTCTGGGCCTCGGTGATCTCATCTGTAAAACGGGGATTAAGATCCACTGCAAGTTCTCTGGGCCTCAGTGATCTCATCTGTAAAACGGGGATTAAGATTTGTGAGCCCCCCGTGGGACAACCTGATCGCCTTGTAACCTCCCCGGCGCTTAGAACAGTGCTTTGCACATAGTAAGCGCTTAATCAATGCCATCATTATTATTATTATACTCTGGGCCTCAGTTCCCTCATCTTCAAAATGGGGATGAAGACTGGGAGCCCCACATGGGACAACCTCGTCATCTTATATTAATTAATTATTATTAAACCCGGCTCTGCCACTTGTCTGCTGCGTGACTTTGGGCGAGCCACTGCAAGTTCTCTGGGCCTCAGTGATCTCATCTGTAAAACGGGGATTAAGATCCACTGCAAGTTCTCTGGGCCTCAGTGATCTCATCTGTAAAACGGGGATTAAGATTTGTGAGCCCCCCGTGGGACAACCTGATCGCCTTGTAACCTCCCCGGCGCTTAGAACAGTGCTTTGCACATAGTAAGCGCTTAATCAATGCCATCATTATTATTATTATACTCTGGGCCTCAGTTCCCTCATCTGCAAAATGGGGATGAAGACTGGGAGCCCCACATGGGACAACCTCGTCACCTTATATTAATTATTATTAAACCCGGCTCTGCCACTTGTCTGCTGCGTGACTTTGGGCGAGCCACTGCAAGTTCTCTGGGCCTCGGTGATCTCATCTGTAAAACGGGGATTAAGATCCACTGCAAGTTCTCTGGGCCTCAGTGATCTCATCTGTAAAACGGGGATTAAGATTTGTGAGCCCCCGTGGGACAACCTGATCGCCTTGTAACCTCCCCGGTGCTTAGAACAGTGCTTTGCACATAGTAAGCGCTTAATCAATGCCATCATTATTATTATTATACTCTGGGCCTCAGTTCCCTCATCTGCAAAATGGGGATGAAGACTGGGAGCCCCACATGGGACAACCTCGTCACCTTATATTAATTAATTATTATTAAACCCGGCTCTGCCACTTGTCTGCTGCGTGACTTTGGGCGAGCCACTGCAAGTTCTCTGGGCCTCGGTGATCTCATCTGTAAAACGGGGATTAAGATCCACTGCAAGTTCTCTGGGCCTCAGTGATCTCATCTGTAAAACGGGGATTAAGATTTGTGAGCTCCCCGTGGGACAACCTGATCGCCTTGTAACCTCCCCGGCGCTTAGAACAGTGTTTTGCACATAGTAAGCGCTTAATCAATGCCATCATTATTATTATTACACTCTGGGCCTCAGTTCCCTCATTTGCAAAATGGGGATGAAGACTGGGAGCCCCACATGGGACAACCTCGTCACCTTATATTAATTAATTATTATTAAACCCGGCTCTGCCACTTGTCTGCTGCGTGACTTTGGGCGAGCCACTGCAAGTTCTCTGGGCCTCAGTGATCTCATCTGTACAGTGGGGATTAAGATCCACTGCAAGTTCTCTGGGCCTCAGTGATCTCATCTGTAAAACGGGGATTAAGATTTGTGAGCCCCCCGTGGGACAACCTGATCGCCTTGTAACCTCCCCGGCGCTTAGAACAGTGCTTTGCACATAGTAAGCGCTTAATCAATGCCATCATTATTATTATTACACTCAGGGCCTCAGTTCCCTCATTTGTAAAATGGGGATGAAGACTGGGAGCCCCACATGGGACAACCTCGTCACCTTATATTAATTAATTATTATTAAACCCGGCTCTGCCACTTGTCTGCTGCGTGACTTTGGGCGAGCCACTGCAAGTTCTCTGGGCCTCAGTGATCTCATCTGTAAAACGGGGATTAAGATCCACTGCAAGTTCTCTGGGCCTCAGTGATCTCATCTGTAAAACGGGGATTAAGATTTGTGAGCCTGCCGTGGGACAACCTGATCGCCTTGTAACCTCCCCGGCGCTTAGAACAGTGCTTTGCACATAGTAAGCGCTTAATCAATGCCATCATTATTATTATTATACTCAGGGCCACAGTTCCCTCATTTGCAAAATGGGGATGAAGACTGGGAGCCCCACATGGGACAACCTCATCACCTTATATTAATTAATTATTATTAATCCCGGCTCTGCCACTTGTCTGCTGCGTGACTCTGGGCAGGCCGCTTAAGTTCTCTGTGCCTCAGTTACCTCATCTGTAAAACGGGGGTGAAGACTGCGAGTCCCTCGGGGGACAACCTGATCACCTTGTATCTCCCCCGGCGCTTAGAACGCTGCTTGGCACATAGTAAGCGCTTCACAAATTCATTCATTCAGTCGTATTTATTGAGCGCTTACTGTGTGCCGAGCACTGGACTAAGCGCTTGGGAAATACAAGTTGGCGACATATAGAGACGGTCCCTGCCCGACAGCGGGCTCGCCGTCTAGAAGGGGGAGACGGACGACAAGACAAAACACGTGGACAGGCGTCAAAATCGTCAGAACAAATGTAATTAAAGCTAGATGCCCATCATTAGCATCTAGCTAATCTCGTCCCCCTCTCCATCCCCCCATCTTACCTCCTTCCTTTCCCCACAGCACCTGTATATATATATATATATATATATATGTTTGTACAGATTTATTACTCTATTTATTGATTTATTTTACTTGTTCACATCTATTCTATTTATTTTATTTTGTTAGTATGCTTGGTTTTGTTCTCTGTCTCCCCCTTTTAGACTGTGAGCCCACTGTTGGGCAGGGGCCGTCTCTATATGTTGCCAATTTGTACTTCCCAAGCGCTTAGTACAGTGCTCTGCGCACCGTAAGCGCTCAATAAATACGATTGATGATGATTAGCAAAATAAATAGAATAGTAAATATGTACAAGTCAAATAAATAGAGTCATAAATCTGTACAAACGTATCTACAGGGGCTGTGGGGAGGGGAAGGAGGTAGTCTTATGGCACTGTACTAAGCACGGAGGTAGATCAACTTGTCCACAACTAATCAACTTCTCCACACTTCATGAGAAGCAGCGTGGCTCAGCAGAAAGGGCCGGGGCTTGGGAGTCAGGGGTCATGGGTTCTAATCCTGGCTCCGCCACTTGTCAGCTGGGTGACTGTGGGCAAGTCACTTGACTTCTCTGGGCCTCAGGTCCCTCGTCTGGAAAATCAATCAATCAATCAATCAATCGTATTTATTGAGCGCTTACTATGTGCAGAGCACTGTCCTAAGCGCTTGGGAAGTACAGGAAGTACAGGAAAATGGCAATTAAGTCTGTGTGTCCCAGGTGGGACAACCTGATCACCTTGTAACCCCCCCACCAGGGCTTAGAATAGTGCTTTGCACATAGTAAGCGCTTAATAAACGCCATTATTATTATTATTATAATGCGTTCTCATCCTGGCTCTGCCACTTGTCTGCTGTATGACCTTGGGTAAGTCACTTCACCACTATTATTATTATTATGTTCTAACATGGGGCTCAAATAAGCAGCATGGCTCAGTGGAAACAGCACAGGCTTTGGTCATGGGTTCAAATCCGCCAAGTGTCAGCTGTGTGACTTTGGGCAAGTCACTTCACTTCTCTGGGCCTCAGTTACCTCATCTATAAAATGGGGACTGACTCTGAGCCGCCCCCGGGATAACCTGATCACCTTGTAACCTCCCCAGTGCTTAGAACAGTGCTTTATAGTAAGTGCTTAATAAATGCCATCATTATTATTATCATTATTATTATTAACCAGAGGAGGGAAATGAGGCCCAGAGAAGTGAAATGACTTGACCAAGGTCACACAGCAGGGAAATGGCGGGGCCGGGCCGGGGCTCTTTCCACTAGGCCACAGTGCTCCTCTAGGGTTTGGGGGGCGAGGGGAGAGGGTCTCCTTTCTCTCACTGGGAAGTCCGGAGGTTTGTGCACAGCAGACCCTCGGGCAACTTATGCGCCAGTTTCAGTGCTCCACACACACTAGGTGCCCAATACAGTGGTTGGCACACAGCAGGTGTCCAGTACAGTGCTCGGCACACAAAAGAGGTATCCTGTACAATGTTCGGCACCCATCAGGCCCCCAAAACAGTGCTCAGTTCACCCAGCGGGTGCCCATTACAGTGTTCAGTAACCCCCCCAGCAGATATCCAGTACAGTGCTCAATACACACGGCAGGCGCCCAGTACAGAGCTCGGCACACAAGGCAGGTGCCCAATACAGAGCCGGCACACACAGCACAGGTAACCAGTACAGTGCTCAGAACGCCCACCAAGTGCCCAGTGCAGTGCTCGGCACACACAGCTGGCACTCATTACAGTCTTTGGCACGTACAGCAGGCATCCAGTACAGTGTCCAGCACACACACACACACACAGGAGGCATCCAATACAGTTGTTGGGCAGGCGCAGCAGGTGTCCAAAGCAGAGTCAGACCCACAGAAGGTGCGCAACAGAGTGCCCGGCGCACGCGGTGGGCGCCCAATACAGAACTCAGCCGACACGGCGGGTGTCCAGTACAGAGTTAGGCAAACGCAACGGGCGCCCAGGACAGAGCCCGGCATGCCCGCTTAGACGACGCAGTTGGCACTTCGACTTTCGGTGATCGGGGCCCGTGTGGGGGTGAGAAACCCCTCGTGCCTCAGTTTCTCCAACCAGGGCCCACCAGCTCAGGGTGAGGTCCAGAGTGCCGTGAAGGACAAGCACGGGGGGGGTCTGTTTATCGCTACACTCTAACAATAACAACGGTATTTGTTAAGCGCTTACTATGTGCCGGGCACTGTACTAAGCGCTACTTTCCCACGTGCTTAGGACAGTGCTCCGCACACAGGAAGCGCTTAATAGATACGATGCAGTGAACGACAGTGGGATGAAGGCGCTCGGGTCACCTCACCCGGCGTTTGCGGGGAGCGGGCGGGGGAAGAGAGGAGGAATCTGAACTCGGGACCCAAGGGTCCGAAGTAAAGAACAAAACAAACGGGGTTTAATGAGCCTCCCTTAAAAAAGTGATTAAAAAATAGAGGAAAAAAAGGAGTCCCACTGGAGGCCAGAGAGCACTATATACATAATAATAAAATAAATATGGTATTTGTTAAGCGCTTACTATGTGCCAAGCGCTGTTCTATTTACTACTCCCTAGCCTCTGGGATATTTCTTTGGGGGTTCTTCCCCCCCAAAAGTGACTCCTTTTTTAAATCATTTTTTAAGGGAGGTTCATTGGCACCGACTTTTTAAAAAATGGCATTTATTAAGCGCTTACTATGTGCAAAGCACTGTTCTAAGCGCTGAATGGTTGTACTCCTTACCTTGGACCCCTGGGTCTTGGGTTCAGATTCTGGCTCTCTTTCCCGCAAATGGAGGAGGAGGTGCTTTGTGCAAATGGAAGGATGGTGCGATAATAATAATAATAATAATGGTATTTGTTAAGCGCTTACTATGTGCGAAGCACTGTTCTAAGCACTGGTGGGGGGGATACAAGGTGATGAGGTTGTCCCACATGGGGCTCACAGTCTTCACCCCCGTTTTCCAGATGGGGGAACTGAGGCACAGAGAAGTTAAGTGGCTTGCCCAAGGCCACGCAGCTGACAATAATAATAATAATGATGGCATTTATTAAGCGCTTACTATGTGCAAAGCACTGTTCTGAGCGCTGGGGAGGTTACAAGGTGATCAGGTTGTCCCACGGGGGGGGGGGGGGGGGGCTCACAGTCTTCACCCCCATTTTACAGGTGAGGGAACTGAGGCACAGAGAAGTTAAGTGGCTTGCCCAAGGCCACGCAGCTGACAACAATAATAATAATAATGATGGCATTTATTAAGCGCTTACTATGTGCAAAGCACCGTTCTGAGCGCTGGGGAGGTTACAAGGTGATCAGGTTGTCCCACGGGGGGATCACAGTCTTCACCCCCATTTTCCAGATGAGGGAACTGAGGCACAGAGAAGTGAAGTGGCTTGCCCAAGGCCACGCAGCTGACAACAATAATAATAATAATGATGGCATTTATTAAGCGCTTACTATGTGCAAAGCACTGTTCTGAGCGCTGGGGAGGTTACAAGGTGATCAGGTTGTCCCACGGGGGGCTCACAGTCTTCATCCCCATTTTACAGGTAAGGGAACTGAGGCAGAGAGAAGTGAAGTGACTTGCCCACAGTCACCCAGCTGACAAGTGGCGGAGTCTGAATTTGAACCCATGACCTCTGGCTCCAAAGCCCGGGCTCTTTCCACTGAGCCACGCTGCTTCTCTGGGCCCCCTGGGTCCTGCCGGGGGGCGGGGGGCGTCTCCCCGCAGGGCCAGGGGGTCTGGGGAGATTTGGGGAGGGGGCTACTACAGCGCAGAGCCCGACGGCCCGTTGTTAGGGAGGGATCGTCTCTATCGGTTGCCGAATTGTACTTTCCAAGCGCTCAGTCCACTGCTCTGTACACAGACAGTGCTCAATAAATACGATTGGGTAGGGACTGTCTCTGTATGTTGCCAATTTGTACTTCCCAAGCGCTTAGTACAGTGCTCTGCACATAGTAAGCGCTCAATAAATATGATTGATGATGATGACGACGATTGAATGAATGGATGAATGAAAAGCAGCGTGGCTCAGTGGAAAGAGCCCGGGCTTGGGAGTCGGAGGTCATGGGTTCGAATCCTGGCTCCGCCGCTTGTCAGCTGGGTGACTTTGGGCAAGTCACTTCTCTGGGCCTCAGTTACCTCATCTGGAAAATGGGGATTAGGACTGTGAGCCCCACGTGGGACAACCTGATCACCTTGTATCTCCCCCAGCGCTTAGAACAGTGCTTGCCACATAGTAAGCGCTTAACAAATACCATCATCATGACTGAATGTATGACAGACACCGGAAGCAGCATTGCTCAGTGGCTAGAGCCCGGGCTTGGGAGTCGGGGGTCGTGGGTTCGAATCCCCGCTCCGCCGCTTGTCAGCCGGGTGACTTTGGGCAAGTCAGTTCTCCGGGCCTCAGTTCCCTCATCTGGAAAATGGGGATTGAGACTGTGAGCCCCGCGCGGGACAACCTGATGACCCTGTATCGAACCCAGTGCTTAGAACAGGGCTCGGCACATAGGAAGCGCTTAACAAATACCAACATTATTCCCCCTTCCAGACTGTAAACCTGCTGTGGGCAGGAATTGTCTCTCTTTATTGCTGAGCTGTACTTTCCAAGCGCTTAGTCCAGTGCTCTGCACACAGTAAGCGCTCAATAAATACGACTGAGTGAATGAATGGAAGGGGGTGCCCTGGTTTCTGCCTCCCAAATTGGGTGTGTGGGCCACTGAGGCAACCTTATAATCATCATCATCATCATAATAATCTTAATAATTGTGGTAGCCCCCGATGACCTTTCCCGGCCCGGGAGAGGGAGGAGGCATGGGGAGAGAAATCCCACCGGCTATTTCTAGCCCACCGCTTTGGGATGCGAGGGATTCCTTGAAACATCTACTATTATTATTACTATTATTATTATTTAAGCATCTATTACTCGATTTATTTATTTTACTTGTCCATATCTATTCTATTTATTTTATTTTGCTAATATGTTTGGTTTTGATCTCTGTCTCCCCCTTCTAGACTGTGAGCCCACTGTTGGGTAGGGACTGTCTCTATATGTTGCCAAATTGTACTTCCCAAGCGCTTAGTACAGTGCTCTGCACACAGTAAGCGCTCAATAAATACGATTGATTGATTGATTGATTGAAACATCGCCCCTTCCCCAAATCTGCCTCCCCCCCTTTGCCAACCCACTGCCAGGAGGCTGGGCGGGGGGGCAGGAGGGGAAAGGATTCCCCCCACCCAGTAGCCCTTGGCTACTGTCCAAATGCCTCGATAAAATTAAGGGGCACGTGGAATTATTCCTGGGATACTAATAATAATAATAATGGCATTTATTAAGCGCTTCCTATGTGCAAAGCACCGTTCTAAGCGCTGGGGGAGATACAAGGTGATCAGGTTATCCCACGGGGGGCTCACAGTCTTAATCCCCATTTTCCAGATGAGGGAACTGAGGCCCAGAGAAGTGAAGCGACTTGCCCAAAGTCACACAGCTGACAAGTGGCGGGGCCGGGATTTGAACCCATGACCTCTGAGTCCAAGTGGAGGCTGTGGCTTGGCCCCCTCCCCTCCATCGCCACCTCATTCCCCTTTCTGCCAACCCACTGCCGGGAGCGGGAGGGGAAGGGACCTCCCAGTAGCCTTTGGCTACTGTCATCATCATCATCATCATCAATCGTATTTATTGAGTGCTTACTATGTGCAGAGCACTGTACTAAGCGCTTGGGAAGTACAAATTGGCAACATATAGAGACGGTCCCTACCCAACAGTGGGCTCACAGTCTAAAAGGGGGAGACAGAGAACAAAACCAAACATACTAACAAAATAAAATAAATCCTGATCCAGTTAAGGAGCTTGTGGAATTATTTCTGGGATGGCGGCTATGGTTTGGCCCCCTCCCCTCCATCATCACCCCGCCCCCTTTCTGCCAACCCACTGCCAGGGGCCTGGAGGGAGAGGAAGGGACCCCCCCCAGTAGCCCTTGGCTGCTGTCCCTTGTCCTAATCCAGTTAGGGGGCTTGTGGAATTATTCCTGGGATGGAGGCTACTGTTTGGCCCCCTCCCCCGCCTCCTCTGCCCCCCAGGACCCCCTCCTCGCCTTCCGTCTGTGATGCCTTGGTGCCACCGGTGCCCGCCACCGCCCGGGGGTCGGAGAAGGGCGGGACCAGCGCTTAGAACAGTGCTTTGCACATAGTAAGCGCTTCTGTGAGCCCCCCTTTTAGACTGTGAGCCCACTGTTGGGTAGGGACTGTCTCTATGTGATGCCAATTTGTACTTCCCAAGCGCTTAGTACAGTGCTCTGCACATAGTAAGCGCTCAATAAATACGATTGATTGATTGATTGATTAACAAATGCCATCGTTATTATGGAGGAGGGGGGGAGGGTGGGGAAGGGACCCCCCCCCCCCCCCCCCAGTAGCCTATGGCTACTGTCCATTGTCCCGATCCAGTTAAGGGGCTTGTGGAATTATTCCTGGGATGGGGGCTACAGTTTGGCCCCCTCCCCTCCATCATCAACCCAACCCCCTTCTGCCAACCCCCTGCCAGGGGCCCGGAGGGCGGGAAGAGGAAGGGACCCCCCAAGTAGCCCTTGGTTACTGTCCATTGTCCTGATCCATTTAAGGGGCTTGTGGATTTATTCCTGGGAAGAAGGCTACGGTTTAGCCCCCTCCCCTCCATCACCACCTCCTCCCCGCTTCTGCCAACCCCGTGCCAGGGGCCTGGAGGGCGGGGGAGAGGAAGGGACCCCCCCCCCACCCAGAGGGAGAGGAAGGGACCCCCCCCCCCACCCAAAGTGGAGGGGCTCACACACACACACACACACACACACACACACACACACACACACAAAGCAGGGCCCTTGCAGGTCCCCAGCCTCAGTTTCTCGCCCCCCCCCTCAGAGGACAGAGCCCTTGCAGGCCCCCAGCCTGTTTCCCCCCCACCACAAACAGAGGGCACCCACAGAGGGCAGGGCCCTTGCAGACTCCTAGCCTCAGTTTCCTGCCCCCCCCCCCCCCCCAACACACACACAGAGGGCAGGTCCCTTGCAGGTGCCCAGCCTCAGTTCTCCCCCCACCACCATACAGATGGCACCCACAGAGGGCAGGGCCCTTGCAGGCTCCCAGCCTCAGTTTCCCCCCCACATACACAGAAGGCCCCCACAGAGGGCAGGACCCTTGCAGGCGCCCAGCCTCAGTCCCCCCGCCCCCCCCCACACAGAGAGCAACCACAGAGGGCAGGTCCCTTGCAGGCCCCCAGACTCAGTCCCCCCACCCACATACACACAGAGGGCACCCACAGAGAACAGGTCCCTTGCAGGCGCCCAGCCTCAGTTTCCCGCCCCCACACACAGAGAGCACCCACAGAGGACAGGTCCCTTGCAGGCGCCCAGCCTCAGTTTCCCGCCCCCAAACACAGAGAGCAGGTCCCTTGCAGGCCCCCAGACTCAGTCCCCCCCCCACCCCCGCTCACACACACAGAGGGCACCCACAGAGGGCAGGGCCCTTGCAGGCCCCCAGCCTCAGTTTACCCCTCCCCACACACAGAAGGCAGGGGCCCTTGCAGGTGCCCAGCCTCAGTTTCCCCCCACCCACAGAGGGCAGGGCCCTTGCAGGTGCCCAGCCACAGTTTCCCACCCCCACAAGCAGAGAGCACCCACAGAGGGCAGGGCCCTTGCAGGCCCCCAGACTCAGTCCCCCGCCACCCCCGCACACAAACAGAGGGCACCCACAGAAGGCAGGGCCCTTGCTAGGCGCCCAGCCTCAGTTTTCCCCCACCCACAGAGGGCAGGGCCCTTGCAGGCCCCCAGCCTCAGTTTCCCGCCCCCCCCCACACAGAGGGCAGGTCCCTTGCAGGCCCCCAGCCTCAGTTTCCCGCCCCCCCCCCCCACACACAGAGGGCAGGTCCCTTGCAGGCCCCCAGCCCTCAGTTTCCCGCCCCCCCCCCCACACACAGAGGGCAGGTCCCCTTGCAGGCCCCCAGCCTCAGTTTCCCGCCCCCCCCCCCCCACACACAGAGGGCAGGTCCCTTGCAGGCCCCTAGCCTCAGTTTCCCGCCCCCCCCCCCCCCCACACAGAGGGCAGGTCCCTTGCAGGCCCCCAGCCTCAGTTTCCCGCCCCCCCCACACCCACAGAGGGCAGGTCCCTTGCAGGCGGCCAGCCTCAGTCCCCCCACCCCGACCCCCTGCAGAGGGCAGGGGGGTTGCAGGCGTCCAGCCTCAGTTTCCCCCGCCCCCCTCGGCCCCCCCCCGGCTCCTCCGCCCCGACTCACAGACCGTGGTCCGGCCGTCCAGCGCTGCCAGGCGCCGGCCAGGCCCACCCCCAGCACGCCCAGCACCATCGCCGGCCCGGCGCCGGCCATCCCCCGCCACCGCGCACCGGGCACCGGGCACCGGGCACCGGGCACCGCACCGCGCAGGGCACCGCAGCGCAGCGCACCGCGCAGGGCACCGCACGCACGCACGCGCGCGCGGACGGAGGGAGGAGGGAGGGAGGGGCGGGGGGGGGCGGCCGCTCCTTTCATTCATGGCCTCATCGTTCCGCACAGCACCCGCCCGCCCGCCCCCGTTGAAAGCCGCCCTCCATGGCGGGGGTGGGGGGGGCTGCTGCAGACGCAAAGACCGCGTTTTGGGGAGCGGAGGGAGACCGCCTGGTTGGGCCGGGGGGGCCTTGAAACTCATTTTGGTCGCGGCGGGGATGGGGGGCGGGGAGGAGTGGGGGAGGGGAGCCTAGAATCAAGCCCGCGGGGCGGTGGCTACCTGCGAGGGTTCACAGTGCCATCGCATAGCCATCTCGGCCCGCTGGGGACGCCCCCCCCCCCCTTTTTTTTTCTTTCCCCTCCCTCCCTCCCTCTTTTCCTTTTTTTTTTCCCCAATTATTCCCTTCCCCCCACCCCCTTTCCTGAATGGTTCCCGTGACTGTCGTGGGGGGGGGGTGGGGGTCCCGGGCTCGGCGGGAAAAAGGCGTGGGAAAAAGGCGGGGGGGGGGGGGCGGGGCGGGGCGGGGCGGGGCGCTGCGCAGCGGGCCGGCCAATCGGCGGCCGGGAAGCGGCCCGGCCAATCGGAGCCCGGTCCGCGCCCCGACCGCCGGGGGGGGGGGGGGCGCGTCACGTGCCTCCCGGGAGCCAATGGCCGGCGCGACCCCGCCCCTCTGCAGGCCGGGGGAGGGGGGAGGGGGGAGGACGGGAGGGAGGAAGGAGGGGGAAGGAGAGGAGGGCTTAGTACAGTGCTCTGCACATAGTAAGCGCTCAATAAATACGATTGATGAGGAGGAGGGAGAGGGGAGTGGAAGGAGGGAGGAGGAGGAAGGAGAGGAGCGAGAGGGGAGAGGAGGAAGGAGGGAGGGGGAAGGAGAGGAGGGGGGGGAAGGAAGGAGGAGGGGGAAGGAGAGGAGGGAGGGAGGGAGAAGGAAGGAGGAGGGGGAAGGAGAGGAGGGAGGGGGGGAGAAGGACGGAGAGGAGGGAGGGGGGAGGAGAGGGAGTGGGAGGAGAGGGAAGGAGAGGAAGGAGGGGGAGGAGGGAGGGAGAAAGAAGGAGGAGGTGGAAGGAGTGGGAGGAGGGAGGGAGAAAGAAGGAGGAGAGGGAAGGAGGAGGTGGAAGGAGTGGGAGGAGGGAGGGAGAAAGAAGGAGGAGAGGGAAGGACGGGGAAGGAGAAGGAGGAGAGGGAGAAAGAAGGAGGAGGGGGAAGGAGAGGAAGGAGGGGGAAGGAGTGAGAGGAGGGAGGGAGAAAGAAGGAGGGGGGGAGAAAGAGGGAGGAGGTGGAAGGAGTGGGAGGAGGGAGGGAGAAAGAAGGAGGAGAGGGAGGGAGAAAGAAGGAGGAGGTGGAAGGAGTGGGAGGAGGGGGGGGGAAGAAGGAGGAAAGGGAGGGAGAAAGAAGGAGGAGAGGGAGGGAGAAAGAAGGAGGAGAGGGAAGGAGTGGGAGGAGGGAGGGAGAAAGAAGGAGGAGAGGGAGGGAGAAAGAAGGAGGAGAGGGAGGGAGAAAGAAGGAGGAGAGGGAGGGAGAAAGAAGGAGGAGAGGGAGGGAGAAAGAAGGAGGAGAGGGAGGGAGAAAGAAGGAGGAGAGGGAGGGAGAAAGAAGGAGGAGAGGGAGGGAGAAAGAAGGAGGAGAGGGAAGGAGTGGGAGGAGGAGAGGGAAGGAGTGGGAGGAGGGAGGGAGAAAGAAGGAGGAGAGGGAGGGAGAAAGAAGGAGGAGAGGGAGGGAGAAAGAAGGAGGAGAGGGAAGGAGTGGGAGGAGGGAGGGAAAAGGAAGGAGGAGGAGGAGGAAGGAGAGGATGGAGGGAGAAAATGCGGGGGGGGGGGGGAAGGACAGAAGAGGGAGGATAAAAAGGGGAGGGGGAAAGGGGAGAGATGTTGGTAGCCTAACACTCCGATGGACATGGGGCCATTTTCCCATCCCTTCAACCCTCTGTGTCCAGCCCCCTGCACCAGTTAATAATAATGATGATATTTGTTAAGCACAAACCATGTGCAGACCACTGTTCTAAGCACTGGGAGGATACAAGATCCCCCATTTGACAGATGGGGGAACTGAGGCCCAGAGAGGTGAAGTGACTTGCCCAAAGTCACCCAGCTGACAGTTGGAGGAGCCGGGATTGGAACCCATGACCTCTGACTCCCAAGCCCGGGCTCTTCCCAATGGACCACCTTAAAGGGAGCCAGGGGGGCTCAGCTGGCTCTGCTTTCATTTCCTACAGATGGGACAGGCCCTGGGAAGACATGATTTCTTGGTCAAGGCGATGGACGCCAATAGTCCGAGATTGGAGTCACTACTTGGTAAAAGGCCGGGGCGCTCAGTACAGTGCCCTGCCCACAGGAAGCACTCAATAATAATAATGATGGCATCTGTTAAGCACTTACTATGTACAAAGCACTGTTCTAAGTACTGGGGAGGCTACAAGGTGATGGGGTTGTCTCATGTGGGGCTCACAGTCTTCATCCCCATTTTACAGATGAGGGAACCGAGGCCCAGAGTATTATAATAATAATAATGATGGCATTTGTTAAGCGCTTACTATGTGCAAAGCACTGTTCTAAGTGCTGGGGAGGCTACAAGGTGATGGGGTTGTCCCATGTGGGGCTCACAGTCTTCATCCCCATTTTACAGATGAGGGAACCGAGGCCCAGAGTATAATAATAATAATGATGGCATTTGTTAAGCGCTTACTATGTGCAAAGCACTGTTCTAAGTGCTGGGGAGGCTACAAGGTGATGGGGTTGTCCCACGTGGGGCTCACAGTCTTCATCCCCATTTTACAGATGAGGGAACTGAGGCCCAGAGAAGTGAAGTGACTTGCCCAAAGTCACGCAGCTGATAAGTGGCGGAGCTGGGATTTGAACCCGAGACCTCTGACTCCCCAAGCCCGGGCACTTTCCATTGAGCCACGCTGCTTCTCTAATACGAATGAATAATAAATAAATAATAAATACGATTGAATGAATGAATGGACCCAAGGAAGCCAGGGAGTCCGGGTTGTGGGGCTGGGGGGGAGAGTGGGAACCTAATACGTAGCCACCCTCCCCCCCCATCCCTCGTCTCTCCGGCCGTAGGGAGAACGAGGACCGGCTAAGCGCTCAATAAATACCGCCGATGGATGGACTGACTGCGAGGTGCTATAATTCCTAGGTAAATTGGGGCCTGCACATCTGTGACACCATAAGGAGCTCTTTCACGGGAACATCTGGTGCCACTGATCACCCTGAACTGGCAGTTCCACTGCCCTGTTCTTCCAAAGAAGTGATTTGAATAATAATAATAATAATAATAATAATAATTAATAATAATAATAATAATAATGATGGCATTGTTAAGCGCTTACTACATGCAACATAATAATAATAATAATGTTGGTATTTGTTAAGTGTGATTCTAATAATAATAATAATGATGATGATGGCATTGTTAAGCGCTTACTATGTGCAACATAATAATAATAATAATGTTGGTATTTGTTAAGCGTGATTCTAATAATAATAATAATAATGATGATGATGATGATGGCATTAAGTGCTTACTATGTGCAACGTAATAATAATAATAATAATGTTGGTATTTGTTAAGCGCTTACTATGTGCCAAGCACTGTTCTAAGCACTGGGGTAGATACAAGGTGACCAGGTTGTCCCACGGGGGGGCTCACAGCCTTAATCCCCGTTTTACAGATGGGGTAACTGAGGCCCAGAGAAGTGAAGTGACTTGTCCAAAGTCACACAGCTGACAATTGGCAGAGCCGGGGTTTGAACCCATGACTCCAAAGCCCATGCTCTTTCCACTGAGCCACGCTGCCTCTCAGTAGAACGTACTGTTCTGAGCGCTGGGGTAGATACGAGGCAATCAGGGTGACCCATTTTCCAGATGAGGGAACTGAGGCCCAGAGAAGTGAAGTGACTTGCCCGAAGTCCCACACTGTTGCCAACGTGTGCTTCCCAAGCGCTTAGTACAGTGCTCTGCACACAGTAAGCGTTCAGTAAATAATAATAATGACATTTATTAAGCGCTCACTATGTCCAAAGCACTGTTCTAAGCACTGGGGGAGATACAAGGCGATAAGGTTGTCCCACAGGGGGCTCACAGTCTTAATCCCCATTTTCCAGATGAGGGAACTGAGGCCCAGAGAAGCGAAGTGACTTGCCCAAAGTCACACAGCTGACAATTGGCAGAGCCGGGGTTTGAACCCATGACCCCCGGCTCTCTCCACTGAGCCACGCTGCTTCTCATCCCACGTGCGGCTCGCAGTCTTCATCCCCATTTTACAGAGGAGGTGACTGAGGCACAGAGAAGTTAAGCCGCTTGTCCAAGGTCACACAGCGACCACCGTGGGCAGGGACTGTCTCTACTTGTTGCCGAATTGTACTTTCCAAGTGCTTAGATACGATTGGAGGAATGAATGAAAGTGGCAGAAGCGGGATTCGATCCCATGACTTCTGACTCCCGAGCCCGGGCTCTTTCATCATCAATCGTATTTATTGAGCGCTTACTATGGGCAGAGCACTGTACGAAGCGCTTTCCACTGAGCCACGCCGCTTCTCTTAGTGTTTTATATTTTTTTCCGGGTGGTGGGATGAGGGGAGAGAGCCTTTTCTCGTACGTCTCCATCTATTTTGAGGCGGCGCCGCATCATTGAACATTAAATAATAATATCATGCAGCAAACCCGGTCTCCGCTCGGTTCGGAGGGCCTTCCAGAAGCCGCGGCGGTCTTTTGGGGGAGATAATAATAATAATCATGGTATTTCTTAAGCGCTTACTACGTGCCAAGCACTGTTCTAAGCGCTGGGGGAGATACACGTTAATCAGATTGTCCCACGTGGGGCTCACAGTCTCCATCCCCATTTTCCAGACGAGGGAACTGAGGCCCAAAGGAGAGCGGCGGCACGGCTTAGCGGAAAGAGCCCGGGCTTGGGAGTCAGAGGTCATGGGTTCTAATTCTGGCTCCGCCACTTGTCAGCCGGGTGACTTGGGGCAAGTCACTTAGCTGCTCCGTGCCTCAGTTCCCTCATCTGTCAAATGGGGATTAAGACTGAGAGCCCCACGTGGAACAAGCTGATTACCTTGTATCTACCCCAGCACTTGCGCTTAGAACAGTGCCTGGCACATAGTAAGCGCTTGACAGATACCATCATTAATGTGGCACAGATGTGTATATAGATACAATTCTTTTTATTCTGATCAATCAATCAATCGTATTTATTGAGCTGGCATTGACACCTGTCTACTTGTTTTGTTCTGTTGTCTGTCTCGCCCTTCTAGACTGTGAGCCCATTGCTGGGTAGGGACCGTCTCTATCTGTTGCCGATTGGTACTTCCCAAGCGCTTAGTACAGTGCTCTGCACACAGGAAGCGCTCAATAAATGCGATTGAATGAATGAATGAATGACTGAAGTGACTTGCCCAAGGTCACACGGCTGACAAGTGACAGAGCCGGAATTAGAACCCAAGACCTCTGGCTCCCAAGCCCGGGCTCTTTCCACTGAGCCACGCTGCATGGGGCGCACAGTCTTCATCCCCATTTTCCGGATGAGGTAACTGAGGCCCAGGGAAGCGAAGTGCAGCTTGGCTCAGTGGAAAGAGCCCGGGCTTTGGAGTCAGAGGTCATGGGTTCGAATCCCGGCTCCGCCACATGTCTGCTGTGTGACCTTGGGCAAGTCCCTTCACTTCTCTGAGCCTCAGTTCCCTCATCTGTAAAATGGGGATTAAGACTGTGAGCCCCACATAATAATAATAATAATAATGATGGCATTTGTTAAGCGCTTACTATGTGCAAAGCACTGTTCTAAGCGCTGGGGGATACAATGTGATCAAGTTGTCCCACGTAGGGCTCACAGTCTTAATCCCCATTTTTACAGATGAGGTAACTGAGGCTCAGAGAAGTGAAGTGACTTGCCCAAGGCCACACAGCCCACTTGTGGCGGAGCCAGGATTCGAACCCACGACCTCCGACTCCAAAGCCCGTGCTCTTCCCACTGAGCCATGCTGCTTCTCCACATGGGACAACCTGATCACCTTGTATCCCCCCCGCCAGCGCTTAGAACAGTGCTTTGCACATAGTAAGCGCTTAACAAATGCCATCATTAATTAATTAAATGACTGGCCCAAAGTCACCCAGCTGACAAGCGGCGGAGCCGGGATTAGAACCCACGACCTCTGGCTCCCAAGCCCGGGCTCTTTCCACGGAGCCACGCTGCTTCTCCACGACAGACCACCGCCCTGCCCACCTTCAAAGCCTCATTCTTTCATTCATTCAATCGTATTTATTGAGCGCTTACTGTGTGCAGAGCACTGTACTAAGCGCTTACGCCTCTTCCAAGAGGCCTTCCCTGACTAAGCCCTCATTTCCCCCTCGCCCTTGCATTTGGGTCTGTACCATTTTAGCACGTGATATTTATATTAGCATCCGTCTCCTGTCTAGACAGTAAGCTCCTGGTAAGCGGGCAACATATGTATCAACTCTGCACACAGTGAGCGCTCAATAAATACGACTGAATGAATGAACTCTTTTTTCCGTTCATTCATTCAATCGTGCTTATTGAGCGCTTACTACTAAGCGCTTGGAAAGTACAATTCGGCAACAGAGACAACCCCTACCCTACTATACTCCTCCCAAATGCTCAGTACAGTGCTCGTATCCGTAATGTATTTACCTTATCCATAATTTATCCTGGAATAAGAATAATCATTCATTCATTCATTCAATCGTATTTATTGAGCGCTCACTGTGTGCAGAGCACTGGACTAAGCGCTTGGGAAGTCCAAGTTGGCAACATCTAGAGACGGTCCCTACCCAACAGCGGGCTCACAGTTTAGGAGGGGGAGACGTCTCAGAGAACAAAGCAAAACATAATAACAAAATAAAATAAATAGAATAAATATGTACAAATAAAATAAATAAATAGAGTAATAAATACGTACAAACATACATACATATATACAGGTGCTGTGGGGAGGGGAAGGAGGTAAGGCGGGGGGGTGGGGAGTGGTATTTGTTAAGCACTTACTATGTAGCAGGCACTGTACTAAGCGCTGGGGCAGACACAAAATAGGTAGGACACAGTCCCCGTCTCACATGGGGCTTAAAGTCTCAATCCCCATTTTACAGATGAAGGAACTGAGGCAGAGAGAAGTGAAATGGCTGGACCGAGGTCGCCCAGCAGACAAGAGAAGCAGCCTGGCTCAGTGGAAAGAGCCCAGGCTTTGGAGTCAGAGGTCGTGGGTTCAAATCCCGGCTCTGCCAATTGCCAGCTGTGTGACTTCGGGCAAGTCACTTCACTTCTCTGGACCTCAGTTACCTCATCTGGAAAATGGGGATGAAGACTGTGAGCCCCCCCGGGGGACAACCTGATCACCTTGTAACCTCCCCAGCGCTTAGAACAGTGCTTTGCACATAGTAAGCGCTTAATAAATGCCATCATTATTATTACTAAGCGCTGGGGCAGACCCAAGATAATCAGGTAGGGCACGGTCCCCGTCTCACATGGGGCTTCCAGTCTCAATCCCCATTACACAGATGAGGGAACTGAGGCAGAGAGAAGCAAAATGACTGGACCGAGGTCGCCCAGAGGACAAGAGGCGGAGCCAGGATTAGAACCCAGGTCCTTCCAACTCCCAGGCCCGAGATCGAGGCCACTCTCCGGCTACAAGAGTTCCTCGAGCTCTTTCCGTGATGGCTGTTGGATGGGCTTCCAGTTTAGCTGCTACTGGGTGAGTCAGGAAGACCTACCACTTCATTCATTCCTACAATCGTATTTATTGAGCGCTTACAATGTGCAGAACACTGTACTAAGCGCTTGGGAAGTACAAATCGGCATTTGGATTTCTCCCACTCCCTTCTGCGTCACCCTGACTCGCTCCCTTTATTCCTCCCCGCCTCACAAACCCACAGCACTTATCTCCATATCCCTCCATTTATTGATTTCTATTCATAATAATAATAATGATAATGTTGGCATTTGCTAAGCGCCTACTATGTGCCAGGCACTGTTCTAAGCGCTGGGGTAGATACCAGGTAATCACGTTGTCCCATGTGGGGCTCACAGTCTTCATCCCCATTTTACAGATGAGGGAATTCCCCCCCCGCCTCACGAACCCACAGCACTTATCTCCATATCCCTCCATTTATTGATTTCTATTCCTAATAATAACAGTAATAATGTTGGCATTTGTTAAGTGCCTACTATGTGCCGGGCACTGTACTAAACGCCGGGGTAGATACAAGGTAATCACGTTGTCCCACGTGGAGCTCACAGTCTTCATCTTCTAGACTGTCAATCCATCGTATTTATTGAGCGCTTACTGCGTGCAGAGCACTGGACTAAGCGCTTGGGAAGTCCAAGTTGGCAACATATAGAGGCAGTCCCTACC
Source organism: Tachyglossus aculeatus (assembly GCF_015852505.1). Lineage (NCBI taxonomy): Eukaryota > Metazoa > Chordata > Mammalia > Monotremata > Tachyglossidae > Tachyglossus > Tachyglossus aculeatus. The sequence continues at coordinate 2,943,812 of NC_052074.1, forward strand.
CAACAGTGGGCTCACAGTCTAGAAGGGGGAGACAGGGAACAAAACCAAACGTATTAACAAAATAAAATAAATAGAATAGATATGTACAAGTAAAATAAATAAATAAATAGAGTAAGAAATACGTATAAACATATATACATATAGGTGCTGTTGAGGACGACGCACGCAACTTCCCTCAGAGACCCCACACGCGCCCGGAGATGGACAGCGACAGTGAACGTGACTCCGTCTTGGTAAATTAAAGGTTTCGGGCCCTAATAAATCATTCCCCTGACTGTCGGGAATGGGCTCTATTATCTCCCGCCGAGGGAAGGCTTCGCGGAGCGTGGTGGCCTCTGGAATCTGATAGCGGTTCGGATGGCTCTTCCAGAGAAACCAGCCATCTGATACGTCTCTGTTGCGCCGAAGAGGCTGCGGACCCCCGACAAATATATCGCCCCCCGTCCCGCGGTGGAACCAAGACGCTTTGGGGGGCCTGGGCTCCGCTCGCCACCTGCCAGTCCACCCCTGGGGGTGGACCCCCTCTTTTCCCCTCCCCTACACCCTGGCCTGGTGGTGGAGGGTTATTCATTCATTCATTCAATCGCATTTATTGAGCGCTTACCGGGTGCAGCGCACTGTACTAAGCGCTGGGGAAGTCCAAGTCGGCAAATGATAGGGCCTGTTTCCAGCGTGATTAACTTGCATTTACCCCATTGTTTAGACCAGTGCTTGATTCTTTTAGACTTTGAGCCCACTGTTGGGTAGGGACCGTCTCTATATGATGCCAACTTGTACTTCCCAAGCGCTTAGTACAGTGCTCTGCACACAGTAAGCACTCAATAAAAACGATTGATTGATTGATTGATATATAATAATATAATTATACTAATATTATATTATTAATAATAATAACAGCAAATTGAGAAGCTTTCATTTGAAAGGGCTTTATTGGCATATTAGCTTAAATGTTCATTAATGAATTAAACTTATTTAGAAATGAATGGTGGCTCCTGATCAGTCAAGTAGTTCATGTCGGATTTGATTGCCAGCTTGTACTTCCCAAGCGCTTAGTACAGTGCTCTGCACACGGTAAGCACTCAATAAGTACGACTGAATGAATGAATGAGTGAACCTATAGAGGCGGTCCCTACCCAACAGCAGGCTCACAGTCTAGAAGGGGGAGACAGACAACAAAACAAAGCATATTAACAAAATAAAATAAATAGAATAGTAAATATGTACGAGATAGTAAATATGTACAAGAGACTAGATTATTCATTCATTCAATCGTATTTATTGAGCGCTTACTGTGTGCAGAGCACTGGACTAAGCGCTTGGGAAGTACAAATTGGCAACATATAAAGACGGTCCCTACCTAACAACATGTGGGGACACCATCAGGGGGAAAGCCTGAAGGGGGTTCATTCATTCATTCATTCATTCACAGTGGTATTTGTTAAGCGCTTACTACGTGTCAAGCACCGTTCGAAGCGCTGGGGTAGATACAAGGTAATGAGGTTGTCCCACGGGGGGCTCACAGTCTCAATCCCATTTCACAGATGAGGGAACTGAGGCCCAGAGAAGTGAAGTAACTTGCCCAAAGTCACAGAGCTCACAAGTGGCGGAGCCGGGATTAGAACCCGCGACCTCTGACTCCCAAGCCCGGGCTCTTTCCACTAAGCCACGCTGCTTCTCTGCTAGCCACGTTGTATTTATTGAGCGCTTACTGTGTGCAGAGCACTATACTAAGCAAATGGGGCCACTGAGGTTGGGATCATTCGGCCTCAGATCTGGGGATAATGGCAATGATAATAATAATAACAACAATAACTGTGGTATTTGTTAAGTGCTCACTACATGCCAGGCTCTGTACTAAGCGCTGGGGTGGATCCAAGCAAGTGGGGTTGGACACAGTCCCTGCCCCACGCGGGGCTCACAGTCTCAATCCCCATTTAGAGCCCGGGAGTCAGAAGGTCATGGGTTCTAATCCCGGCTCCGCCTCTTCATCATCATCATCAATCGTATTTATTGAGCGCTTACTATGTGCAGAGCACTGTACTAAGCGCTTGGGAAGTACAAATTGGCAACACACAGAGACAGTCCCTACCCAACAGTGGGCTCACAGTCTAAAAGGGGGAGACAGAGAACAAAACCAAACATACCAACAAAACAAAATAAATAGGATAGATATGTACAAGTAAAATAAATAAATAAATATTGGGCAAGTGGGCAAGTCACTCAACTCCTCTGTGCCTCAGTTACCTCATCTGTAAAATGGGAAACGAGACTGTGAGATGGTGTAAAAACCAGGTGAAGAAAAGACCTCCGATCTCTGGCCCCCAGACTGATGGGTTCAACCTTCTAGACTGTGAGCCCGTGGGTTGGGTAGGGACCACCTCTCTACGTTGCCGACTTATACTTCCCAAGCGCTTAGTACAGTGCTCTGCACACAGTAAGCGTTCAATAAATACGACTGAATGAATGAATGCACCTCACCCTGTGAAACTGCTTTTTTTTTTAACCCTGGCTCTACCACGTGGATTGCCATGGGGCATTTCCCTCAAGGGTGGGCAATCCGTTTGGGGTACACAGCGTGGCTCAGTGGAAAGAGCCCGGGCTTTGGAGTCAGAGGTCATGGGTTCAAATCCCGGCTCCGCCACTTGTCAGCTGGGTGACTTTGGGCAAGGCCCTACTGAGAGCTCAAGGCCCTACTGAGAGCTCACCTCCTCCAGGAGGCCTTCCCAGACTGAGCCCCTTCCTTCCTCTCCCCCTCATCCCCCTCTCCATCCCCCCCATCTTACCTCCTTCCCTTCCCCACAGCACCTGTATATATGTATACATGTTTGTACATATTTATTACTCTATTTATTTATTTTACTTGTACATATCTATTCTATTTATTTTATTTTGTTAATATGTTTGGTTTTGTTCCCTGTCTCCCCCTTCTAGACTGTGAGCCCACTGCTGGGTAGGGACTGTCTCTATATGTTGCCAACTTTGCCTTCCGTAAAGTGCCCCTCATCCCCCCCCACCTTCCTGGTCCGGTCCTGACTGACTCTCCTCCCGCCCCCAGGTAAAAAGCCCTTGTTAGCACCTTGTTAGCACCATGTTAGCACCATGTTACATGTTACATTAACGACAACCTCATTCACACCTCCTCAGCCCTCCCATGCTAGTTGACTGTTCGCTCCCCCTCCCCAGGTATCTCTGCTCCCTGACCCCCCTTAACTGGCCCACCCTACTCCAGCTCTTAATAGTTTGTATCTGCTCTCTGTGGCATCATTGTCTGCCAATTCTATTATTGCCATAGCATATTGATTGCTCAACTACACCCTGTGATGCCATCGCCTACTTTTATCATTGTTACTGTTTTATTGCTTCTGCATCTCAATTGTTAACCCCCCGCGGTACTGTCACTCGCCCTGCTGACCTCACCATGAACTATCAGTTCCCTTGCTCCCCAACTGCCATTCCCATTCCTCACCTTCCCCTTCCCCTCTCCCACCCAGCTGATTCCCCTCCCTCTCACCCACCAAGACCGCTCCCCCGCAACCCCTACCAAGGATTCCTCTGTACCAGCGCAGGTCCTCCGCTTCTCCCCTCCCCGGCCCCCCTCCTCCCCTTCTCCCCGCCCCCCACCCCATCCCAGTTCTCCTTTCCCATCACCACCCCCCGTCCCCACTCTCCCCGCCCCAGGCCCCCGCCAACTCATCCCAATCCAAACCCTCCCCACCCCTCGCACCCCTTCCCCGTCCCTCCCCACCCTCGACAGCTGATGCCAAGTGTGGCCTCTGGAACCCCCGCTCCGTTTTAAGTAAGATCCCTTTCATCCTGGACCTTTTCCTTTCCAGTTCTCTACTCCTCCTCGCCCCTAACTGAAACATGGCTGTCGCCGGACCGACACGGTCTCTTCTGCTGCTCTCTGCAGTGCAGGCCTCTTCTTCTCCCACTCCCCCAGACTCACCGGAAAAGGAGGAGGTGTCGGTTTCCTTCTCGCCCCCCCAATGTCGCTTTCGCACTATCCCTCCTCCCCCCTTCCCTTTCCTTCCCCTTCCTTTGAAGCCCACATTATTCGCCTCTACCACCCCCTCCAGATTCTTGTAGCCGTCATCTACCGCCCTCCGGGCCCCACTTCCAACTTCTTTAATGACTTTGACCCCTTCCTCACATTCCTTCTCTCCTTCTCCATGCCCACTCTGATCCTCGGAGACTTCAATATCCACATGGATATCCCTAACGACTCCTCTGCCGCCCGCCTTCTATCTCTCCTTGACGCTGCCAACCTCTTCCTCCACCCCACCTCACCCACTCACCAACTTGGTCATACCCTCGACCTCATCATCTCCTACCGCTGCACTGTGTCCACCCTCACCAACTCTGTGATCCCTCTCTCTGATCATAATCTTCTCACCTGCCTCCTCACTCACACTCCTTTCCCCTGTAAATCAGTTTTACTCCCTCACAGAGATCTCCGCTCTCTGGACCCCACCCATCTTTCGGAACGCCTCACACCCCACCTCGCCGCCCTCTCCTCTCTACCCAGTCTTGATGATCAGATTACTGCTCTCAACTCTACCCTTTCTACTCAGCTAGACTCGCTCGCTCCCCTTTCCCTTCGCCGCTCTCGCACCACTAACCCACAGCCCTGGATCACTGCCACTGTCCGCCTCCTTCGCTCTTATGCTCGAGCTGCTGAACGCTGCTGGCGAAAGTCCTAAACACCATGCCAACCTCGTTCACTTCAAGTTTATCCTTTCCTGCCTTAACTCAGCCCTCTCTTCTGCCAGACAAAACTATTTCTCCTCCCTTATTGACACCCATGCCCATCACCCCCGCCAGCTCTTCCGTACATTCAACTCCCTTCTCAGGCCCCCGGTTCCTCCCCCCTCCTCCTTCCCTCACCCCCAACGATCTGGCCTCCTACTTCATTAACAAAATTAAATCCATCAGGTCCGACCTCCCCAAAGTCTCTTCCCCCCCTTTCTCCAACCCCCCCGGCTCTCAACACTCTCTGCTACTCTCCCATCCTTCCCAGCAGTATCCTCAGAGGAACTCTCCTCCCTCCTCTCAAGTGCTACTCCGGCCACCTGTGCTTCTGACCCCATTCCCTCTCATCTTATGAAATCTCTCGCTCCATCCCTTCTCCCCCTCCTTAACTTCCATCTTCAACCGCTCACTCTCCACTGGTTCCTTCCCCTCTGCCTTCAAACATGCCCCATGTCTCTCCCATCCTAAAAAAACCCTCTCTTGACCCCACCTCACCTTCTAGTTATCGTCCCATATCCCTCCTACCATTCCTTTCCAAACTCCTTGAACGAGTTGTCTACACGCGCTGCCTAGAATTCCTCAACAACAACTCTCTCCTCGACCCCCTCCAGTCTGGCTTCCGTCCCCTTCATTCCACGGAAACTGCGCTCTCAAAGGTCACCAATGACCTCCTGCTTGCCAAATCCAACGGCTCATACTCTGTCCTAATCCTCCTCGACCTCTCAGCTGCCTTTGACACTGTGGACCACCCCCTTCTCCTCAACACGTTATCTGACCTTGGCTTCACTGACTCCGTCCTCTCCTGGTTCTCCTCTTATCTCTCCGGTCGTTCTTTCTCAGTCTCTTTTGCAGGCTCCTCCTCCCCCCTCCCATCCTCTTACTGTGGGGGTTCCCCAAGGTTCAGTGCTTGGTCCCCTTCTGTTCTCAATCTACACTCACTCCCTTGGTGACCTCATTCGCTCCCACGGCTTCAACTATCATCTCTACGCTTATGACACCCAGATCTACATCTCTGCCCCTGCTCTCTCCCCCTCCCTCCAGGCTCGCATCTCCTCCTGCCTTCAGGACATCTCCATCTGGATGTCCGCCCGCCACCTAAAGCTCAACATGTCGAAGACTGAGCTCCTTGTCTTCCCTCCCAAACCTTGTCCTCTCCCTAACTTTCCCATCTCTGTTGACGGCACTACCATCCTTCCCGTCTCACAAGCCCGCAACCTCGGTGTCATCCTCGACTCCGCTCTCTCATTCACCCCTCACATCCAAGCCGTCACCAAAACCTGCCGGTCTCAGCTCCGCAACATTGCCAAGATCCGCCCTTTCCTCTCCATCCAAACTGCTACCCTGCTCATTCAAGCTCTCATCCTATCCCGTCTGGACTACTGCACTAGCCTTCTCTCTGATCTCCCATCCTCGTGTCTCTCTCCACTTCAATCCATACTTCATGCTGCTGCCCGGATTATCTTTGTCCAGAAACGCTCTGGACATATTACTCCCCTCCTCAAAAACCTCCAATGGCTACCGATCAATCTGCGCATCAAGCAGAAACTCCTCACCCCTGGGCTTCAAGGCTGTCCATCACCTCGCCCCCTCCTACCTCACCTCCCTTCTCTCCTTCTACTGCCCAGCCCGCACCCTCCGCTCCTCCACCACTAATCTCCTCACTGTACCTCGCTCTCGCCTGTCCCGCCATCGACCCCCGGCCCACGTCATCCCCCGGGCCTGGAATGCCCTCCCTCTGCCCATCCGCCAAGCTAGCTCTCTTCCTCCCTTCAAGGCCCTGCTGAGAGCTCACCTCCTCCAGGAGGCCTTCCCAGACTGAGCCCCTTCTTTCCTCTCCCCTCGTCCCCCTCTCCATCCCCCCGTCTTACCTCCTTCCCTTCCCCACAGCACCTGTATATATGTATATATGGTTGTACATATTTATTACTCTATTTATTTATTTATTTATTTATTTTACTTGTACATTTCTATCCTACTTATTTTATTTTGTTGGTATGTTTGGTTCTGTTCTCTGTCTCCCCCTTTTAGACTGTGAGCCCACTGTTGGGTAGGGACTGTCTCTATGTGATGCCAATTTGTACTTCCCAAGCGCTTAGTACAGTGCTCTGCACATAGTAAGCGCTCAATAAATACGATTGATTGATTGATTGATTGATTCCCAAGCGCTTAGTACAGTGCTCTGCACACAGTAAGCGCTCAAGAAATACGATTGATGATGATGATGATGAAGTCACTTCACTTCTCCGGGCCTCAGTGACCTCATCTGGAAAATGGGGATGAAGACTGTGAGCCCCCGTGGGACAACCTGATCACCTTGTTAATCTCCCCAGCGCTTAGAACAGTGATTTGCACATCGTAAGTGATTAATAAATGCTATCATTATTATTACTATTATTACACACATTCCGGGTGTCCATTTTTTTTGGGGGGGGGGGGGGAAGGGGAGCATCCCAGACTCTTTAGCACAGTGAGGAGGAGCGTTCTTAAGGCTCAGTGCCAATGCTGAGTATTTGCATATTTTATGGTACTTATTAAGCCTTTACTATGTGCCCGGCACTGCGCTAAGCACTGGGGTAGATGCAAGTTAATTAGACCGAGCAGTCGATGAGTCACATGGGGCTCACAGTCTTAAGCCCCATTTTCTAGATGAGGGAACTGAGGCCCAGAGAAAAATAATAATAATTATGGTATTTGTTAAATGCGTACTGTGTGCCAGGCACTGTACTAAGCGCTGGGATGGATAAAGCAATTGGGTTGGACACAGTCCCTGTCCCATGTGGGGCTCACAGTCTCAATCTCCACTTTACAGATGGGGGAACTGAGGCCCAGAGAAGTGACATGACTTGCCCAAGGCCACACAGAGCTCACCTCCTCCAGGAGGCCTTCCCAGACTGAGCCCCCTTTTTCCTCTCCTCCTCTCCATCCCCCGACCCTACCTCCTTCCCCTCCCCACAGCACCTGTATATATATTTGTACAGATTTATTCCTCTATTTATTTTACTTGTACATATTTACTATTCTATTTATTTTGTTAATGATGAGCATCTAGCTATAATTCTATTTGTTCTGATGATTTTGACACCTATCTACATGTTTTGCTTTGTTGTCTGTCTCCCCCTTCCAAGACTGTGAGCCCATTGTCAGGTAGGGACCGTCTCTATATGTTGCCGACTTGGACTTCCCAAGTGCTTAGTCCAGTGCTGTGCACACAGTACGTGCTCAATAAATATGACTGAATGAATGAAATGGCGGAGCGGGAATTAATAATCATCATAATGGCATTTATTAAGCGCTTACTATGTGCAAAGCACTGTTCTAAGCGCTGGGGAGGTTACAAGGTGATCAGGTGGTCCCACGGGGGGCTCGCGGTCTTAATCCCCACTTTACATATGAGGTAACTGAGGCCCAGAGAAGTGTAGTGAGTTGCCCAAAGTCACACAGCTGACAATTGGCAGAGCTGGGATTTGAACCCATGACCTCTGACTCCAAAGCCCGGGCTCTTTCCACTGAGCCACGCTGAGGTCCTTCTGACACTGAGGCCTGGGCTTTTGTGTATACTCTTAACACAGTCAAATTGATCAATCAGTGCTATTTATTGGGCACTTAATGTGCACGCAGCCCTGTTTTAAATACGTGGGAGAATCCAATACGAGTATTTTGATGGTATTGACGCCTGTCTACGTGTTTTGTTTTGTTGTCTGTCTCCCCCCTCTAGACTGTGACTCGTTGTTGGGTCGGGACCATCTCTATCTGTTGCCAAATTGTACTTTCCAAGCGCTTAGTACAGTGCTCTGCACACAGTGAGTGCTCAATAAATACGACTGAATGAATGACCAGGCAATCGCTAGCGTCTGCCATTCCTTCTGGTAATTAATAACGTAGACACAGCCAGTTGGAGAAAAGGCCACCGTCTGATAACGATTTAACTCTCCCAAATTCCACTTTCCAGGAGAGGTATTCCCCTGGAGTCGTTCTGGAATACGATCAGAGCCAGGCCTTCCAAAAAACAGGTGATTTTTTGTGGATCAAAATGCTATAATTACATTTGCATAGCTACGCTGTTCAAGTCCGGAAACACGGCTTAAAGTTTCATTCCCGGATTCCCCGTTCTTTCTGAAAATGCTGGGAACTTTGAGGCCTGATCTTGTCCTTTGCTGGTGATTTCGCTTTTTAATAGGATTAAATATGACTCCGTGCCCTCTGAACGCGGTGCAGTCATTCCGAGGACGTAATGGGCAATTGAATCCCGATGCCTGCTTTATTGATTTTCTAGCTTGAAGGATCGCCCGGGCTTTCAGAGAAATCGTCCTCTGGGTTGGGATAGGGAGTGTGAGCTTGGGGGAGAAAGAGAGAGAAAGAGAAAAGGAAACATTGCAATTGGGAAAAGAGACAGACAGTGGATGAGGGGGGTGAGGTAAAGAAATAGACACTAAGAAAGAGAAATAACAATAATAATGATAATTGGGGTATTTATTTTTTTATTTATTTATCTATTTATTTTATTTTGTTAGTATGTTTGGTTTTGTTCTCTGTCTCCCCCTTTTAGACTGTGAGCCCACTGTTGGGTAGGGACTGTCTCTCTATTTTGCCAACTTGGACTTCCCAAGCGCTTAGTACAGTGCTCTGCACACAGTAAGCGCTCAATAAATACAATTGATTGATTGATTGATATTTCATTTCGTATTGAGCACTTACTGTATGCAGAGCACTGTACTAAGCGCTTGGGAAGTCCAAGTCGGCAACATATAGAGATGGTCCCTACCCGACAACGGGCTCACGGTCTAGAAGGGGGAGACAGACAACTGTTAAGCGCTTAGTATGTGCCAGGCACTGTACTAAGCGCTGGGGTGGACACAAGCAAATCGGGTCGGACACAATCCCTGTCCCACGTGGGGCTCGCAGTCTCAATCCCCACTGAGAAGCAGCGTGGCTTCGTGGAAACAGCCCGGGCTTTGGAGTCGGAGGTCATGGGTTCAAATCTTCTAGACTGTGAGCCCACTGTTGGGTAGGGACCGTCTCTATATGTTGCCAACTTGTAATAATAATAATAATAATAATAATAATAATAATAATCATAATGGCATTTGTTAAGTGCTTACTATGTGCAGACCACTGTTCTAAGCGCTGGGGGGATAAAGTTGACTAGGCTGTCCCACGTGGGGCTCACAGTCTTCATCTCCATTTTACAGATGAGGGAACTGAGGCCCGGAGACATTAAGTGACTTGCCCATAGTCACACAGCTGACAATTGGCGGAGCCGGGACTTGAACCCATGACCTCTGACTCCAAAGCTCGGGCTCTTTCCACTGATCCACGCTGCTTCTCTTGTACTTCCCAAGCTCTTAGTACAGTGCTCTGCACACAGTAAGCGCTCAATAAATATGATTGAATGAAATCCCGGCTCCGCCAACTGTCAGCTGGGTGACTTTGGGCAAGTCACTTCACTTCTCTGGGCCTCAGTTCCCTCATCTGTAAAATGGGGATTAAGACTGCGAGCCCCCCGTGGGACAACCTGATCACCTCATAACCTCCCCAGTGCTTAGAACAGTGCTTTGCACATAGTAAGAGCTTAACAAATGCCATAATTATTATTTTACAGATGAAGGAACTGAGGGACAGAGAAGTGAGGTGACTTGCCCAGGGCCACACGGCAGACAGGTGGTGGAGTCGGGATTTGAACCCATGACCTTCTGACTCGCAAGCCCATGCTCTAGCCATTATGCCATACTGCTTCTAATCATTATGGTATTTGTTAATTTATTTTACTTGTACCTATCTATTCTATTTATTTTATTTTGTTAGTATGTTTGGCTTTGTTCTCTGTCTCCCCCTTCTAGACTGTGAGCCCACTGTTGGGTAGGGACTGTCTCTATATGTCGCCAGCTTGTACTTCCCAAGCGCATAAGTACAGTGCTCTGCACACAGTAAGCGCTCAATAAATACGACTGATTGATTGATTGATTGTTAAGAGCTTACTATGTGCCAAGCGCTGTTCTAAGCACTGGGGGAGATAAAGACAGGGAGGCATAGACGGATGGAGGAAGAGAGACACCGAAGAGATGAAGCGAGGGATCCCTGGGGGAGACCCAGAGTCACAAATAGGAACATGACTGTTTATTGTTGTACTTTCCCGAGCGCTTAGTACAGTGCTCCGTGCTCAGAAAGCGCTCAACAAATTCGACTGAATTGAACTGATATAAAACAGAAAAAGCAGGTCGTGCTACCCAGTCCTGCTTTCCCCTCTAGGCTGTAAACTCTTTGTGGACGGGGAATGTGTCTGTTTATTGTTGTATGGTCCTCTCCCGAGTGCTTAGTACAGGCTTGGGAGTCAGAGGTCATGGGTTCTAATTCCAGCTCCGCAACTTGTCAGCGGTGTGACTTTGGGCAAGTCACTTCACTTCTCTGGGCCTCAGTTACCTCATCTGTAAAATGGGGATGAAGACCATGAGGCCCATGTGGGACACCTGATGACCTTGTATTCCCCCCCCCCCCCAGTGCTTAGAACAGTGCTTGGCACATAGTAAGCGCTTAACAAATGCCATCATCATTATTATTATACACAGTAGACAAGTGGCGGAGGCGGGATAACAACCCACGCCCTCCGACTCCCAAGCCTGGGCTCTTTCCACTAGGCCACACTGCTTCTAATAATAATTATGGTATTTGTTAAGTGCTTACTACGTGCCAGGCACTGTACTAAGAGCTGGGGTGGATACAAGCAAATCGGGTTCCTGTCCTTCATGGGGCTCACAGTCTTAATCCCCATTTTCCTGATGAGGTAACTGAGGCTCAGAGAAGTGCAATGACACGGCCAAGGTCACGAAGCAGACAAGTGGCAGAGCCAGGGATTATTTATTGAGCGCTTACTGGGTGCAGAGCCCTTGGGAGAGGGCGATACCTCGGAGTTGGTAGATACGTTCCCTGCCCACAGTGAGCTTATAGTCTAGACAGGGAGACAGACATTTTTTTTCTTTGATGGTAATAATAAGAATAATAATAATAATAATGACGGCATTGATTAAGCGCTTACTATGTGCAAAGCACTGTTCTAAGCGCTGGGGAGGTTACAGGGTCATCAGGTTGTCCCACGGGGGGCTCACAGTCTTAATTCCCATTTTACAGATGAGGGAACTGAGGTCCAGAGAAGTGAAGCGACTTGCCCAAAGTCACACTGCTGACAATTGGCAGAGCCGGGATTTGAACCCATGACCTCTGACTCCAAAGCCCGGGTTCTTTTCCACTGAGCCACGCTGCTTCTCATATGATATGATGGTATTTAAGCACCTATAATAATAATAATGATGGCATTTATTAAGCGCTTACTATGTGCAAAGCACTGTACTAAGCGCTGGATGGTGTGACAAGCACTGTTCTGCACACTGGGGTAGGTGACAGATAATCAGACATTAATAGAAATAAGTGTCCAGCGGCCCACGTCCATGCCACCCCCCCCCGTGGCAGGACCACCGAAGAAAACCCTGGGCATTACAGCACGCTCATCGTAAGGGCTTAACTGCGGGCACTGCAGTTTGGGAAGGGGAAAAAGAAACCATTACATACCAAGAAAAGCAAAGGATTTATAAAATCTTTTTTTAATGAACCCAGTAATCTTTAATTTAACTCAATACCCCCGCAAACAGACCAAGTAATCACTAATTGATTAGATCATTTACTTCTCTAAACCACTTTTGTCTTTAAACTCGTGCGGGCTAATAATCAAAGAGCCTCCTTTCATTGGCGATTAATGTTCAACTGACTATTTTCCCTTTTGAGCTAATTAATTTCACGATTTTTTGTTTGTTTTTCCCTTCTCCGTAGCGGGATTTTTGGTTTCATTCGTCCAGTGGCTTTTTGGCATCTTTTTTTAGAAACCGCAATTTTGGGGCGTTTCTTTGGCACGTGACGGAAACATCTCTGGAGTCAACTGCATCCCTGTCTCCGGGCAGATGATGATGATGATAATAATAATAATAATAATAATAATAATAATGATGGCATTTATTAAGCACTTACTACGTGCAAAGCACTGTTCTAAGCACTGGAGATGTTACAAGGTGATCAGGTTGTCCCACGGGGGGCTCACAGTCTTAATCCCCATTTTACAGGTGAGGTAACTGAGGCACAGAGAAGTTAAGTGACTTGCCCAAAGTCACACAGCTGACAATTGGCAGAGCCGGGATTTGAACCCATGACCTCTGGCTCCCAAACCCGTGCTCTCTCCACTGAGCCACGCTGCCTCTCTCTCCCCGGGGTCACCTGGAATCAGCAGCGGCTCGGATTCAGACATAATAATAACAGTAATAGCAATAATAGTAATCATCACCCAATTATAACCATTACAATGACAACAATAGAGAAGCAGCGTGGCTCAGTGGAAAGAGCCCGGGATTTGGAGTCAGAGGTCATGGGTTCAAATCCCGGCTCCGCCAACTGTCAGCTGTGTGACTTTGGGCAAGTCACTTTAGTTCTCTGTGCCTCAGTTACCTCATCTGTAAAATGGGGATGAAGACTGTGAGCCCCCCCCGTGGGACAACCTGATCACCTTGTAACCTCCCCAGCGCTTAGAACAGTGCTTTGCACATAGTAAGCGCTTAATAAATGCTATTATTGTTATTACTATTAGTACTGTGTACTAAGCACTGTTTTAAGTAGGAGATATAAGATAAACAGGTCAGACACTGTCCTCACCCCACCTGGGGCTCCCAGCCTAACGAGGAGGGAGATCAAGTATCGAACCCCCATTTTACAGATGAGGAAACTGAGGCCCAGACAAATGAGGTGACGCCCACTATCGCAGAGCAAGCACTCGGATGAGAAGAGAAGCAGCGTGGCCTAGTGGATAGAGCACAGGCCCGGGGAGTCAGAAGGACCCGGGTTCTAATCTCCGCTCCGCCACTTGTCCACTATGTGTGACCTTGGACGAGTCCCTTAACTTTTCCGTGCCTCAGTTTCCTTGTCTGTAAAAAGGCGATCAAGACTGTGAGAGCCCCATCTGGGACATGGACTGTGTCCCATCTGATTAGCTTGTATCTACCCCAGCGCTTAGGACAGTGCCTGGCACATAGTAAGTGCTCAATAAATAACATTATTAGAAGCAGCATGGCTCAATGGAAAGAGCCCGGGCTTGGGAGACAGAGGTCATGGGTTCCAATCCCGGCTCTGCCAATTGTCAGCTGCGTCACTTTGGGCAAGCCACTTTACTTCTCTGGGCCTCAGTTCCCTCTTCTGTAAAATGGGGATTTAGACTGTGAGCCCCACGTGGGACAACCTCATCATCTTATATCCTCCCCAGCGCTTAGTACAGTGCTTGCACACAGTAAGCGCTTAACAAATGTCATCATTATTTAATAATGATTAAATGATTAATGAATAATGATTATTATTATTTTAAAAAATGGTGATTGGGGTGGATATGCTAGGTCTTTAATTCCCAGGCCTGGGCTCTTTCCAAAATGCTGGAAACTGGACATTCTCCCGATTCTCTGGAAGCGCACGGATCCCTACCAATTTCACCGGGTGCGTGGGCTGGATTAGCTTCAAAGGGGTAGTGAGAATGGTATTTATTGAGCACCTGCCGGGAGCAACGCGCTGTGCAAAATGCTTGGGAGGGAACTTTATGCTTTTGAAGTTTCCAAGCACAGTCCCTTGCTTAGAGCAGCTCGGAGGAAATGCATTATGCAAATCCGATGCCAAAACCCCCCTCGTTCTAAATAAAATACGACTTCTCAGATTTTTTCCGACTCTCCGCTGGGTTCGGAACAGACTCATCTTCCCCCTGTTCCCTTCTCTTTCCTCCCGTGTCCTCTCTGCCCTTTCTTTCACGTGGACTTTCTCCCGGCAACTTTCACTATTTCCCACGGCATCATCCACGGCATGAACCACAGAATCAATCAATCAATCAATCACTGGTATTTATTAAGCACTTCATGGGTTCTAATCCCGGCTCCGCCACTTGCCTGCTGCTTGACCTTGGGCAAGTGACTTAACTTCTCTGGGCCTCAGTTCCCTCCTCTGTAAAATAATGATTATAGTAATAATAATGATGGTATTTGTTAAGGGCTTACTACATGCCACGCACTGTTCTGAGCGCTGGGGAAGATACAAGGTCATCAGATCACAATAATAATGACATTTATTAAGTGCTTAATATGTGCAAAGCACTGTTCTAAGCGCTGGGGGAGATACAAGGCGATGAGGTTGTCCCACGGGGGGCTCACAGTCTTCATCCCCATTTTCCAGATGAGGGAACTGAGGCCCAGAGAAGGGAATTGACTTGCCCAAAGTCACACAACTGACAACTGGCGGAGCCGGGGTTTGAACCCATGACCCCTGGCTCCAAAGCCCGGGCTCTCTCCACTGAGCCACGCTGCTTCTCATCCCACGTGGGGCTCACAGTCTTAATCCCCATTTTACAGAGGAGGTAACTGAGGCACAGAGAAGTTAAGCCGCTTGTCCAAGGTCACACAGCGACCACCGTCAGCAGGGACTGTCTCTGTTGCTGAATTGTACTTTTCAAGCGCTTAGTACAACCACTCCTGTGCATCACCTTAGTATACACACGCGTCTAACGCTTATTCAGTTTCCGACGCCACAGGCCCAAAGGAACGACGAAGCACTTAGCGTGAGTTCTCTGTGGAAGAACCGGACGGTGAATCAGGACCACGGTCTCCCCGCAAATCAGGCCTGCGGCCTCTCCACCGACGAAGACCACCAACTCACCGTGAATCAGGGCCATGGTCTGACCACAGACCAGGAGAACGGTGTTGCTACAAATCAGGGTCACGGTACCACCACGAATCAGAGCCACAATGTCGCCTCAAATCGGGGCCCGGTCTGACCGCAGATCAGGGCCACGGTACCACAACGAATCAGAGCCGCAATGTCCCCTCAAATCGGGGCCTGGTCTGACCGCAGACCGGTGTGGTCATGAACCAGGGCCACGGTGGCGTCACCACAAATCAGGGCCACGGTCTCACTGTTGATGGTCTGACTATTCCGTAGAGCCCCTGACTGGACACACGTCAGAGTCATGGCCTCTCCGTAGAGCCAGAATTAGAATCCAGGGCTAGACCATGCTGCAGGGGCTAGAAAAAAGATTACCTTCCACACACTAAACTTGTGGTGGGCAGGGAACATGTCTGCCAACTCTGTTGTATTGTATTCTCCCACACGCTTTGTTCAGAGCTCTGCACATAGTAAGCGCTCAATAATTCCCCTCCTCCAGGAGGCCTTCCCAGACTGAGCCCCTTCCTTCCTCTCCCCTTCGTCCCCCTCTCCATCCCCCCCCATCTTACCTCCTTCCCTTCCCCACAGCACCTGTATATATGTATATATGTTTGTACATATTTATTACTCTATTTATTTATTTATTTATTTTACTTGTACATATCTATTCTATTTATTTTATTTTGTTAGCATGTTTGGTTTTGTTCTCTGTCTCCCCCTTTTAGACTGTGAGCCCACTGTTGGGTAGGGACTGTCTCTACATGTTGCCAATTTGTACTTCCCAAGCGCTTAGTACAGTGCTCTGCACATAGTAAGCGCTCAATAAATACAATTGATGATGATGATGATGATGCTGATGGCCTCTCCGTGCACCAAGGCCACAGAGCCGTCGCGAATCAGGGCTACCGTCGCACCGCGAATCGGGACCTCTGCCTCACCACGCTTCAGGGCACCAGTGGCATCATAGTTAGCGCCTAACAAATTCCATCATTATTATTATCATTATTATTATCATGCAGCAGGACCGGAATCTGACCACAAATCATGATCTGACCACAAATCAGGGCCACGGTCTCTCCACACATCGGGACCACGTTCTGACCACAAAAAAGGACCACGGCGCTACCGCAAATCGGGGCCGAGGGCTGACCACCAAACGGGGCCACGGTCTGACCACGGTCCCCCCACGCATCGGGGCCACGGGGTCAAAACAAATTGCAGCCACGGGCTGACCACGAAATAAAGGCTACGCTCTCCTGGGAATCACGGCCACGGCCTGAGCCCGAAACTCTCCTTGCAAACTTCCGCTCAACAGCGGGTCCCAGAGGTGTCCTGGAACCTCCTCAGCGCTTAGAACAGGACTTTGCGCATAGTAAGCGTTTAATAAATGCCATTATTATTAACCGCATCCAACGATTGGTTGGACGCCAGCGTTCACCTCGAGCCACGCTGACTTCCTTAATGGTGCCGTGGACCGTTCCGACCGCACCGCGGTGGCCAGAGGACTCTCCGGAGAGCCCTCCCCGTCGCCCCGGCATACCGTCCGGTCTCGACCCTGGGACACTCACCTCTGGTCCCAGTGGGATAAAGCGAGGACTCCGGAGGGACAGACCGGCAGGCCGGGAGAGCACGGGAGCTACCGAGGAGAGCGCTAAAAAGAGACCGCCGCAATCTCCCTCGCAAAAGTAAGTGCTGCTTTTGATCATAACTTACACGTTATAACTGTTTTGCACCTCTCCCCGTTCTTATATGTTGTACATCATCATCATCATCAATCGTATTTATTGAGCGCTTACTATGTGCAGAGCACTCTACTAAGCGCTTGGGAAGTACAAATTGGCAACATAATGCATCTTATACATGCATCTTATGTACTTTGCAAGCGCTTAGTACAGTGCTCTGCACACAGTCAGTGCTCAATAAATTCGACTGAATGAACATTTATTAGTTTAGAGCCTTGGAACTAGCTATAATTCTATTTCTTCTGACGATTCTGACACCTGTCTACGTGTTTCGTTTTCTGTCTCCTCCTTCTAGACCGTGAGCCCGTTGTTGGGTAGGGACCGTCTCTACATGTTGCCGACTTGTACTTCCCAAGCGCTTAGTCCAGTGCTCTGCACACAGTAAGCGCTCAATACGAATGAATGAATGAATCTCCCCTCAGAATCCTCCTCCTTGAGGGCTCCCCGAGGCCGGTCCGCTGACCGCCGGGCCACGGAGGGACGGGGCCGCGGCGGGGGGAGAGGGGAAGGCCGCCGGCCCGGAGAGAGAGACCCGGCTCACCTGGCTGACGGGCTCCTTCGTCGGGGGCTTCCCCCTCCGGGCCGTGCTGGTGGCCAGCGTCGTGGTGGTCTCCATGATGGAGGTGGACATCTCGGACTGCAGCGCGGTGGCCGTGGACTCGGTGGTCATGGAGGAAGGCACTTCGCCGACCAGCCTCACGTTCCCCACTATGGCGATGTTGGCGTCGTTCTCGGCCGCCATATTGAGAACCTTCAAGCCATTGTAGTAAAGACCAGACAGCTGGCCCTGGAAGGGGAAGCCCTGCTCTTTCCCGCCAATTATTATGCTGGCTTGGCTATTGAAGATTGTGAGCTGGCGCCCTGCAAAGATAACATTACATACATGCAAACATGTTGACTGGGCACTCGGGAGTCTAAGAAGAGATGGAAAAAATTAAAAACAGACAGACGGCCAAAGGATGACGAAAACGGATCTTTGCAGGGAGTGAAGGATGACAGCGATAAACTATAAGACAGACAGTTGCCTCATAATTCATCGCTTTTTAATGAGGTGCCCGTGGAATGCCATCTCGCCGGTTAATCTTGGGAGGTTTCTGGATCGGCTATCGATGGTTTCACGCCCCCCCGGCCCCGAGGCCCAACCTCCCCGGGGGGCAGCCACGGAGGGACGCCGGCTCCCTAGAGTGGCGGCCACCTGTTTGGGAAACAACGGTCCCGAGGTCGTCACCCAGGATCACCCGGGACCCGGAAAGTTCAGCCGGTCCAGTCGGAACGCGGCTGCCAGGGCGGGTGGGCAGGGCGGAAGGGACGGACTGGGTAACGAGGGCTTTCCACTGGCTCGTTGGGACACGGCGACTCTCCCCTGGCATCCGAGCCGGAGAGGGGCGGGGGTCCCTCGGAGACGAGGGACTCGGAAAATCCGGGCCCGATTGGCAATCGGGCAAGTCTGGCGATTCAGACGGAACCGACCCAAAAGACAAAACCGTCTCGGGGGCGGAGGGGGGGTGGGATGAGACGAGACAGAGTGACGGGGGAGGTCATGACACGGAATTTCCATCAAACACAGACTCTCAGCGACAGCGCACCGTCATTATCAAATTGAACAGCCAGACTGAGTTCTGCCGGTGAAAAAGCATGCACACAACTTCAAGTTCACTTTGAATCAGGGTTTCGTTGCCCAAAGCCTCTTAGAAGGTTGCAAACGTTAAAGGGACTTTGTTTTGGCCGGCAATTCATTTTGCCCACTATTTAAGATGCCTACAGTTTAAACAAAGAGTTTGTTTTTTTTTTTTTTGGTTGTTTTCTGTTTTTGTTTTTTGTTTTGTTTTTTTTTTTTCTTTCAGGGCCGTAATAAAGAGATCACGACTACAGAGATGTTAGTTAAGAATTTAGATGTCGGCATACGTCATACCATCGCTGAATGATTTATCGCTTTTATCATTAATGTTTGCTGAGTATCCTCGTAGATTGAGTTAGTGGATTATATTTAACAGTCCCTTTAACCTTAAGTTAACAGGGTCAGATTATTAAACAGCTGGTACTGCTGAAAAAAATGTATCGAAAATTATTGTACAAGGTAGGCAAAAGTCGCTAGCTACATTTTTACGGTTTTAAAATTTTGTTTAATTTAGTTTTACTGAAAATTTATTTTTTATGTTTAGTAGTGTTAACAATGAAGTACTACTCGGTTATGTTCAAATTATTTTTTTATTTGAAGTTTTAATCAATGTTTTTTTACCTTTGTCGAGTAGCCATTCATCAACTACTCGACCAAGTCGATATGGAATTCGCTGTCTAGCAATCGCCAGGCGCTCGTTATCATTGTTTCCTTTAAAGTTTAAAGAGACATTTCATTGGTTAAAAATCTGTAAGGTCAAAGGTTAAAAGTTAATACTTAAAGCGTGAGCTACACAGTCGCCACATGATTTTTTTGAAATTTGGAATGTTTAAAAAGCGCTGCCCTAGAACATTTCATGGCTCAGACTTTTCATTCATTCATTTATTTTATTTTAGCAGACAAAATTATTCCTACGTTAATGGAAAATTAGAAAGCTGCATTTGAGCTAGGTTAATTGAACTTATGTTATAGACAGACCCGAACAACAAATTTAAACAGCATAGCACGGCTTGACCCGAAGAATGAGCGGTGACCTCTGGGTTTTCTCTTTTGGAAAGTTTCTTATTAACTAGTTAAACATGTTCAGGTGAAACAGATTTAAGGTTTCAAAACACCTCCAACCACTGACTGCCACCCAAGAGTCCGCCCACCCGCGCTCCTTCCCGGTGGAGACGCCTTTCCCCCGTTTCCCTCTACGGCTCTGTCCCACCTCCCACCCGAGATACAGAGAGCCATCCTCTCCTCCTTCACGGAAACCGGAGAATCCTCTATTTCCAGCCGGAATCGGGAATCCCAGGCCTTGGATCCTGCCAACGGCAGGCTTCGTCGAGGGGAAAGTTCTCGACGACAGCGATCTCGTCGGCTGCCGGACCCCGCACTGGCCAACTGTGGACTTTTTAAGGGTGGGGGGACACTTCGAAGAAAGCGATTTCGTTGGTTCAAATTCCGGCTCTGCCAACTGTCAGCTGTGTGACTTTGGGCGAGTCACTTCACTTCCCTGGGCCTCGGTTACCTCATCTGGAAAATGGGGATGAAGACTGTGAGGCCCCCGTGGGACAACCTGATCACCTTGTAACCTCCCCGGCGCTTAGAACGGTGCTCTGCACATAGTAAGCGCTTAATAAATGCCATTATTATCATTATTATTATTGGAGGCGATCCCACGCCGGCCAATCGTGGGCTTCATTAAGGGGAGACACTTTGATGAAGGCGATTTGATTGGCTGCGGGATTGCGCACCGGCCAATGGGCTTCTTTGAACGGAGAGGCTTTGACGAAAGCGATTTCATTGGCTGCTGGATCCCGCACTGGCCAACCGCAGGCTTCGTTGAGGGGACAGGCTTTGACCAGAGCGATTTCATTGGCTGCCGGATCCTGCACCGGCCAACCGCCGGCTTCATTAAGGGAGACACTTTGATGAAAGCGATTTGATTGGCTGCTGGATCCCGCGCCGGCCAATCCCGGGCTTTGCTGAGGGGAGAAGCTTTGATGAAAGTGGTTAGAACAGTGCTTTGCACATAGTAAGCGCTTAATGAATGCCATCATTATTATTATTATTATTATCATGAAAATGATTTGATTGGCCGCCAGCTCCTGCACCGGCCAATCCCGGGCTTCGATGAGGGGACAGACTTTGACCAAAGCGATTTCAATGGCTGCTGGATTGGCCAACCGCGGGCTTCGTTGAGGGGAGAGTTTTTGATGAAAGCGATTTCATTGGCTGCCCGGCTCCTGCACCGGCCAATCCCGGGCTTCGCTGAGGGGAGAGCCTTTGATGAAAGCGATTTCATTGGCTGTTGGATCCCACACTGGCCAACTGCAGGCTTCACTGAGGGGGCAGGTGTTGACCAGAGCAATTTCATTGGCTGCCGGATCCTGCACCGGCCAACCGCGGGCTTCATTAAGGGAGACACTTTGATGAAAGCGATTTGATTGGCTACCGGATCCCGCGCCAGCCAACGACGGGCTTCGCTGAGGGGACAGCCTTTGATGTAAGTGATTTCATTGGCTGCCGGATCCTGCACCGGCCAACCGCGGGCTTTGCTGAGATGAGAGCCTTTGAAGAAAGCGATTTCATTGGCTGCCGGATCCCGCGCCGGCCAACCACGCGCTTCGCTGAGGGGAGAGCCTTTGATGAAAGCGATTTCATTGGCTATCGGATCCCACGCCAGCCAACCGTGGGCTTCGCTGAGGGGAGAGCTTTGGACAAAAGCGATTTTATTGGCTGCTGGATCCCGCACGGGCTAACGGGCTTCTCTGAAGGGAGATGCTCGGGTTGAAGGCTTTGACCAAAGCGATTTCATTGGCTGCTAGACCCTGCAGTGGCCAACCACGGGCTTTGCTGAGGGGAGAAGCTTTGATGAAAGCGATTTGATTGGCTGCCCGGCTTCGGCAGTGGCCAATCCCGAGCTTCGTTGAGGGGAGATCCTATGACCGAAGCGATTTGATTGGCCGTCCCTCCAACGCCCTCGCTCTCCATGTTGTTGGGCTTGGCCCATTTGACAGAGAGGAAAGTTGGACTTTTCCATTGGCTTACGAAGAAACGGCCGCCTTAGGGACCCTGTCCTCAACTTAGTGCCAAAGGCACAAACGAAGCCCTTGGATTCCTCTGAAGGGTTTGGTTCCTTCTTTGCGGAAAAATAGGAAGAAGCGTGGCCTAGTGTCTCCCCCTTCTAGACTGTGAGCCCGTTGTTGGGTAGGGACCGTCTCTATGTGTTGCCAACTTGGACTTCCCAAGTGCTTAGTCCAGTGCTCTGTACACAGTAAGCGCTCAATAAATACAACTGAATGAATGAATAGGCCCGGGATCCTGAGGACCAGGGTTCTAATCCCGGTTCCTCCACCTGTCTGCTGGGTGACCCTGGGCAAGTCACTTCACCTCTCTGGGCCTCAGTTCCCTCATCTGTAACTCATCCCGCTTCCGGTGCTTTGCATTTGGAGACAAATGCTCGCCAAACTAGCTCTCTTCCTCCCTTCAAAGCCCTACTGAGAGCTCACCTCTTCCAGGAGGCTTTCCCAGACTGAGCCCCCTTTTTCTTCTCCTCCTCTCCATCCCCCCCGGCCCTACCCCCTTCCCCTCCCTACAGCACTTGTGCATATTTGTACATATTTCTTACTCTATTTTATTAATGATGTGTATATATCTATAATTCTATTTATTTTACTACTACTAATAATAATGGCATTTGTTGAGCACTTACTATGTGCAAAGCACTGTAAATGATGTGTATATATCTATAATTTTATTTATTTTACTACTACTAATAATAATGGCATTTGTTGAGCACTTACTATTTGCAAAGCACTGTAAATGATGTGTATATATCTATAATTCTATTTATTTTAATAATAATAATAATGATGGCATTTGTTAAGCACTTACTATGTGCAAAGCACTGTTCTAACTGCTGTGGAGGTTACATGGTGATCAGGTTGTCCCCCAACGGGGGCTTACAGTCTTAATCCCCATTTTACAGTTGAGGTAACTGAGGCCCAGAGAAGTGAAGTGATTTGCCCAAGGGCACACAGCTGACAATTGGCGGAGCTGGGATTCGAACCCATGACCTCTGACTCCAAAGCCCGGGCTCTTTCCACTGAGCCACGCTGCTTCTCCTTTTAATGGTATTGACACCAGTCTACTCGTTTTGCTGTCTGTCTCCCCCTTCTAGACTCTGAGCCCGTTTTTGGGTAGGGACTGTATCTATATGTTGCCGAATTGTACTTTCCAAGCGCTTAGTACAGTGCTCTGCACACAGCAAGCGCTCAATAAATACGACAATGAATGAATGAGTGCGACAAATTAAAGAATGTACGGAAAGCTTCTCTGTCAGCATAAAATCTGGCCAGTGCTTAGCAATAATGATGGTGTTCAGCGCTTACTATATGCCAGGCACTGTTTTAAGCACCGGGGTAGATACAATCTTATCAGGTTGGATGCAGTCCCTGTCCCACGTGGGGCGTTCAGTCTTAATCCCCATTTTACAGGTGAGGTAACTGAGGCCCAGAGAAGGAAAGTGACTTGCCCAAATCCCCCAGTAGACAAGTGGCAGAGCCAGGATTAAAACCCAGGTCATTCTGGTTCCCGGGGCCACTGTGCCACACTCCTTGGTTTTGCACAATGATGAACACTTAAACACCACAGTGAATATCATCATTATTAATATTATTGTTGCTTGAAATCAAAACCACAGGAAGCATCCTAGAGGAGGTGTTTGGTTGATGCTGTTTTAGGAGTTCCCGACAAAAACATCAAATTCTCTCTCCTCCCAAGGGTGGATTTTTCTTCTTAGTACAGTGCTCTGCACACAGTAATAAAATTATAATATTAATAATAGCATTTATTAAGCGCTTACTATGTGCATAGCACTGTTCTAAGCGCTGGGGAGGTTACAAGGAGATTAGGTTGTCCCATGGGGGGCTCACAGTCTTAATCCCCATTTTACAGACGAGGTAACAAGCCCAGAGAAGTGAAGTGACTTGCCCAAAGTCACACAGCTGACAATTGGCGGAGCCGGGATTTGAACCCCTGACCTCTGACTCCCAAGCCCGGGCTCTTCCCACTGAGCCACGCTGCTTCTCTAATAATAATAATAGCATTTGTTAAGCGCTTACTATGTGCAAAGCACCGTTCTAAGCGCTGGGTAAGCGCTCAATAAATACGACTGAATGAATGAACAAATGCAGTCTGTCTTGTGCTGCAAAATTTCATTTAAAGGAAACCCAGAACCATCAGGTTGCTGTCCGATCCTCATTCGTGAGCTCGTTACGGGCGGGGAACTCGTCTGCTAATTCTGTTGCATCGTGCTCCCCCAAGCAATTCAGGACAGTGTTCTGCACATAGTAAGCGCTCGATAAATACGATTGATTACGTATTCAATTTTTCAGAACGTCTGAGAAATGCACATGGCTCTGTGGCCCCTAGTTACAATGCATTCCGCGTGCAATGTTTCGATCGCTCACGATAGCTTTAATTACCACGCTGAGGATGACAATTCAAGGGGAGTGGTAATTAGGGTATTGTTCTTTTAAATTCTTGCTTAAAACTCATTTCATTTTTCCAAATTCCTTGTCATTTACCATTTGCAAGATATCACTTTGTAATTTCCCATGTTTAACTGCCAATTCCATTTTTCTCCGCCTCCAGAGACATCGCCCATTCAGGAGATAAATGGAAAATGAAAGACAACGGGCCGCTGGCTTGGGAAAGCACACGGGGAAATGTAATTTTGGTCGATCTTATCTTGGCTGCCGAGTTAAGTACATTGGAATTGAACAGCGTTAGACGGAGTTTACATTCGGTGTCCGAAGCGGCTAATTTGTACAAATGGGGGGCTCTGACGGGAATCGTCGACTTTCGCCTAGGCTAATCGCCAAAACCCATTAGGAGGCCAGAGACGGGTAAGCGAGGAGAGAAGCATCGTCCTGCAAGAAGCTGTGTGGCTTAGTGGACAGGAAGCGCTTAATAAATGCCATTATTACTATTATTATAGTAGTAGTAGGAGTAGTAGTATTAATGGTAATAATACTACTACTCCTACTACTACTAATAATAATGGTATTAACAAATTAATTAACAAATACCATTATTATTATTATTATTACCATTAATACTACTCCTCCTCCTACTACTATAATAATAGCACATATTTATTACTCTATTTATTTATTTATTTATTTTACTTGTACATTTCTATCCTATTTATTTTATTTTGTTGGTATGTTTGGTTCTGTTCTCTGTCTCCCCCTTTTAGACTGTGAGCCCACTGTTGGGTAGGGACTGTCTCTTTGTGCTGCCAATTTGCACTTCCCAAGCGCTTAGTACAGTGCTCTGCACATAGTATGCGCTCAATAAATACGATTGATTGATTGATTGATAGTAATAATGGCGTTTATTAAGCGCTTACTATGTGCAAATTCATTCATTCATTCAATCGTATTTATTGAGTGCTTACTGTGTGCAGAGCACTATACTAAGCGCTTGGGAAGTACAAGTTGGCAACATATAGAGACGGTCCCTACCCAACAGTGGGCTCACAGTCTAGAAGGGGGAGACAGACGACAAAACAAAACGTACTAACAGAATAAAATACATAGAATAAATATGTACAAATAAAATAGAGTAATAAATACATATAAACATATATACATATATACAGGTGCTGTGGGGGCAGGGAACACAGGTGCCAACTCTGTTATACTGAACTCTTTCAAGCACTTAGTACAGTACTCTGCATGCAGTAAGCGCTCAATAAATACCATTAATTGAAAATGTTTACTATGTGCCAAGTGGGGGTACTGTGTGCTAAGCACTGGGGTAGATACAAGATGCCTATGGTCGGAATAGAGGAGAGGGAAAAGAATCCCTTCTGCATTGCCCTTATAATTTGATTAACAGCAAATCACTGTTCTAAGCACTGGGGAGGTTACAAGGTGATCAGGTCATCCCATGGGGGGCTCACAGTCTTAATCCCCATTTTACAGATGAGGTAACTGAGGCCCAGAGAATAATAATGATAATGATGGCATTTATTAAGCACTTACTATGTGCAAAGCACGGTTCTAAGCGCTGGGGAGGTTACAAGGTAAGCAGGTCGTCCCACAGTCTTAATCCCCATTTTACAGATGAGGTACTTGAGGCCCAGAGAAGTGAAATGACTTGCCCAAAGCCACACAGCTGATAATTGGCGGAGCCTGGATTTGAACCCATGACCTCTGACTCCAAAGCCCAGGCTTTTTTCCACTGAGTCACGCTGCTTCTCTACTACTACTGCTGCTATTGCCATTTCAATCACTGCTATTAGTAATACTATTACCATTAATATTATTACCATGGCATAATGGCTACAGCAAGGGTTGGAAGGTTATGGGTTCTAATCCTGACTCCGCCACTTGTCTGCTGTGTGACTTTGGGCAAGTCACTTCACTTCTCGGTGCCTCAGGGAGGGAACCAAGGCACAGAGAAAAAAAAAAGGTATTTGATTAACGCTTACTTTGTGCCAAGTGCTGTTCTAAGCACTGGGGAGGATAAAGGATATCAGGTTGTCCCATGTGGGGCTCACATTCTTAATCCCCATTTTACAGATGCGGTAACTGAGGCACAGAGAAGTTAAGCGTTTTTTTATGGTACTTGCTAAACGCTTTCTATGTACCAGGCACTGTACTAAGCACTGGGGTAGTTAATAATAATAATTAATTATAGTATTTGTTAAGCACTTACTATGTGCCAAGCACTGTTCTAAACACTGGGGGAGATACAAGGTAATCAGGTTGTCCCACGTGGGGCTCACAGTCTTAATCCTCATTTTCCAGATGAGGTCACTGAGGCGCAGAGAAGTGAAGTGACTTGCCCAGAGTCACACAGCTGACAAGCGGCGGAGCCGGGATTAGAACCCACCACCTCTGACTCCCAAGCCCGGGCTCTTTCCACTGAGCCACGCTGCTTCTCGGAAGTTCCGAGAAATGACATGTCCGAGGTCACACGGCAGACTAGCAGCAGAGCCGGGATTAGAACCCAGGTCTTAACATCCATTTTGCAGATGACATAACTGAGGCACAGAGAAGTGAAGACTTGTGAGCCCACTTCTAGACTGTGAGCCCACTGTTGGGTAGGGACCGTCTCTATATGTTGCCAACTTGTACTTCCCAAGCGCTTAGTACAGTGCTCTGCACACAGTAAGCGCTCAATAAATACGAATGAATGAATGAATGAACCCAGATCCTCGGACTCCCAAGCCTGCGCTCCCTCCACTAGGTCACGTGGCTTCTGCAATCTTTTCTTATTTGCATTTTTTTTTTGGGTATTTGTTAAGCGCTTACTATGTGCAAAGCACTGTTCTAAGCACTGGGGGGATACAAGGTGATCAGGTTGTCCCACGAGGGGCTCACGATCTTAATCCCCATTTTACAGACGAGGTAACTGAGGCACAGAGAAGTGAAGTGACTTGCCCAAAGTCACACAGCTGACAAGTAGCGGAGCCAGGATTTGAACCCATGACCTCTGACTCCAAATCAATCAATCGTATTTATTGAGCGCTTACTATGTGCAGAGCACTGTACTAAGCGCTTGGGAAGTACAAATTGGCATCACATAGAGACAGTCCCTACCCAACAGTGGGCTCACAGTTTAAAAGGGGGAGACAGAGAACAGAACCAAACATACCAACAAAATAAAATAAGTAGGATAGAAATGTACAAGTAAAATAAATAAATAAATAGATAAATAGAGTAATAAATATGTACAACCATATATACATATATACAGGTGCTGTGGGGAAGGGAAGGAGGTAAGACGGGAGGATGGAGAGGGGGACGAGGGGGGATGGAGAGGGGGACGAGGGCCCGTGCTCTTTCCACTGAGCCACGGTCCTTCCCTTTTCCACTGAGCCACGCTGCTTCCCTTATTTGTTAAGCATTTGTTTGCATTTGTTAAGCACTTACTATATTCCAGGCACTGTACTAAGCGCTGGAGTAGATCCGAGCGCATCGGGTTGGACGCAGACCCTGTCCCCCACGGGACTCACAGTCTTAATCCCCATTTTCTAGATGAGGGAACTGAGGCTCAGAGATGTGAAGCGGCTTGCCCAGGGTCAAACAGCCTACAAGTGGCGGAGCCAGGATTAGAACCCAGGTCCGTCTGATTCCCAGGCCAGGGTTCTATCCACTAATGGCCAACACCATAATAATAATAACAATGGCATTTATTAAGCGCTTACTATGTGCAAAGCACTTTTCTAAGAGCTGAGGAGGTTACAAGGTGATCAGGTTGTCCCACGGGGGGCTCACAGTCTTAATCCCCATTTTACAGATGAGGTCACTGAGGCCCAGAGAAGTGAAGTGACTTGCCCAGAGTCACACAGCTGGCAACTGTGTGAAGAGAAGCATTGTGGCTCAATGGAAAACGCCCGGGCTTGGGAGTCAGAGGTCATGGGTTCAAATCCCGGCTCCGCCACTTGTCAGCTGTGTGACTGTGGGCAAGTCACTTCACTTCTCTGTGCCTCAGTTCCCTCATCTGTAAAATGGGGATTAAGACTGTGAGCCCCCTGTGGGACAACCTGATCACCTCCCCAGCGCTTAGAACAGTGCTTTGCACATAGGAAGCGCTTAATAAATGCCATTATTACTTGTACATATCTATTCTATTTATTTTATTTTGTTAGTACGCTTGGCTTTGTCTCCCCCTTTTAGACTGTGAGCCCACTGTTGGGTAGGGACTGTCTCTATATGTTGCCAATTTGTACTTCCCAAGCGCTTAGTACAGTGCTCTGCACACAGTAAGCGCTCAATAAGTACGGTTGATGATGATGCTGAACTGGCGGAGCCAGGATTTGAACCCATGACCTCTGACTCCAAAGCCCGGGCTCTTTCCACTGAGCCACGCTGCTTCTCCATGTGATCCCTAGAATTACGGTCCCTGCCGTTCTCCGTTCTCTGAACGCAGACCCAAGCAAAACGGCACATTTCAACAGCCTCTTTTTTGGGACCTAAATCGATGAATAATCCTTGGCTTCGTTAACAAAATTAAAAATAAAAACGCACGGCTTCGCTTTTTCTTTTTTTTCAAAAGGAACAGTTTGACCTTTTCACATAATAGACTGAAGTGCATGGAAGCTAAGGAAATTCTGTGTCATACCGTTCTTTTCCCCTGCTTTGTGCGTTCAAGTAGGTTCTTTAACACAAAGGAGGGCACGACATCATGAAAAATGGAATATTGGGATTTTAATCTGTTTTAAAAACCGGCTTAGAGGTGATTTGAACCACCGCATCCAACCCATTCCTGGTTAGGTCAATGGCTAACCCTGGCAATACTGAGGAATCATGACCTGATAAGATTAGTCGCCGTGGGTAGGGTTTGTGCAGCTGAGTGGCTCAGTGGGAAGAGCCCGGATTTGGGAGTCGGGGTCATGGGTTCAAATCCCGACTCTGCCACTTGCCAGCTGTGTGACCTTGGGCAAGCCGCTTAACTTCTCTGAGCCTCAGTCACCTGGGGATTAAGACTGTGAGCCCCACGTGGGACAACCTGATCACCTTGTACCCACCCCAGTGCTTAGAACGGTGATTTGCGCATAGTAAGTGCTTAATAAATGCCATTATTATTATTATTATTATTATTATTAATAACAAAAATGTGCAAAAGGAAGAAAATAGTACAAGATGATACGACCACCCCAACCTTGCTGAATTCCAGAAAGTCGGCATTAGTTCCTTGAATTGGCACCGTTTTCTCTGCTTTATCTAAGAAAAATAAATTAAAAAATATACCCAGTCTACGTCCATTTTCCCTTTTTTTTTTAAAAAAATGGTATGTGTGAAGCGCTTACTATGTGCCAGGCACTTACTAAGTGCTGGGGTAGATCCAAGCTAATCAGGTTGGACACAGTCCCTGTCCCACCTGGGGCTCACGATCTAGATCCCCATTTTAAAGATGAGGTAACTGAGGCCCAGAGAAGTTGTTGAATAATATTATTCAATATTATTCAAGATTATATTATTATTAGAAGCAGTGTGACTCAGTGGAAAAAGCCCGGGCTTTGGAGTCAGAGGTCATGGGTTCAAATCCTAGCTCCGCCAATTGTCAGCTGGGTGACTTTGGGCACGTCATTTAACTTCTCTGGGCCTCAGGTACCTCATCTGTAAAATGGGGATGAAGACTGTGAGCCCCACGTGGGACAACTTGATTACCTTGTTACCTCCCCAGCGCTTAGAACAGTGCTTGGCACATAGTAAACGCTTAATAAATGCCATTATTATTATTATTATTATTCTTATAAACTCTTTTGTACTGTACTCTCCCCAGCGCTTAGTATAGTGCTCTGCACACAGTAAACCCTCAATAAATATGATTGATTGATTATTGATTGATGAAAAGTTCACGCTGGGCTACTCGACAGTCCCCATCCCACACGGGGCTCCCCGTTTTAATCCCCATTTTACAGATGAGGGAACCGAGGCCCAGAGAAGTGAAGTGACTAGCCCAAGGCCATACTGCAGACAGGTGGTGGAGCCAGGATTTGAACCCAAGTCCTCCTCACTCCCAGGCCCGGGCTCTAACCCCTAGGATATACTGCTCCCTCCAAGACTTTCTTTATTAGGGATCGATCTCAACGACCCCGTTGATCTTACTTTATTTGGGATCGATCTCAACGGCCAGATCATTTGATTTTCACACAGGACACGTGGCTGGTCAGCTGCTTTCCAAAATGGGAACATTCTACGTTCCCGATTTTCCATTTGCCGCATCTGCAAAAGTCTCTCGGGGACTGGAAGCCGCCCAGGAGTCGGGTGGAAAGTAAGTAGCTAGCTAAAACCAGCCTTGGCCTAATCGGGAAAACTCAGAATCACTTGAAAACTTTCTTCCTTTGCACGTCTCCCTCTGATCTCATTTCCAGTCTATTAAATCCCCCCCCCCGAATCTCGGAAGCGTTCAGGTCACTGCCGGGATGTTCAGCGTTCTCCCCGGGAGGTGAAAGGGATATTTCAGGGAAAACCGCCATCCCGTCTGAATTAAATCTGGAATCTCAAAATTGACGTGTCGTTTAAAATAGCGAGCACTTGCGTCAGTTGGGGGGAAGTTGAGCCCCACGGTTAATGGGGATGTTCTCCGTCAGATAGAGGGAGGAGCTCAGTAGGACAAACCCCAAGTCATATGCTTTTTTCCTCAGTGGTGGCTCTCCTCTGGGTGAGGCAACCAACTATATTGTTGCCCTTTTTGCCATATTGTTGGAGCCTACCTGCCATATTTTCTTAAAATGGTATTTGTTAAGCATTTACTATGTGCCCGGCCCTGTACTAAGCGCTGGGGTACACCCACTCTCATCTGGTTGGACGCAGTCCCTGTCCCGCAGGAGACTCAAAGCTTTCCCCACAGCACCTGTATATATCTTTGTACATATTTATTACTCTATTTATTTATTTATTTTACTTGTCCATATCCATTCTATTTATTTTATTTTGTTAGTATGTTTGGTTTTGTTCTCTGTCTCCTCCTTTCAGACTGTGAGCCCACTGTTGGGTAGGGACTGTCTCTATATGTTACCAATTTGTACTTCCCAAGCGCTTAGTACAGTGCTCTGCACATAGTAAGAGCTCAATAAATACGATTGATTATGATGAGGAGGTTGCCCCATGTCGGGTGCACAGTCTTCATCCCCATTTTCCAAATTAGGCAACTGAGTCCCAGAGAAGGGAAGTGATTTGCCCAAAGTCACCCAGCTGATAAGTGGTGAAGTCAGGATTAGAACCCACAACCTCTGACTCCCAAACACGGGCTCTTTCCACTGAGCCACACTGCTTCTCTACTGTACTATACCCTCTCTTAGCACAGCACTCAGTGAATATTACTCTATTTATTTATTTATTTTACTTGTACATACCTATTTATTTTATTTTGTTAGTATGTTTGGTTTTGTTCTCTGTCTCCCCCTTTAAGACTGTGAGCCCACTGTTGGGTAGGGACTGTCTCTCTATGTTGCCAACTTGGACTTCCCAAGCGCTTAGTACAGTGCTCTGCAAACAGTAAGCGCTCAATAAATACGACTGATTGATTGATTGATCCCCCTTTACAGATGAGGAAACTGAGGCACAGAGAAGCCAAGTGACTTGTTCAAGGTCACCCGGCAGACGAACGGCAGAGCCAGGATGAGAAGCCAGGACCTCTGGCTCACAGACCTGCGTGTTTTCCACTAGGCCCTGCCGCTTTTCGGGAACCTCATCGCTGTACTGTTGGCATCTCGCGGCTCAGTGGAAAGAGCCCGGGCTTGGGAGCCAGAGGTCATGGGTTCTAATCCCGACTCCGCCACTTGTTGGCCGTGTGGCTTTGGGCAAGTCACTTCACTGCTCCGGGCCTCAGCTACCTCATCTGTAAAATGGGGATTAAGATTGTGAGCCCCACGTGGGACAATCTGATCACCTTGAATCCCCCCCACAGTGCTTAGAACAGTGCTTTGTGCATAGTAAGTGCTTAACAAATACCATCATTATTATTATTATCTACCCGCCATATTGTTGGGGTCTAATTGCTATGTTTTTGGAATCTAATCATTATATACGCATTTTGGGTGCACACCTGCCATACTGTTGGACTCCAATACCGCCGCGTTTTCTAACTTCCCCAAGTTCGCAGTATACTCCGCTCACCGTAGGTGCTCAATAGATACCATCATCAATCGTATTTATTGAGCACTTACTATGTGCAGAGCACTGTACTAAGCGCTTACTGACTGATGGATCGTGTCTTCTAACTCTACTGCACCCTCCCAAGGGTTCAGTACACTGTTTTACCCTGTGCAGGTGCTCCATAAAGACTACTGTTTGACTTCCTCTGCTCTAGCTCCTTCCCAGCTCTAAGAAGCTCCCCTCCTTTCCTTGGGAAAAAAGAGAGTTTGTTGCAATTTGTTTTTTTTCCGTCAAGACACCTGGCTCGCTGAGCAAAACTCGTAATGACGGATGGGAAAAGGGATGACCATTCTTATTCAACAAACGCTCCTGTGAAGGTCACCCTGCCAAAATGATTCTGGCCCGATATCAATTAGTTGACATTAATTATGAAAAAAGAAGCAAAATGTTCTTCTCTTCGCCGCTTTATGTCATAAATCCAGATGAAGCCCTTCCTGGGAATTGTATATGATAATATCCAGAACCAGGCTGATAAAAGGAAGATATGCTTGCTCTGGATTTCAAAGGACACCGCCGAACCTTCAGGGCACCGGTTTCGGTGATACGATCGATAATAATGGAACATTTCAATCGGTGTTTTTCAAGAGACGGAAAAAAAAAATAATCAAGGTTCTGACTTCTGGGCCAAAGCCGCTTAAGCTGTCGTGTTCTGTGCTGTCAACTTTCGGGAGTTGGGGCTGCACAGATTGTTTTTTGAAAATGAAACAAGTTGGTTTTAATTCCTCTGAAAAAGGACAAATTGCCGGTGAAGAAAATAAAATCGACCCCAGTGAATTGACAAAGGTCACGGATGTCCCTAAATTCAGTATGTGTTGGACATAGTAGGAACCTTATGGGAGATGTTAAAAGAGAGTTTTGAGCATGGTCAAAATCCAACTGAGATATAAACAGGTAAATATGGCTAAGCATCAACATATTTTTTTATGATATTTGTTAAGTGCTTACTATGTGCCAGGCAGAACAGGTAACAAATCCAATACAGGAGAAGAGGTAATAATAATAATAATAATGGCATTTGTTAAGCACTTACTATGCACGAAGCACTGTTCTAAGCCCTGGGGGAGATACAAGGTGAGCAGGTTGTCCCACATGGGGCTCACAGTCTTAATCCCCATTTTACAGATGAGGGAACTGAGGCACAAGAGAAGTCAAGTGACTTGCCCAAAGTCACACAGCTGACAAGTGGCGGGAGCCGGGATTAGAACCCATTACCTCTGACTCCCAAGCCCGTGAGCTTTCCACTGAGCCACGCTGCTTCTCTAATAATAATTATGGTACTTGTTAAGTGCTTACTATTGGCCAAGCCCTGTTCTAAGCGCCGGGGTATTCATTCATTCATTCAATTGTATTTATTGAGCGCTTGCGGTGTGCAGAGCACTGTACTACGCATTTGGGAAGTCCAAGTCGGCAACATATAGAGACAGTCCCTACCCAACAATGGGCTCACAGTCTAGAAGGGGGAGACAGACAACAAAACAAAACACGTACACAGGTGTCAAAATCATCAGAACAAATAGAATTAAAACTATATGCACACATGTGCACAAGCTACACATCAAGAGACAGCAAGGGGAGAAGAACCAAAGTTTGGCCACCCCTGCTGTCGACATTCATTTTCTCTCAGTGAAGATGGCCAAAACTGGCAGTTTTTTTTTGACACCCTTTGTCTTTCTATTTAGGATTTCAAACCCAACTAGAGTGAAGGAAACAAAAAGCAAAAAACCCCACCTTTTAAGGTCATGGAGAGGAAAATCAATCCAGAAGAATCAGGGTACTAATGATGGTAACCATTAAGAATAATTATGCTATTTGTTAAGCGCTTACTATGTACCAGGTGCTGCATGAAGCGTTGGGGTGAAAACAAGCAAATTGGTTTGGACGCAGTCCCTGTCCCGCCTGGGGCTCACAATCTTAATGCTCATTTTTCAGATGGGGTAACTGAGGCAAAGAGAAGTGAAATGGCTTGCCCAGGATCACCCAGCAGACACGTAGTGGAGCCGGCATTAGAATCCTCAGGCCTGTGCTCTACCCACTAATCCACTCTGCTTCCCGTTTTACAGATGTGGAAAGCGAGGCCCAGAGAAGTGAATGAATCAATCAATCATATTTATTGAGCACTTACTGTGTGCAGAGCACTGTACTAAGCGCTTGGGAAGTGCAAGCTGGCAACATATAGAGACAGTCCCTACCCAACAGTGGGCTCACAGTCTAGAAGGGGGAGACAGAGAACAAAACCAAACATACTAACAAAATAAAATAAAATAAAACAAAATAAAATAAAATGAAGTGACTTGTCTAAGGTCACACAGCAGGCAATGAATTATAATAATAATAATGATGGCATTTATTAAGCACGTACTATGTGCAAAGCACTGTTCTAAGCGCTGGGGAGGTTACAAGGTGATCGGGTTGTCCCCCGGGGGGGCTCACAGTCTTAATCCCCATTTTACAGATGGATACTGGATTGAAATTTCCCCGAGCTCTTGAATTCAGTTCTGCAGGGGAGGGGAGACCAGTTCCGGGACCAAAAAGAAAGCATCCCTCCTGACTTTTACATTTTACTTCTAGGCTCGTCTCCACGAGGAAGAGGTGAGAAACGAGTGGGTTTTTGGACGGTGGGAGTGGGACTAAGTGGGAAAAGGAAAGTCGAGGCTCAATCAGCCCTGCTCGTGGGAGGGTAAGTCATTAAACCGATGCCAGGGGAACAGGCTGAGGTGAAGCAGCGTGGCTCAGTGGAAAGAGCCCGGGCTTGGGAGTCAGAGGTCATGGGTTCTAATCCCATCTCCGCCCCTTGTCAGCTGTGTGACCTTGGGCAAGCCACTTCATTTCTCTGGGCCTCCGTTCCCTCATCTGTAAAATGGGGATTAAGACTGTGAGCCCCACGTGGGACAACCTGATTACTTTGTATCCCCCAAGCGCTTAGAACAGTGCTGTGCACACAGTAAGCGCTTAACAAATACCATCATTATTATTTATTTATTATTAAGAAGGTCACGGTTTCTAATCCCAGCTTCGCCACTTGTCCACTGTATGGCCTTGGGTCAGTCACTTCACTTCTCGGGGTCTCAGTTCTCTCATCTGTAAAATTGGGATTATTATTATTAATCAATCAATCAATCAATCAATCGTATTTATTGAGCGCTTACTATGTGCAGAGCACTGTACTAAGCGCTTGGGAAGTACAAATTGGCATCACATAGAGACAGTCCCTACCCAACAGTGGGCTCACAGTCTAAAAGGGGGAGACAGAGAACGGAACCAAACAT
Organism: Tachyglossus aculeatus; assembly: GCF_015852505.1. Classification (NCBI taxonomy): domain Eukaryota; kingdom Metazoa; phylum Chordata; class Mammalia; order Monotremata; family Tachyglossidae; genus Tachyglossus; species Tachyglossus aculeatus. The sequence continues at coordinate 2,979,582 of NC_052074.1, forward strand.
ACCAACAAAATAAAATAAGTAGGATAGAAATGTACAAGTAAAATAAATAAATAAATAAATAAATAGAGTAATAAATATGTACAACCATATATACATATATACAGGTGCTGTGGGGAAGGGAAGGAGGTAAGATGGGGGCACGGAGAGGGGGGACGAGGGGGAGAGGAAAGAAGGGGCTCAGTCTGGGAAGGCCTCCTGGAGTATTATTATTATTATTATTAGTAATAATATACTATTATTATTAGTAATAATAATAGTATAACAAATAATAGTATTTGTTAAGCGCTCACTGTGTGTCAGGCACTATAAAAAGCGCTGGGGTGGATACAAGGATTAAGACTGTGAGCTCTATGCGGGGCAGTGACTGTGTACAACCCAATCTGCTTGTATACACCCCTGTGCTTAGTACAGTGCCGGGTATGTAGTAAGGTCTTAACAAACTCCATAATTATTATAATTATTAAGAGTTAGGGTCAGGGTCAGAGTTGGGCAGTAACTCGGAGATCTCCAAGTTGGGAGTAGCAACTCAGTGGCATGAGAGAATAAATCGCCCTTCCCAGACATCCTACGCTGCTCCATGGGGCCCTTTCTAGACTTTGAAGCCGTTGTTGGGTATGAACTGTCTCTACCTGTTGCCGAATTGTACTTTCCAAGCGCTTAGTACAGTGCTCTGCACAGAGTAAGCGCTTAATAAATACGATTGAAGACTGTGAGCCCGTTGTTGGATAGGGACCGTCTCTATCTGTTGCCGACTTGTACTTCCCAAGAGCTTAGTACAGTGTTCTGCACACGTAAGCGATCAATAAATACGACTAAATGAATGAAGGAATGATTGAATGATGTTCCGCTGGTGGATGGAATTTTTGATCTCTGTGCCCACGGGCACTGACTGAAGAAAAGGATGCCAACCACGTCCACGCCAGCCTTGGTAGCTGCAGGGACATTTCACTAACTTCCACTCATGAGCCCACTGTTGGGTAGGGACCGTCTCTCTATGTTCCCAACTTGGACTTCCCAAGCTTAGTACAGTGCTCTGCACACAGTAAGCGCTCAATAAATACGATTGAATGAATGAATGCCATCTTTGGAAGGTGACCCGACCCAGTGAACTGATTTCTGGATCCGGAAATGGCTCTGAGCCCAGGTTGTCCCACGTGGGGCTCACAGTCTTCACCCCCATTTTCCAGATGAGGGAACTGAGGCCCAGAGAAGTGAAGTGACTTGCCCAAAGTCCCACAGCTGACAAATGGCGAAGCTGGGATTAGAACCCACGACCTCTGACTCCCAAGCCCGGGCTCTCCAATGAGCCACGTTGCTTCTCTAACAAATAGTATAATTATTATCATTAGGATTATCTCTAACAAACACCATCATTATTATGAGTATGATGATGATGATGCCGGTGGCCGGCCCGGGCTGCTCACCTCCTCCAGGAGGCCTTCCAAGACTGAGCCCCCTTTTTCCTCTCCTCCTCCCCATCCCCTCAACCCTACCTCCTTCCCCTCCCCACAGCACCTGTATATATGTTTGTATGCATTCATTACTCGATTTATTTATTTTATTTGTACATATTTATTCTATTTATTTTATTTTAATATGTTTTGGTTTGTTGCCTGTCTCCCCCTTCTAGACTATGAGCCCGCTGTTGGGTAGGGACCGTCTCTATATGTTGCCAACTTGTACTTCCCAAGCGCTTAGTCCAGTGCTCTGCACACAGTAAGCGCTCAATAAATACCACTGAATGAATGAATGAACTTCCCGGCTGGTAGCCTTCCATTTCAGCAGCGTGGCCCAGTGGCTACATACCAGGCCTGGGAATCAGAAAGTCTTGGTTCTAGTCCTGGCTCTGCCACTTGTCTGCTGGGTGGCCTTGGATAAGTCGCTTCACTTCTCTGGGCCTCAGTTTCCTCATCTGTAAAATGTGAGTCTCAAGTGGTAAAACTCAATTATCCTATATCTACCCCGGTGGTTAGAACAGTAGCCGGCCCACAGTAAATGCTTAGCAAATGCCTTTAAAAAAACACACCCAAAACAGCCATCTAAATCGACTGTGGCTAACGGAAGCAGAGAGGTCTGATAAATAACGTCAGCGTCTGAAAAAGGTAAGTGGTGACAGCTAACACAGTCCACGGCTCATCGATCAATCCATCGGCCGATTATTTGATTGATGAGCCATTGGCTGCGCTTGATTGATGGAGGGATCGAAAAAGTCCATGGGCTTAACATAGAACATGGCTCATTAAGGGCTCTAGTTTTGGTGTTCACAGCGCCTCTTTCCCTGGAATAATCCTTTTACTGATTTCAGAGAGATATGACATGGAGATCTAAAGATTTTTATTATTATTATTATTATTATTATGACATTTTTAAGCACTTACTATGTGCCAAGCACTATTCTGAGTACTGGGGTAGATAATAATAATAATAATAATAATGGCATTTATTAAGCACTTACTATGTGCAAAGCACTGTTCAAAGCGCTGGTTTGAACAGTTGATCAGGTTGTCCCACGAGGGGCTCACAGTCTTAATCCCCATTTTACAGATGAGGGAACTGAGGCACAGAGAAGTTAGGTGACTTGCCCAGAGTCACACAGCTGACAATTGGCGGAGGTGGGATTTGAACCCATGACCTCTGACTCCCAAGCCTGTGCTCTTTCCACTGAGCCACGCTGCTTCACCACTTAGGTTGTACACAGTCCTTACCTGAATTCGGTCTCACAGTTTAAGTAGAAGGGAGAAGAGGTAATAATAATAATAATAATAATAATAATAATAATGATGGTATTTGTTAAGCGCTTACTATGGGCCAAGCACTGTTCTAAGCGCTGGGGTAGATACACGGGAATCAAGTTGGACACAGTCCCTGTCCCACATGGGGCTCATGTCTCAATCCCCGTGAGTTCCCCAGGTAATAATAATAATAATAATAATAATAATAATAATAATAATAATAGCATTTATTAAGCACTTACTATGTGCAAAGCACTGTTCTAAGCGCTAAATAATGGCATTTATAAAGCACTTACTATGTGCAAAGAACTGGGGAGGTTACAAGGAGCTCACAGTCTTCATCCCCATTTTACAGATGAGGTCACTGAGGCCCAGAGAAGTGAAATGACTTCCCCAAAGTCACCCAGCTGACAAGTGGTGGAGCCGGGATTTGAACCCATGACCTCTCACTCCAAAGCCCGGGCTCTTTCCACTGAGCCACGCTTAGGTAACTGAGGCACAGAGAAGTTAAGTGACTTGCCCAAGGTCACATGGCAGAAAAGTGGCGGAGCCGATATTAGAACCCACGGCCTATTGTACAGTTGAGGAAACTGAGGCCCGGAGGAGTGAAGTGACTTACACAAGGTCACCCAGCAGGCAAGTAGAAGAGGTGGGATTAGAACCCAGATCCTTCTCCCTCCTAGGCCCGCGCGCTCTCCATTAGGCCGTGCTGCTTCACTATTAGGTCCCATTCAGGAGGGGTCAGGATTGGCAGGGCACGTGCCGGCTAATTCTGCTGTATTGTACTCTCCCAAGCGCTTAGTACAGTGCACCCAGTAAGCACTCAATAAATACCACTGATTGACAAGTCAACGGTACGGCAGTGAGAAGCAGCGTGGCCTAGTGGGAAGCAGTGGGCAAAGTGGGTCTTGCCTGGAGTCATTCATTCATTCAATCGTATTTATTGAGCGCTTACTGTGTGCAGAGCACTGTACTAAGCGCTTGGGAAGTACAAGTCGGCGACATCTAGAGACGGTCCCTACCCAACAACGGGCTCACGGTCTAGAAGGGGGAGACGGACAACAAAACGAAACATGTGGACAGGTGTCATGTCGTCCGAATAAATAGAATTAAAGCTGAATGCACATCATTAACAAAATAAATAGAATAGCGTTCTCGCAGGGACCCTTCCTGACTGGGGATCCTGGGAAAAGGAGTGAGGGGGAGGATGGAGGGATTTGACGAAGGGGACGGATTGGGATGGGATGATCATCCGCGGAGGGTCGGGCGGGATACGTGGGCTCTGGGTGTGTTTTGAATGGCTCCTGGGCACGGGCTGGGGAAGCTGTCGGGAGAGTGGCATCTGTTGAGCGCTTACTATGTGCAAAGCACTGTTCTAACTGCTGGGAAGGTTACAAGGTGATCAGCTTGTCCCACGGGGGGCTCACTGTCTTGATCCCCATTTTGCAGATGAGGTAATTGAGGCACAGAGAAGTGAAGTGACTTGCCCAAAGTCACACAGCTGACAGAGCCCCCTCCTTCCTCTCCCCATCCCCGCCTTACCTCCTTCCCCTCCCCACAGCACCTGTATATACGTATATACGTTTGTACAGATTTATTACTCTATTTTATTTGTACATATTTATTCTATTTATTTTATTTTGTTAAAATGCTTTGTTTTGTTGTCTGTCTCCCCCTTCTAGACTGTGAGCCCACTGTTCGGTAGGGACCGTCTCTATACGTTGCCAACCTGTACTTCCCAAGAGCTTAGTACAGTGCTCTGCATACAGTAAGTGCTCAATAAATACGACTGATTGAATGAATGAATGAATGAGAGTGGAAATGGCGTTGGCCTTTGAAGGAAAGACCAACTATGGCTGAAAGGGGAACTTCTGCTCCCCCGTTGGAGTTTTCCTTTTTTTAAGTAAATTATGTGGTATTTGTTAGGTGCTTAATCTGGGCCAAGCACTGTACTAAGCAGCGTGACTCAGTGGAAAGAGCCCAGGCTTCGGAGTCAGAGGTCATGGGTTCTAATCCTGACTCCGCCACATATCTGCTGTGTGACCTTGGGCAACTCACTTAACTTCCCTGCGCCTCATTCACTCATTCATTCAGTCAATCATATTGATTGAGCACTTCCTGGGTTCAGAGCACTGTACTAAGCGCTTGGGAAGTACAAGCTGGCAACTTATAGAGACGGTCCCTACCCAACAACGGGCTCACAGTCTAGAAGGACGGGCTCACAGGCTAGCCTCAGTTCCCTTATCTGTAAAATGGGGATGAAGACTGTGAGCCCCACGTGGGACAACCTGATTACCATGGATTCCCCCCAGCACTTAGAACAGTGCTTTGCTCATAGTAAGCGCTTAACAAATGCCATCATTATTATTATTATTACTAAAGAAAACCTGTTGGTCCCACCTTCACGACCGCTAAAATCCGCTCTTTCCTCTCCATCCGAACTGCCATGTTAATAATAATAATAATAATATTGGCATTTATTAAGCACTTACTATGTGCAAAGCACTGTTCTAAGCGCTGGGGAGGTTACAAGGTGATCAGGCTGTTCCACAGGGGGCTCACAGTCTTAATCCCCATTTTCCAGATGAGGTCACTGAGGCCCAGAGAAGTTAAGTGACTTGCCCAACAGCTGATAATTGGCAGAGCCAGGATTTGAACCTATGACCTCTGACTCCAAAGTCCGTGTTCTTTCCACTGAGCCACGCTGCTTCTCCAATCACTCATAACAATAATAATAATAATGATGGCATTTGTTAAGTGCTTACTATATGCAAAGCACTGTTCTAAGCGCTGGGGAGGTTACAAGGTGATCAGGTTGTCCCATGGGGGGCTCAAAGTCTTAATCCCCATTTTTCAGATGAGGTCACTGAGGCCCAGAGAAGTTAAGTGACTTGCCTAACAGCTGACAATTGGCGGAGCCGGGATTTGAACCTATGACCTCTGACTCCAAAGCCCGGGCTCTTTCCACTGAGCCACACTGCGTCTCCATCCTCTCCTGCCTGGATCAATCAATCAATCAATCAATCGTATTTATTGAGCGCTTACTGTGTGCAGAGCACTGTACTAAGCGCTTGGGAAGTACAAGTTGGCAACATATAGAGACAGTCCCTACCCAACAGTGGGCTCACAGTCTAAAAGGGGGAGACAGAGAACAAAACCAAACATACTAACAAAATAAAATAAATAGAATAGATATGTACAGGTAAAATAAATAGAGTAATAAATATGTACAAACATATATACATATATACAGGTGCTGTGGGGAAGGGAAGGAGGTTTACTGCATTGGTTTACTGGAGGTTTACTGGATTACTGCATCAGCCTCCTTGCTGACCTCCCAGCCTCCTGTCTCTCCCCGACTCCAGTCCATATTTCTCTCCGCTGCCTGGATCACTCTTCTACAAAAACATTCAGGGCATATCACCCCGCTTCTCAAAAAACTCCAGCGGGTGCTCATCCACTTGCGTATCAAACAAAATCTCCTCTCCCTTGGCTTTAAAGCTCTCCATCACCTTGCCCCTTCCTCGCTTCTCTCCTTCTACAACCCAGGCCGCACAGTTCGCTCCTCCGGCGCTAACCTTCTCACTGTGTCTCCATCCCTTCCTCCCTTCCTTCCTTCCTTCCTTCAAGGCCCTACTGAGAGCTCACCTCCTCCAGGAGGCCTTCCCAGACTGAGCCCCTTCCTTCCTCTCCCCCTCGTCCCCCTCTCCATCCCCCCATCTTACCTCCTTCCCTTCCCCACAGCACCTGTATATATGTATATATGCTTGTACATATTTATTACTCTATTTATTTATTTATTTATTTTACTTGTCCATATCTATTCTATTTATTTTATTTTGTTAGTATGTTTGGTTTTGTTCTCTGTCTCCCCCTTTTAGACTGTGAGCCCACTGTTGGGTAGGGACTGTCTCTATATGTTGCCAACTTGGACTTCCCAAGCGCTTAGTACAGTGCTCTGCACACAGTAAGCGCTCAATAAATATGATTGATGATGATGATGATGATCTCACCCGTCTCGCCGCCGACCCCTCGCCCACATCCTGTCTCTGGCCTGGAACGGCCAGACAACTGCTCTCCCCCGATTCAAAGCCTTATTGAAAGTCCAACTCCTCCAAGAGGCCTTCCCAGACTAAGCCCCACTTTTCCTCATCTCCCCCTCCCTTCTGCGTTTCCCTTCCAGCCCCACACCACTTATGTACACATCTGTCATTTTATTTATTAGCGATGATGTCTGTCTCCCATGCTCCAGACTATAAACTCACTGTGGGCAGGGAAGGTCACTGTTTATTGTTGTATGGTACTTTTGTAAGTGCTTAGTGCCGTGCTCTGCACACAGTAAGCGCTCAATAAATGCGATTGATTGAATGAATGAATACAATATTATTAGGTAAGACACAGTCCCTATCTTACACGGGGCTCAAAATCTAAGTAGGAGAGAGAACAGGCGTTAAACTTCCATTTTACAGATGAGGAAACAGACCCAGAGCTATTAAAACGACTTGCCCGGGGTCACACAGCAATGTTTGGTGCAGAATAAATGCTTAATAAATACCACATTTATTATTATTCATTCATTGATGAATGAGCCCCTTCCTTCCTCTCCCCCTCGTCCCCCTCCATCCCCCATGTTACCTCCTTCCCTTCCCCACAGCACCTGTATATATGTACATATGTTTGTACATATTTATTACTCTACTTCTTTATTTATTTTACTTGTACATATCTATTCTATTTATTTTATTTTGTTAATATGTTTGGTTTTGTTCTCTGTCTCCCCCTTTTAGACTGTGAGCCCACTGTTGGGTAGGGACTGTCTCTATATGTTGCCAACTTGGACTTCCCAAGCGCTTAGTACAGTGCTCTGCACACAGTAAGCGCTCAATAAATATGATTGATTGATTCAATCACATTTATTGAGCGCTTACTGCATGCACAGCACTGTACTAAGCGCTTGGGGAGTACAAGCATTATTAACTAGCTCTTTGCAAATCCTGGTCCGCTAGGCCAAGGTTATTTCGTTCTTCGAGAGTTCTGCGTCTGTCTCATAAAAGTGGATTGTATAAAAGGATCACACACTCCCCAAATAGCCCCGGAGGCCTGAATCTATCACCTTATTCCCTTTTGAAAGCTGTCCATAAAATTACAGAATAATACCACTAGTCAATATCTGGGGCACATTTCATTAAAAGCACATCGTAACTGCGAGATTGTTTCCAACAAACATAGTTACCGGCCAAGCCTGATAAACGGAAGGTTAAGTACCCTACTTAACAGCTCAAGTTATCCCTGATTTCGGGCCGAATCCCTAGCTTTCGCAGGGAAGGCCCATAAAGGGAACGGAATTTACGATCCTTTGGGGGATTCGAGGATTTGGGGGGGGGTGAAGAACTCGGACCGATAACCGAGCCGAGCTGATTTATGATTTTTCCGATTATAAATCTGAGCAACAAGACGTCAACCCCACAAACCCATTTTCCCAAGCGATGCGTTGGGTACCATTTCGGGATGTAGAGCACCTGTGAAAGAACTGACTCTCCCGGCATTAGCTGGCCAGCTCCTTGGGGGCCGGGAACTTATCTCTCGTCTCAGCTGTGCTCTCCCAAGCGCTCACTACAGTGCTCCGCGCTTTAGGAGGTGCTCATTGAATCCCACCAACTGATGGATTTGAAAATCGGAAATTGGAGCACGGAGACCTTGGCAGTGGCGGCCCACTCCGGATGTTTGGGAAAAGCGTGATATTTGTTAAGCGCTTACTATGTGCCAAGCCCTGTGCTGTGATGATCGGACAGTCACCTCATTTTAATGGGGTGGGAGAACAGATGAGGAAAGTGAGGCCCAGAGAAGTGAAGTGATTGGCCTCAAGGTCACACAGCAGACAAGGGGCAGAGCTGGGATGTGAACCCAGGTCTCTGCTGTCGACAGTAGATCCTCTTTAAGTAACATTCATTCAATCGTATTTATTGAGCGCGTACTGTGTGTAGAGCACTGTACTAAGCACTTGGGAAGGACAAGTTGGCAATTAGAGACGGTCCCTACCCAACAACAGAGAAGCAGCGTGGCTCACTGGAAAGAGCACGGGCTTTGGAGTCAGAGGTCATGGGTTCAAATCCCGGCTCCACCACTTGTCAGTTATGTGACTTTGGGCAAGTTACTTGACTTCTCTGTGCCTCAGTTCCCTCACCTGTAAAATGGGGATTAAGTCTGTGAGCCCCATGTGGGACAACCTAATCACTTTGTATCCTCCCCAGCGCTTAGAACAGTGCTTTGCACATAGTAAGCGCTTAATAAATGCCATCATAAATGCCATCACAAACAACGGGCTCACAGTCTAGAAGACAATAATAATGGTACCTGTTAAGATCTTACTATGTGCCAAGCACTGTTCTAAGCACTATGGTAGATCCAAGTTAATCAGGTTGAACACAGTCCCTGTCCCACGTGGGACTCACAATTTTAACCCCCATTTTTCCGATGAGGTAAATGAGGCCCAGAGAAGGGAAGTGACTTACCCAAGGTCACCCAGCAGACAAGTGGTGGAGTCAGGATTAGAGCCCAGGTCCTTCTGATTCCCAGGCTTGGGATCTTTCCACTAGGCCACACTGCTTCTCATGGTTCCTCTTTCCTCCCCTCTCCCTGCCCCTCCACCACGCCCTCCCGGGTAACTTTCAGCTGTCTCCCAGCCTACTTTTTTGGGGGGGTTCCTGGATGCTCTCTCTCTTTGGGCCTCAGACCTGTCAGTCAATCATATTTATTGAGCGCTTCCTATGTGCACAGCACTGTACAAAGCGCTTAGAAGAGTACAATATAAGACGCATTCCTTGCCTGCAACGAGTTGACAGTATAGACCTGGCTTGCTCACTAGAGAAGCAGCGTGGCTCAATGGAAAGAGCCCGGGCTTCGGATTCAAAGGTCATGGGTTCAAATCTCGGCTCCGCCAAGGGTCAGCTGTGTGACCATGGGTAAGTCACTTAACCTCTCTGTGCTTCAGTTACCTTATCTGTAAAATGAGGATGAAGTCTGTCAGCCCCACGCGGGACACCCTGATTACCATGTACATACCCCAGCGCTGAATGAATGAATGAAATACCACCATCATTATTATTATCATTATTCCTTCTCTTCTCCTGGCCACCACACACCGCCGATTTCCAGTTTAATTTGGCGCATTTGTCCGTGTCGTGTTTCAGAGTCTCATCCCTCCTGATGTGCCTGTCACAAGTCCCTTCTCCCCACTTTACACTCTTGTCGGGACCAGAGGCCATGTCTAATTCCACCTGGGTTGTCTCTCCCAGTGCTTAGCGCAGTGCTCTGCACCCAAGAAACACTTCATAAATATCATCACCATTCTGACTGATTGATCGTTATTATCATTATTATATTACGAACTTACTCTGTCTCCAGCAGGGTTCTAAGCGCTGCGTTAGATAATAATAATAATAATAATGACAGCATTTGTTAAGCACCTACTATGTGCAAAGCACTATTCTAAGCACTGAGGGTGATACAAGTTGATCAGGGTGTCCCACGTGGGGCTCACAGTCTTCATCCCCATTTTACAGATGAGGGAACTGAAGCTCAGAGAAGTGACTTAGTGCTTAGTACAGTGCTCTGCACATAGTGAGCGCTCAATAAATACAATTGATGATGACTTGCCCAAGGTCACACAGCAGACATGTGGCGGAGCCGGGATTCAAACCCATGACCTCTGACTCCCAAGCCCGGGCTCTTTCCGCTGAGCCACGCTGCTCCAAGCCGATCAGGTGTGACACAGCCCCTGTCCCACGTGGGGATCACAGTTTAAGGAGGAGGGAAAACAGGCTTTTATTCCCCATTTTACAGATGAGGAGATAGCGGCAAAGAGAAGAGAAATGACTTTCCCAAGGTCACACAGCAGTGGAAGAGCCCGGATGAGAGAACCTAGGTCCTCGGAGTCCCAGGCCTGGATTTTTTCAACGAGTCCACACTGCTCCGAATAAATATTATTACTACTGAGGCTATTGCTGAGCAGCTAAAGACCCTCAGGGCTCTGGGTGAGATTAAAAATCACAAGTTTCCAGACCTCTACCTTTGTTTTACCGATTCAACCCTGACCTGTTGAGCTGTGAAGTCCACGGGCATTATAAGATCTCCCACGCAGTCTGCCTGTGGGCACAGAACACGCCTTCCACTCTACCGTGTTTTACTCTCTCAAGCGCTTAGTACAGTGCTCTGCCAACAGCAGGCACTCAATAGACTCCACTAACTGATTGACTGATCAACGATCAGTGCTGGAAATGAGAAACACCAGTGACACGTTATCCTCATGAATCCTCAACGATCAAGGCGGATGGCGTTTTGAGTCAATATCCTTGCCACAGACGGATTATTTGTGGTGAAATATTTTCAAGTTTTCTCCCTCCTGGGTCTCCACGTTCTCCCCAAGTAATAAGAGGTATTTTCACTCCCAGAAAGCTTGGCTGTTTGTTTCCCCGTTTGGTTGCTTACCACAGCTCTGTTGCTTTGGTCAAAGCCTTTCCCTTTTTTTTTTTCAAGTGCAACGATCCGGTGGAAAAAGGATCGAAAAAACCCCACCGACGGCTCCGAAATCGGCGGCCTTTACGGTCGGGACTTCTCCGGTTTCCGTGTTGAGTCCTAGCTTCCCTATAAGCCCCTGTGAATAGGCCCGCGTCGCACCCCAAAATCCCGAGAATCCAGGACAACATTACATTTCCAAGTCACCACGTTTCTCGTCTCCCAGCTCCCGCGCCCGGCTGGGATGGGCGACCCCGTCCAGCCCCCAAAGACCCGCGGGACGGTCGTCTTCCCGTTTCAAACACCCGAGGACGTCTTACCTGCCGGGTAGCGCTCTATCACTGGCCAACTGTCCACCTGCAGGGTGGCGTTGCCGCCACTCCGGGTGAAACGGACCACGTGGTATTTGCCATCGTTAATGATGGCGTTGGCCTCTTCGATGGCGATGTCGTCCGTCCCGACGTTGAATTTCACCCCGATTTTCCCCTGGTGCTGAAAGCGGAAAAGGAGAGCGTGAGAGGGGGAAGGGGAAGAGCAGGAGGAGACATGTATTGAGCGCTTGCTGTGGGCAGAGCGCTGCTTGGCACATTGTAAGCGCTTAATAAATGCCATTATTATATTATTATTAGGCCCTTGGGAGACTTCCCTTCCCCACAGCACCTGTATATATGTTTGTACATACTTATTACTCTATTTATTTATTTATTTTACTTGTACATATCTATTCTATTTATTTAATTTTGTTAGTATGTTTGGTTTTGTTCTCTGTCTCCCCCTTTTAGACTGTGAGCCCACTGTTGGGTAGGGCCTGTCTCTATATGTTGCCAATTGGTACTTCCCAAGCGCTTAGTACAGTGCTCTGCACATAGTAAGCGCTCAATAAATACGATTGATGATGATGACAATATTAGGGAGTTAGATCCACCCTTAAATTTACACAATGCCTCGGGGGGATTTTTTAGGCTCACTCACAAGGAAACACGATCTCAGAAAACGAAGGACTGCTTGGGTGGCGGTGGTGGTTGTGTGTGGGTATGTGTCTTTAAGATCCTGGCGTAATAGACAGAGCACGGGCCCGGGAGTCAAAAGGTCCTGGGTTCTAATCCCGCTCTGTCACTTATCTACTGTGTGGTCTTGGGCAAGTCACTTCACTCCTCTGTGCCACAGTTACCTCATCTGTAAAATGGGGATTGAGACTGTGAGCCCTACTCGTGACAGTGACTGTGTCCAACCTGATTTGCTTGTGTCCACCCCAGCGCTTAGTACAGTGCCTGGCACAGACTAATTATTTAACAAATACCATTGTTATTATTATAATTATTATTACTAACAACCTACTTTACTCGTGCATCTTGATCACACACATACACAAACACATTCACAGAGACACTCCCACTAAAGTCAGTGAGAGGTGCCAATAATAATAATAATAATAATAATAATAATAATGATGGCATTTATTAAGCGCTTACTATGTGCAAAGCACCATTCTAAGCGCTGGGGAGGTTACAAGGTGATCAAGGTGTCCCACGGGGGGCTCACAGTCTTCATCCCCATTTTACAGATGAGGTCACTGAGGCCCAGAGAAGTGAAGTGACTCGCCCGAAGTCACACAGCTGACAAGTGACCTGTATATATGTATATATGTTTGTACATATTTATTACTCTATTTATTTATTTATTTATTTTACTTGTACATATCTATTCTATTTATTTTATTTTGTTAGTATGTTTGGTTTTGTTCTCTGTCTCCCCCTGTCAGACTGTGAGCCCACTGTTGGGTAGGGACTGTCTCTATATGTTGCCAATTTGTACTTCCCAAGTGCTTAGTACAGTGCTCTGCACATAGTAAGCGCTCAATAAATACGATTGATGATGAAGTGGTGGAGCCCGGATTTGAACCCATGACCAGACTCCCAAGCCCGGGCTCTTTCCACTGAGCCATGACAACCAGTGTCCTTGAGTGCTTAGTACAGTGCTCTGCGCACAATAAGCACTCAATAAATATGATGAATTGACTGACTGATTGAATGAGTGGAATTTATTGAGCCCTTATTGTGCGCAGCGCACTGTACTAAGTGCTTGGGAGAGGACAAAAAAGAATTTGTGGACACGTCCCCTCCCCACAAGGAGCTTATCGCTGATCGTCTGATTGAGAGATTGATTGATCCCATGAGATTGTAAGCTCTCCAAGAGCAGGGGACCCCGTGTCTTTCCCTCACCCCATAAGTCCTGGCACTGGACAGTTCAGTGGGGAGATGTAAAGGCCGAGAGGATAATAATAATAATACTAATAATACTAATAATACTACTACTACTACTAATAATAATAATAATGGCATTTATTAAGTGCTTACTATGTGCAAAGCATTGTTCTAAGCGCTGGGGACGTTACAAGGTGATCAGGTTGTCCCACGGTGGGCTCACAGTCTTCATCCCCATTTTACAGATGAGGGAACTGAGGCCCAGAGAAGTGAAGTGACTTGCCCAAAGTCACACAGCTGACAATTGGAGGAGCTGGGATTTGAACCCATGACCTCTGACTCCATAGCCCATGCTCTTTCTACTGAGCCACGCTGAAAGCACTGGGGATTTATTCACCTCCCATTTCGCTCAGCCTCAGTCTCACACCCCCAAACTCCTTGAGAAATCACGAGTCAGTTCAAACCCGCTCACTGCTCGTTTACCTTTCCCACATCTGGGCGATTTCTAGAGAAATCCTTGGATTTGTCCCTCTCCTCGGATTGGGAGTAAACCCACTGGGAGGCCTGTCCGGGAGAAGCAGTGTGGTCAAGTGAAAAGAGCCCGGGACTGGGACCTGGGTTCTAATCTCGGCTCCGCCATTTGTCTGCTGTGTGATCTTGGGCAAGTCACTTCACTTTTCTGGGCCTCAGTTCCCTCACCTGCCGGATAATAATAATAATTGGCATTTGTTAAGCGCTTACTATGTGCAAAGCACTGTTGTAAGCGCTGGGGAGGATACAGGGTGATCTGGTTGTCCCACGTGGGGCTCACAGTCTTAATCCCCATTTTACAGATGAGGTAACTGAGGCCCAGAGAAGTTAAGTGACTTGCCCAAGATCCCACAGCAGACATGTGGTGGAGTTGGGATTCGAACCCATGACCTCTGACTCTAAAGCCCGTGCTTTTTCCACTGAGCCACGCTGCTTCTCAGATGAGGAGTCAATGCCTGTTCTCCCTTGTACGTAGACTGTGAGCCCCATGAAGGACCGTTTTATCTAGTATCTACCTCAGCGTTTAGTATAGCTCTTGACACATAGTAAGCACTTAAATACCATGATTATTACCATTATCATTAAACCTAACTACAGTTCTTCTGCATCAACTCCCTACTTACTACTCGCTTCCACGGGCCCAGGGCTCAGATGCTTAAAAACAGGTTTAAGATCAAATTAGGGTAAGTCGCTCTGTTTTAACCTTCGGAGAATTGTCGAAGAATTCTCCTTACAGAATAAAGGGAAATGAGTCCCTATTTTGTTTGGGGGAGAGATATGCATGACTTAATTTCCATTAGAATCCCTAAGTATTACCCATTTCTCTTCCCTCCACTCTGACAAGCCAGCGGGCCAATTTCAATTACAGAGACAATACCAACTTTCTGAACTTCCTTGCCAACAGAGAAAGTACAATTTAAAAATGTTCATTTCTTATTCTTATTTTCGGGGATTAAATTTGATCGTGTCCTCAGAGTCCTCATGAATACTGCATCAGCCAAACCAGAAGTAATTTCGGCCGGACATTTAATGATCTCCCCACACTGTGGCTTCTCTGAAACGAATAACTGGTTGGCAACATAATTTTTTTTTTTAAATCTATTATGAAGGTATCAGTAATGGGGCATTTATAATTTAATGAAGTCTTTGGATACATTCATTAAATAAATAATGACGAATGTAATTATTGATTTTTCATAGAAGCTCGCTTCTGCATCGGCACTGTGTTATTTAAACTAAGTTCCAAGAGGAGAGGTCCAAAGCGGCTCGCCAAGAAGAAACACGCGCTAGAAAAGCTTATGGACAGGAGCAGATCATCATCATCATCATCAATCGTATTTATTGAGTGCTTACTATGTGCAGAGCACTGTACTAAGCGCTTGGGAAGTACAAATCAGCAACATATAGAGACAGTCCCTACCCAACAGTGGGCTCACAGTCTAAAAGGGGGAAGACAGAGAACAAATCGCCCCAATCGACAGAGATCAGATCGCCCCGCTGATCGGGGAAAAACCCTCGCCCCAAAGTTTGGTCAAGTAGAGATGGAAAAAGTGAAAATAAAACTCCCCGCCCTGCCACTTGCCGGCTGCGTGACTGAGGATGAGTCACTTAACGTTTCTTGCCTCAGTTTCCCCATCTGACACCCATTCTCCCTCTGTTTTAAACTACGAGCCCCATGTGAGTAAGGGATTCTGTCAAGTCTTTGGGTCAGAGAAGCAGCATGGCTCAGTGGAAAAGAGCCCGGGCTTTGGAGTCATAGGTCGTGGGTTCAGGTCCCGGCTCCGCCAATTGTCAGTTGTGTGACTTTGGGCAAGTCACTTCACTTCTCTGGGCCTCAGTTTCTTCATCTGTAAAATGGGGATGAAAACTATGAGCCCCCCGTGGGACAAGCGGATCACCTTGTAACCTCCCCAGCGCTTAGAACAGTGCTTTGCACATAGTAAGCACTTAATAAATGCCATCATTTTTATTATTATTATTATTATTACCTCACCCAATGCTTAGCTCAGTGCTTGGCGCATACTAAGTGCTCACCAGATATCACAATTATTCTAAGTAATAGTTTGTCTACCAACTCCGTTATATTGTATTCTCCCAAGTGCTTAGTAAAGTGCTCTGCACACAGTAAGCGCTCAATAAACACCGTTGATTGATTATTACTATTCACGTAGTCTTTCCTAGGCTCATTATGGGCAGGGAATTTGTCTGCTAATTCTGTTGTATTGTACTCTCCCAAGAGCTTAGTACAGTGCTCTGCATAAAGTAAGCACGGGGAAGTAGTATGGCCCAGTGGAAAGAGCCCGGGCCTGGGAATCAGAGGACCTGGTTCATTCATTCATTCATTCAATCATATTTATTGAGCGCTCACTGTGTGCAGAGCACTGTACTAAGCGCTTGGGAAGTACAAGTTGGCAACATCTAGAGATGATCCCTACCCAACAGCAGGCTCACAGTCTAGAAGGGGGAGACAGACATCATCAACCATCATCATCAATCGTATTTATTGAGCGCTTACTATGTGCAGAGCACTGTACTAAGCGCTTGGGAAGTACAAATTGGCAACATATAGAGACAGTCCCTACCCAACAGTGGGCTCACAGTCTAAAAGGGGGAGACAACAAAAGAAAACATACAAAACAAAACCTGGTTCTAATTCTGGCTCTGCCAACTGCTTGCTGTGTGACCCTGGGCAAGTCACTTCACTTCTCTGTGCTCCAGTTTCCTCATCTGTAAAATGGGGAGTCAATAGCTGGTCTCCCTCCATCTTAGACTTTGAACCCCCTGTGGGACAGGGACCGTGTCCAACCTGATTAACCTCATTATTATTATTATTGTTATTATTAATCACCGTGGTGTTTAGGTGCTTACTATGTGTCAGGCACTGTACTAAGTGCCGGTGTGGATACAAGCAGATCAGGTTGGGGACAGTCCCTGACCCATGGTGGGGCTCACAGTCTCAATCCCCACTTTGCAAATGAGGGAACTGAAGCCCAGAGAAGTTAAGTGACTTGCCCAAGGTCACCCAGCAGATAAGTGGCGGAGCTGAACCCGGATCTTTCTGATTCCCATGCCCATTCTCTATCCTATAAGCCATGCTATTTCCCAGCATTTAGTACAGTGCATGGTACACACTAAGCGTTTAATCCAGAACTAAATACAGAGCTCTGCAGTGCTCAATAGATATCATGGATTGAAGAACGAGTACCACAGGAAAAAAATAAAGAAGAGGATCATCCATGGCCCTGATGGGAGATTTGGGTCATCTTTCACTCAGCACACAGAAGGCGTTCAATAAACCCCACTGCCAGTGCCGGTCAGTCAATCACATATATGGAGCGCTTACTGTGCGCAGATTCATTCATTCATTCAATCGTATTTATTGAGCGCTTACTGAGTGCAGAGCACTGTACTAAGCGCTTGGGAAGTCCAAGTTGGCAATGTATAGAGACGGTCCCTACCCAACAAAGGGCTCACAGTCTAGAGACTGTGCAGATCACTGTACTAAGTGCTTGGGAGAGTCCAATATAACAATAAACAGCCACATTCCCTGCCCACAATGAGCTTACAGTCAAGAGGGGGAGACAGGCATTAATAGATATAAATAAATGACGGGCGTGCACATAAATCATCATCAATCGTATTTATTGAGCGCTTACTGTGTGCACAGCACTGTACTAAGCGCTTGGGAAGTACAAGTTGGCAACATATAGAGACAGTCCCTACCCAACAGTGGGCTCACAGTCTAAAAGAAAATAATTAAAATAATGTCATTTGTTAAGCGCTTACTATGTGCAAAGCACTGTTCTAAGCGCTGGGGAGGATACAAGGTGATTAAGTTGTCCCACGTGGGGCTCACAGTCAATTCCCATTTTACAGATGAGGTAACTGAGGCTCAGAGAAGTTAAGTGACTTGCCCAAGTCACACAGCAGACATTTGGCGGAGCTGGGATTCGAACCCCTGACCTGACTCCAAAGCCTGTGCTCTTTCCACTGAGCCACGCTGCTTCTCCATAAATGCTGTGGGGCTGGGAGAAGGGATTCATTCATTCATTCAATGGTATTTATTGAGCGCTTACTGTGTTCAGAGCACTATACTAAGCGCTTGGGAAGTCCAAGTTGGCAACTTATAGAGACGGTCCCTACCCAACAACGGGCTCACAGTCTAGAGACTGTGCAGATCACTGTACTAAGTGCTTGGGAGAGTCCAATATAACAATAAACAGCCACATTCCCTGCCCACAACGAGCTTACAGTCTACAGGAAGAGACAGACATTAATAGATATAAATAAATGACGGGCGTGCACATAAATGCTGTGGGGCTGGGAGAAGGGATTCATTCATTCATTCAATCGTCTTTATTGAGCGCTTACTGTGTGCAGAGCACTATACTAAGCGCTTGGGAAGTCCAAGTTGGCAACATATAGCGATGGTCCCTACCCAACAATGGGCTCACAGTCTAGAGACTGTGCAGATCACTGTACTAAGTGCTTGGGAGAGTCCAATATAACAATAAACAGCCACATTCCCTGCCCACAACGAGCTTACAGTCTAGAGGAAGAGACAGACATTAATAGATATAAATAAATGAAAGGTGTGCACATAAATGCTGTGGGGCTGGGAGAAGGGATTCATTCATTCATTCAATTGTATTTATTGAGTGCTTAGTGAGTGCAAAGCACTATACTAAGCACTTGGGAAGTCCAAATTGGCAACATATAGAGATGGTCCCTACCCAACAACGGGCTCACAGTCTAGAAGGGGGAGACAGACAACAAAACAAAACATGTAGACAGGTGTCAAAATCGGCAGAACAAATAGAATTATAGCTCTATGCACATCATTAACAAAATAAAGAGAATAGTAAGTATGTTCAAGTAAAATAAATAAAGTAATAAATTACTCCGCTTATTTTAGATAAATAGGGGATGAATCAAGGGAACAAGTCAGGGTGACGCAGAAGGGAGTGGGAGAAGAAGAAAGGAGGGCTTAGTCAGGGAAGGCCTCCTGGAGGAGAGGAGGTCCTCCAGTATCCCCTGGGTGCCATGTGACTCTAGACTATAAGCTCGCTGTGGACAGGGAATGTATCCGTTTATTGCTATTTTGTACTCTCCCAAGCGCTCAGTAAAGTGCTCTGCACACAGTAAGCGTTCCATAAATATGATTGAACGAATGAACGTGATGCTTACGCCTCAGTAAAAGCCGTCAGACACACCCGTTCCAACTTTTCCTTTGGGAGAAGTTGGGTTGAGGACACTTCGATCTGCCCTCAAAACGGAGGAGCTCATCGCTCGAATTTATTGTCCCGGCCTTTCCATTCATTTATTCCATCGTATTTACTGAGCGCTTACCGCGTGCAGAGCACTGCACTAAGCGCTTGGGAAGCACAAATCGGCAACATATAGAGACGGGCCCTCCCCGACAATGGGCTCACAGTCTAGAAGGGGGAGACAGACAACAACACAAAACAGTTTAGAGTCCACTGTGTAGCCAATTTGGACTTCCCAAGCGCTTAGTACAGTGCTCTGCACCCAGGAAGCACTCAATAAATACGATGGAATGAATGAATTAATTTGTTAGACGCTTCCTATGGGCCTGGCGCTGTAATATGTATATCACCTGTATATGTGAGCCCACTGTTGGATAGGGACTGTCTCTATATGTTGCCAACTTGGACTTCCCAAGCGCTTAGTACAGTGCTCTGCACACAGTAAGTGCTCAATATATATGATTGATGATGATGATGATGGCGATTACGTGCACAGAGCGCACCTTTATTTCTCCCCTAACTCAACCGCCAACCCACGCCGCACTCCGATGAGTTTTGCCATATTTGCCTGGCCGTTTCGGGAGGCATGGTGGCGTTGGGTGGGGGGAAAGGGAGGCGGCTGAGAAAATTAGTCCATGAGAAAATACCATTTCTGCTCCTTAACCTTTACAACTCTCTGTGGGGGAATAACTAGACTAGGATTCATAGAGGGCTTAACCTGCCCTTCACTAATTACATTTTTCCCTTTCAGTGTTCTTCTCCATTTCCCCAAGAGTTGTTGCTATTCGCCCAGCACCCGCGCCCCTCCTCTTTCCTCCTGGCTCCCGAGTCGCTCTATACATCACGAAAAGTGAGGTTATGGATAAAAGCCAATAGGGGAAAAAAGTCAGACAGAGAGAGAGAGAAAGAGGAGAGAGAGAGAAAGTGGGAGGGGGCAAAGAGAGAAGCAGCATGGCCCAGTAATAATAATAATAATCTTGGTATTTTTTAAGTGCTTACTATGTGCCAAGCACTGTTCTAAACACTGGGGTAGATACAAGGTCGTCCCACATGGGGCTCACAGTCTTCATCCCCATTTTACAGATGAGGGAATCGAGGCCCAGAGAAGTTAAGTGACTTGCCCAAGGTCACACAGCTGACAAGTGGCAGAGCCGGAATTAGAACCCACGACTTCTGACTCCCAAGCCCGGGCTCTTTCCACTGAGCCACGCTGCTTCCCTAATAGAGAGAGCCCAGGCCTGAGAGTCGGAAGGACTTGGGTTCAAATTCCGGCTCTGCCACCCGTCTGCTGTGTGACCTTGGGCAAATCACTTCACTTCTCTGGGCCTCAGTTACGTCATCTGTAAAATGGGAATTAAGACTGTGAGTCCCAGGTGGGACAGACTAGACTTCTAGACTGTGAACCCGCTGTTGGGTAGGGACCGTCTCCATATGTTGCCAACTTGTGCTTCCCAAGCGCTTAGTACAGTGCTCTGCACACAGTAAGCGCTCAATAAATACAATTGAATGACCATCTCCCCCATCTTTCCTCCTTCCCTTCCCCACAGCACCTGTATATATGTATATATGTTTGTACATATTTATTACTTTATTTATTTATTTATTTATTTATCTTGCTTGTACATATCTATTCTATTTATTTTATTTCATTAGTATGTTTGGTTTTGTTCTCTGTCTCCCCCTTCTAGACTGTGAGCCCGCTGTTGGGTAGGGACTGTCTCTATGTGTTGCCGACTTGTACTTCCCAAGCGCTTAGTACAGTGCCCTGCACCCAGTAAGCGCTCAATAAATACGATTGATTGACTGATTGATGATTACCTTGTATCTACCTCAAGGCTTAGAAAAGTGCTTTGCACAAGGTAGGTGCTTTCGGGGAGGGAGGGAAGGTGGGAGAGAGAGAAGAAAGGCAGAGAGAGAGAGAGAAGCGGCATGGCACAGGGGAGAAAAAATGGGGCTGGGAGTTAGAGGACATGGATTCTAATCCTGGCTCTGCCGGTTGCCTGCTGTGTGATTTTGCATGAAAACTTCTCTGGGCCTCAGTTGTGCAGGCCAAAGATATCAGTGGGCTCTCATGAAGAGTTTGGATAAATCTGCGGAGGGGTGAATCCTTGGGGGGAAGGCTGGAGATGTGGTCTGGTCTAATGGGAAGAGCGAGGACCTGGGTTCAAATCCCTGCTGGGAGACCACGAGCAAGTTGCTGAACTTTTCTGGGCCTCAGCTGCCTCATCTGTAAACTGGGGATTAAATGCTTGTTCTCCCTCTCCTTTAGACTTGTGAAACCCGTAAGGGAAAGGGACTGTGTCTGGAATGATAATTTTCTGTCTATGCCCAGCGTTTAGTGTAGCGGCACTTACTAAATACTCTGACTTCTATTACTACCACTAATAATAATAACTGTAATATCTGTTAAGTGTTTACTATGTGCCAAGCACTGTTCTAAGCGCTGGGGTAGATACAAGTTAAGCGGGTTGGACCCAATCCCTGTCCCAGATGGGGCTCACAGTCTTAATCCCCATTTCCCTGATGAGGTAACTGAGGCCCAGAGAAGTGAAATGACTTGCCCAAGGTCACCAGCAGACACGGGGTGGAGCCAGGATTGGAACCCAGGTCCTACTGACTCTATCCACTAGACCACCCTGCTTCTCTGCTTCACCACCCACTACAGAGTAAGCGCTTAGAGAAGCAGCGTGGCTCAGTGGAAAGAGCCCGGGCTTGGGAGTCAGAGGTCATGGGTTCAAATCCCGGCTCTGCCACTTGTCAGCTGTGTGACTTTACGCAAGTCACTTAACTCCTCTGTGCCTCAGTTTCCTCAACTGCAAAATGGGGATGAAGACTGGGAGCCCCACATGGGACAACCTGATTTCCTTGTATCCCCCCCCAGTGCTTAGAACAGTGCTTGGCACATAGTAAGCACTTAACAAATACCATAATTATTGTTATTTTGTATTTATTTATTAACAAATACCTCAGAGAGATTTTCCATCACGGTTTAGGATTCAGGAAGATACGTCACTGGAAAAAAGGCAGCAATTTGCCCCTCTCCCTTCGGAAACCAGGACAATGTGTTTCTTGTTGGAGTGAGCCCACTGTTGGGTAGGGACCGTCTCTATATGTTGCCAACTTGGACTTCCCAAGCGCTTAGTACAGTGCTCTGCACACTGTAAGTGCTCAATAAATACGATTGAATGAATGAGGGTCAGCTCTTCAAAAAGAGCCAGTTGCTGAGCTGAGACCCCACAAGGATCTTGGGAATCTAAGTGGCTATCTTTCTATTTCTACGTCCATTCCATGTTTCTATTTTCTCATTTATATTGCACTAGTTCCATTGTTCTACTGTCCTCTCCCAAGAGCTTAGTACGGTGCCCTGCAATCATTATTATTATTATTCATTCATTCGTATTTATTGAGCACTTACTGTGTGCAGAGCACTGTACTAAGCGCTTGGAAAATACAATTCCAAGCAGCGTGGCTCAGTGGAAAGAGCATGGGCTTTGGAGTCGGAGTTCACGGGTTCAAATCCCAGCTCTGCCAACTGTCAGCTGTGTGACTCTGGGCAAGTCACTTCACTTCTCTGTGCCTCAGTTACCTCATCTGTAAAATGGGGATTAAGACTGTGAGCCCCCCGTGGGGCAACCTAATCACCTTGTAATCTCCCCCAGCGCTTAGAATAGTGCTTTGCACATAGTAAGCGCTTAATAAATGCCATTATTATTATTATTATTATTACAATTCAGCAACAAATAGAGACAATCCCTACCCAACAATGGGCTCACAGTCTAGAAGGGGGGAGACAGACAACAAAACAAAACAAAACAATTACACAGGCATCAATAGCATAATAATCCCTACCCACCCTATTTAGTGGTGAATTAATTATTCACTGTATGACTGTCTGTCTCCCACTCAGGATTGTAAGCATGTTGTGGGCAGGGGACATGTCTACCAACTCTGTTGAGCTGTAATAATAATAATTATGGCATTTGTTAAGTGCTTACCAAGTGCCAAGCACTGTTTTAAGCACTAAGGTAGACACACGGTAATCAGGTTGTCCCACGTGGGGATCACAGTTTTAATCTCCATTTCACAGATGAGGTAACTGAAGCACAGAGAAGTGAAGTGACTTGCACAAAGTCACACAGCAGACAAGTGGCAGAGCAGGGATTCTCTCTTTGGGAATCTCCAAAGTGTTTAGTACAGTGCTCTGTCCACAGTATGAGCTCCATAAACACCATCGATGGATCCCGACTCCACCGCTTATCAGCTGTGTGACTTTAGGCAAATCACTCAACTTCCCTAGGCCTCAGTTCCCTCATCTGTAAAACGGGGATGAAGACTGTGAGCCCCATGTGGGACAATCTGATTACCTTGTTTCTACCCCAGCGCTTAGAACAGTGCTTTGCACATAGTAAGCGCTTAACAAATACCAACATTATTATTATTATTATTGAACAAATTTATCCACAGGACAAGGCTGGGTGGAGAAATTCTTTTCAACAATAAGAAGGCAGATCTCAGGGAGCTCAAATGTCTCCAGTTCGGGGAATGAAGGAACCAACCTAAATATTGGAATAAGCCCGTGTGTTGGCATTTATCTGACCGCTCATTACCACTTCATCTCAAATGTGTCACATGCCCCCACTTGAACAACAGAGTCTGAAGTGTCTGGGGGGGACGGGCTTACAAATACCATTTTCTTGGGCGGTTTCAAAGCCCGGAAATTCCTCTGGACATTTCTTTCAATCTTAACGTCTTCTTTTCCTTCAGGTGCACTGTCCTTCTGAGCTGTTTTCCTTGGGAAGCCCTGACACGATGACCGCTGTGGCATTTGTTCAGTCCGGTGTTGCCATGCGCTGTACTAAGCGCTGAGGCGGATACAAGATAATCAGGTTGGACACGGTCACTGTCACTCAAGGGGCTCATAGTAAAGCGGAGTACTTTGAATCCTCAGAGGAGGAAGCTGAGGCCCAGAGCAGGGGAGTGACTTGCCCTAGGTCACACAGCAGACGAGAGGCAGAGCGGGGATTAGAACCCCGGTTTTCTAACCCCCAGGTCTGGGTTCTTTCCACTAATAATAATAATTATAATGATGGCATTTATTAAGCGCTTACTATGTGCAAAGCACTGTTCTAAGCACTGGGGGGGTTACAAGGTAATGAGGTTGTCGAGGTTGTCCCACAGGGGCTCACACTCTTAATCCCCATTTTACAGATGAGGGAACTGGGGCCCAGAGAAGTTAAGTGACTTGCCCAAAGTCACACAGCTGACAATTGGCGGAGCTGGGCTTTGAACCCCTGACCGCTGACTCCAAAGCCCGAGCTCTTTCCACCGAGCCACGCTGCTTCCCAAAATACAAAATAATAAGGTCAGGCAAGTCTCTTACGCCACATGAGAGAAGGGAGGGAGAAAGGGGACGTTATCCCCACTTTACAGAGGGAGAAACTGAGGCCCAGAGAAGTGACGTGGCAGGGAATGTCTATTTCTTGTTACACGGTTCTCTCCCAAGCGCTTAGTACCGTGCTCTGCACACATTAAGCACTCAATAAATACAATTGACTGACCCAGGTTGTCCCTGACTTAAGTGACTTGCCCAAGCTCACACAGTGGACAAGTCAAGGACAACCCAAGTCCTCTGACTCCCAGTTCTTTCTGCTAGGCCACACTGTTTCCCTCCAGCAATCTCTCCCTCCCTCGTCCCACGTGGCACAAGAGACTTGTCACTCATCTTCCGTGTGACCTTGGGCAAGTCGCTTCGCTTCTCTGGGCCTCTGTCACTTCTTCCGAAAAATGGGGATGAAGACTGTGAGCCCAAGGTGGGACGGGGACTGCGTCCAACCCGACTGGCTTGTATCTACGCCGGTGCTTAGAGCAGTGCCTGGCACATCCTGAGTGTCTAACAAATACCGTAAAAACTACAGAAACCAAAAGAAAAAAAAAGGCTAGGTGAGAAGGAGATGAGAGAAGGAAGTGGGGTTGAGAACGAAGACTACGGCGGAAAGCTCGATCCGCCCTGAAGGTTACGAAAGGAGGAATTTGCCGGCTGCTCTCCTGCAGGTTTTCTGACTGCAGCTAAAATGGTTTCATCCTCCCGTGAAGAAATTCTCGGTTTTAATGAACTGTCCTAGAGAAGCAGCCTCGAACTCTAGTAGAGGCCGACTCATTACGTGCCTCCAACTTGGCTGGCAGAGATTATGAAAATATTTTTCAGGGGAGGTTGATAAATCTGCAGCCTTAGCATTTCATTTTTGATCCTCAATGAATTAGTGTCCCGCTGTTCCATTTAAACAATCATTATGTCTGCTCCAATGTATCATAGCTGCATTATTTCAACTTATTTCTATGATGAATGGCTGAGATGACACAATTACCCTAACAACCACCCTCCAAACGCAACGGTTATGGAAGACATATGGCTCCCAGCCTTGAACGCAGCTCATGGTATCTGATTATCTACTCAGCATCGTTACTGAAGTAGACAAAATTACATTCCCCAAACCCAATATGTAGGAAAGAAAAATTTAACTCTTGAATTTCTTGCGTGGCTCTCATCGTGACACATCAGTTGGCCGCTCAGGAGCTCTAACTTTCTTTTGGAGGGACAGGGACCCTTCCTGGGGCCTGGGAGTAGGAAGGACCTGGGTTCCAATCCCGGCTCCACCACCTGTCCGGCTGTGTGACCTCGGGCAAGTCACTTCACCTCTCTGGACCTCGGTTCCCTCATCTTTAAAATAGGGATTAAGGCTGGGAGCCCCATGTGGGACACGGACTGTGTCCAACCTGATTAGTTTGTATCTGCCCCACGGTCTGGCACATAGTAAGCGTTTGCTTAGCAAATTCTGCTAAAAAATGTCTAGAACCACAACAGTGATAATAATAATAACGGTATTTGTAAAGTGCTTACTACGTGTCAGGTGCTGAACTAATTGCTGGGTTAGCTACAAGACAATCGGGTTGGACACAGTCCCTGTCCCATATGGGACTCTCAGTCTACGATGGAGATACTGAATCCTCATTTTACAGATGAGGAAACTAAAACACAGAGAAGTAAAGTGACTTGTCCAAGGTCACACAGCAGGCAAGAGGCAAGAAGTCCTAAGGGCCGGCTCGGGAGCCGGGCGCTTCGATTTCTAGTCTGTCTCCTTGGGCCAGTCTGTCTAGGACTGGACAGAGGCTGCATCCGAAGGATTTATGTTCCCATCCCGCAGGCTGGAATAAATGACTCTGGAAGACTAGGAAGGCAAAGTTACCAGCTCAACCTCCCGGGCGCAATTAGAGATGCAACTTGAAGTGTGAAGTCAGCAGGAAGAAACACAACAAATGATCAATTAGAGACTCCATCTCTGTTTGGGGAGAGAAACCAACGAGATTTGCAAGGGGCACAGAAAGGTTTACCTTAAATCAGACGAGTCGAAAACTAAACCAAACCAGCCCCCAGCACGGTGAGGTGGCGGCTGTCTGACAGCTGCCAGAGAGGGATTCAAAAGGAATCAATCAGTGGCATTAATCGAGCACTTACTAGGTACAGAGCACTGGATTGAGCATTTGGGAGTGAACAATACAACAGAATTAGCAGACATGTTCCCTGCCCACAACGAGCTTCCAGTCTGGAGGAAGTATAAGATCCATTCAGTCCATCGTTTGTTCAGTAGTATTCAATGAGTGCCGACTTTGCAGGGAACACGCTCATTGGGAGAGTACAGGAAACAATCCTGAACCCTGCCCTCAAGAAGTTTACAATCTACTAGTGAGGACAGAAAGATGCCCAGAAACATTTCTGGGGAAGGGAATGGACCAAAAAGAATAAATCGTTGATATCAAAGAATCGATCAAAGGTGTATTATTGAGAACTTACTGTGTGCACAGCATCAGTCCAGACTTCTTTTTTATGGCATTTGTTAAGCGTTTACTATGTGTCAGGCACTGAATTAGGCACAGGGGCTGATAATAATAATAATAATGGCATTTGTTAAGCGCTTACTATGTGCACAGCACTGTTCTAAGCGCTGGGGGGATACAAGGTGATCAGGTTGTCCCAAGTGGGGTTCACAGTCTTAATCCCCATTTTACAGATGAGGGAACTGAGGCACAGAGAAGTGAAGTGACTTGCCCAAAGTCACACAGCTGACAAGTGGCAGAGCTGGGATTTGAACCCATGACCTCTGACTTCCAAGCCCGGGCTCTTTCCACCAAGCCATGCTGCTTCTCATAATAATAATGATATTATTAAGCACTTACTATGTGCAAAGCATTTGATATAAAGTAACCAGGTTGGACACCTTTCATGTCCCACATGGGGCTCACAGTCTTCATCCCCATTTTATCGATGAGGGAACTGAGGCCCAGAGAAGTAAAGTGACTTGCCCAAGGTCACCCAGCAGACAAGTAGTTTCACTAACCATAAAAACCCCTGATCCCTCCCTTCGCCCTCGATCCCTTTCTTCCCAATTGGCACTCCACCACCTCCTCTCATCAAATTCTCGGAATTTCATACTCAAGAAAGAGGAACTCCTGAACTAAAACATAATGAAACAGACAAAACTGATGTTCCGAACGACTACGATCTACCATGAGAATTCTAGGAAGAGAAATGATAGGGAGAAAGAGAAACAGAAGGTGAGAGAGAGAGAAAGAGAAAGGGAAAGAGAAAAAGTGAGGAAAAAAAGAAGAGAAAGGAAGGAGAAAGGAGTAGGAAAGGGAAAGAGAGAATAAGGAAAAGAAAGTGAAAAGGAGAAAAGAGAAAGAGAGAGAAAGGGAAAGAAAAAGATGAAGAGAAAGAGAGAAAAGGATAGAGGAAGGAGGAGAGGGATGGGAAAGAGAGGAGGAAGAGAAAGAGAAAAAGAGAGGAGGAGAAAATGAGAAAGAAAAAGGAAGAATGGAGAGAAAGAAAGATGAGAGAGTGAGAGAAAAGAGAAACAGGAAAGAGGGAGGAGAGGGAAAGGAAAGAGAAAGAGGAGGAGCAAGTGGGAAAGACAGAGAAAGAGAAAGATGAAGAGAAAGAGGGAGAGAAGAAGAGAAGTAAGAGAGAGGAGAGGGAAAGAAAGACTGAAGAAGAGAAAGTGAGAGGAAAAAGAGAGAGAAGTAGAGAAAGAATGAGGAAGATGGGAGAGAAAGAGGGGACAGGTAAATATGCAATGATTGTGTGTGTGTGTGTGTGTGTGTGTGTGTGTGTGTGTGTGTGTGAAAGAGAGAGAGAGAGAATTTGTGTGTGCCTGAATGGCTCAGAGTTTGAGGACCTGGGCACCGTTATTTACCTGGTCTTATAAAGCAAATAAATACGAAGGGACACGCACCAATTTGTAGGGGGAATGGAAGAGCGAGGATTAAATGATTACACATTCTTCCAAAAATCATTTCACATTATGTGGCCTCCAAAGGAACAATCCAGTGTGGATAATGCTCGATGCGAGGCTCTTATTTTATGCCTCTGTGCCGCCACCAGAATAACTCCAACCAGTGCTTCTCACCGATTCAGTGAGCCAGATCATAAAGCGGCAAGCAGTCGGGGAAAAAAAAAATATTGATTTTTTTTTTTTTTTTTTACCTTTCTCGGGCTGTAAATTTCGGTGGCTACGTGACCGCCATGGGCAAGCGGCGGCCGGTAGCCCAGTTCCTGTGGGAACAGCTCGTCCCTGACATCTCTCCGGTGAAGAGGTGCAGATATTTGATGTAATTTCTTCCCTATCTCCCCCTCCCTCAGTGATGGCAGCCAGTTGCAGGCCCAGAGCATGTGATCTGAGGCACATTTCATTCATTCATTCATTCAATCGTATTTATTGAGCACTTACTGTGTGCAGAGCACTGTACTAAGCGCTTGGGAAGTACAAGTTGGCAACATACAGAGATGGTCCCTACTCAACAGAGGGCTCACAGTCTAGAAGTGCTTAAATGTGTTAAGCACACACACAGTAACTGTGGAACCATGTTATACAGGTCCTAAAAACACATGATAATAATACTGGCGGTATTTGTTAAGCGCTTACTAGCTGCCAAGCACTGTACTAAGCGCTGGGGTGGATACAAGCAACTTAGGTTGGACACAGTTCAGCCCCATCTGGGGCTCAGAGTCTTAATTCTTTTTTTACAGACGAAGTCAGGGAGGCACCGAGAAGTGAAGTGACTCGACCAAGGTCACCTAGCAGACAAGTGGCGTAGCCGGGATTCGAACCCAGGTCCTTGTGACTCCCAGGGCAGGCGCTAGCCACTAGGCCACACTGCTTCATACTGCAGAGTCCTGCGCTCACGGCCAGCACCACATCACATCTTTTAGACTGTGAGCCCACTGTTGGGCAGGGACTGTCTCTATATGTTGCCAACTTGTACTTCCCAAGCGCTCAGTACAGTGCTCTGCACGCAGTAAGCGCTCAATAAATACGATTGATTGATCACCGATCTACGTCCCACCTCTCTCTGCCACACTCAGACCTACGCTTTTCTGATTGCATTTTTCTTATCAAATTTAATTTTTCCGTCGGGATGGGCACATACCCCGGATTAAGGAAGGGAAAGTGCAGACTCTGCTGGAGTCCTGGGTGAGGGCCGCTATCCACCATCTTGCCAGGAAAAAGAGAATGAAAATAATAATGATGGTATTTATTAGGCGTTAATACTGTGTCAAGCACTGTTCTAAGCACTGGTGTAGATACAAGTTAATCAGGTTGGACACAGTCCGTGTTCCACAAGGGGCTCATGGTCTTAATCCCCATTTTACAGATGAGGTAACTGAGGCACAGTTCATTCATTCATTCAATCGTATTTATTAATAATAATAATAATGATGGCATTTATTAAGTGCTTATTATGTGCAAAGCACTGTTCTAAGCACTGGGGGGGATACAAGGTGATGAGGTTGTCCCACATGGGGCTCACAGTCTTCATCCCCATTTTACAGATGAGGGAACTGAGGCACAGAGAAGTTAAATGACTTGCCCAAACTCACACAGCTGACAAGTGGCGGAGCCGGGATTCGAACCCATGATCTCTGACTCCAAAGCCCGTGCTCTTTCCCACTGAGCCACGCTGCTTCTCTATTTATTGAGCGCTTACTGTGTGCAGAACACTGTACTAAGTGCTTGGGAAGTACAAGTTGGCAACATATAGAGACGGTCCCTACCCAACAGCGGGCTCACTACGGTCTCTCCCGCCTTACTTTCCACTGAACCAGAGAAGCAGTGTGGCTCAGTGGAAAGAGCACGGGACTTGGAGTCAGAGGTCACGGGTTCAAATCCCAGCTCCGCCCCTTGTCAGCTGTGTGACTTTGGGCAAGTCACTTCACTTCTCGGTGCCTCAGTGACCTCATCTGTAAAATGGAGATTAAGACTGTGAGCCCCTCGTGTGACAACCTGATCACCTTGTAAACTCCCCAGTGCTTAGAACAGTTCTCTGCACATAGTAAGCGCTTAATAAATGCCGTTGTTATTATTATTACTATATCTGGATCCTGGATGGCCATGGTAACGACCTCCCCTTTTCTCCCCATGCCTCTCCAGTGAGGCTGCTTGGACACTTTTTTTTTCTCCCCCTTTTAGACTGTGAGCCCGCTGTTGGGTAGGGATTGTCTCTATGTGTTGCCGACTTGTACTTCCCAAGCGCTTAGTACAGTGCTCTGCACACAGTAAGCACTCAATAAATACAATTGATTGATTGATTGATTTTTCATATGGAGTTTGTTAAGCGCTTACTGTGTGCCAGGCACCGTACCAAGCGCTGGGGTAGATGCAAGGTAATCAGGTTGGATACAGTCCCTGTCCCACATGAGGCTCAGTCTAAATTGGAGGGAGGGGGATTTAATCTTCATTTTACAGATGAGGGAACTGAGGCACAGAGAAGTGAGGGGATTGGCCCTAGGTCACACAGCAAACATGTGGCTAAGCCTGGATTAGAACCTCCTTTTGTTGCTATTGATGCCTGTCTACTTGTTTTGTTGTCTGTAAGCGCTTAATAAATGCCATTATTATTATTATTATTAATATAGTGGATTATTATTATTATTATCCACTATACCATGCTCCTTCTGTGTCGCCCTTCCTCGCTCCCTCTGATCTCCCCACCCTCCCGGCCCTTCGGCACTTATGTTCACATCTGTAACTTATTTATTTCTATTAATGTCTGTCTCCCCACCTCTAGACTGTAAGCCCGCTGTAGGAAGTGAATGTGTTTATTGTTGCATTGTACTCTCCCAAGCACTTAGTACAGTGCTCTGCACAAAGTAAGCTCCCAATAAGTACGATTGAATGAACAAATGGATATATAAGCCGCCTTCCCACTGCCATGGTCCCTCGTGGCCCTTCCCCGCATTTTCTGTCAGCAGCAGAGACCCCCGCCCTCCACACTCCCTCCCACACGTGAGCCCCATGCGGGACAGGGACTACGTCCAATCTGGTTAACTTGCATCTACCCCAGTGCTTAGCGCAGTGTTTCTCATTATGGTACTAGTTAAGCGCTTACTACGTGCCAGGAGCTGTACTAAGCGCTGGGGTGGATACAAGCAAATCGGGTTAGACACAGTCCCTGCTTGTCCCATGTGAACAGAGAGGGAGCGTGGCTCAGTGGAAAGAGCACGGGCTTTGGAGTCAGAGGTCATGGGTTCGAATTCCGGCTTCGCACTTGCCAGCTGTGTGACTTTGGGCAAGTCTTCTCTGTGCCTCAGTTACCTCATCTGTAAAATGGGGATTAAGTCTGTGAGCCCCACGTGGGACAACTTGATTACCTTGTATCTACCCCAGTGCTTAGAACAGTGCTTTGCACATAGTAAGTGCTTAATAAATGCTATTATTTTATTATTATTTGGATTCAGAGGTCAGGGGTTCAAATCCCAGCTTCACCAATTGTCAGCTGTGTGACTTTGGGCAAGTCATTTAACTTCTCTTGCCTCAGTTACCTCATCTGTAAAATGGGGATTAAGACTGTAAGCCCCCCTGTGGGACAACCTGATCACCTTGTAACCTCCCCAGCGCTTAGAACAGTGCTTTGCACATAGTAAGTGCTTAATAAATGCCATCATCATTATTATTATTATTCTCTGGGCCTCAGTTCCCTCATCTGTAAAATGGGGATGAAGACTGTGAGCCCCATGTGGGACAACCTGATCACCCTGTATCCTCCCCAGTGCTTAGAACAGTGCTTTGCACATAGCAAGCGCTTAACAAATGCCATCATCATTATTACTATTATTATTATTATTGTTATGTGGGGCTTACCGTCTCAACCCCCATTTTACAGACGAGGGAACTGAGGCCCAGAGAAGTGGCTTGCCCAAGGTCGCTCAGCAGAGAAGTGGCGGAGCCGGGACTAGAACCCATGACCTCCTGATTCCCTGGCCCGTGCTCTACTCACAATGCCATGCTGCTTTGTTTGACACAAAGTGTCTAATGGACACCGTAAGAACGAACAAACAAAAAAATCCAACAGGAAGAGCTCACTACAGGGTCATCAGAGACCGGTGTTAGACGTCCAAATGGGAAGCCGACGACCCCGCCGGGGAGTGTACAAGACGACCCCTGGATTCCCCCTCACCCCCACCATGGCACAGACCTTTAGCATTTGAGGGCCACCGGGTCAACGAGAATCCTTATTCACAGGATTCTCCCGTTTCCATGGCTGACCAACCGACACTTGGAGAACGCTGTGGTTTCTCACTGCCCAGCTGACCAACCAATCATTTCAATCAATCGGTCAGTGGTATTCAGTAATCAATCAATCAATCCTATTTATTGAGCGCTTCCTGTGTGCAGAGCACTGGACTAAGCGCTTGGGAAGTCCAAGTTGGCAACATATAGAGACGGTCCCTACCCAACAGTGGGCTCACAGTCTAAAAGGGGGAGACGGAGAACAAAACCAAACATACTAACAAAAGAAAATAAATCAATCGTATTTATTGAGCGCTTACTGTGTGCACAGCACTGTACTGAGCGCTTGGGAAGTACAAGTTGGCTGTACAAGTAAATGTGCAGGGAGCTGTGCTGAGGACTGAGTTGGCTGAGTGATGGCCAGCGCTATAGCCCAGGGAGACAAGGATTCCTGATAAATCTCAGCGGGAGACGTTTATTAAGAATCACACCCAATCAGTCCGTCAGTGGTATTTACTGAGCACTGTCCTAAGTGCTTGGGAAAATACACTCTAGACTGTGAGCTCACTGTGGGCAGGACATGTGTCTATCAACTCTGTCATAATAAACTCTTCCAAGAGCTTAGTACAGTGCTCGGCACGTGGTAAGCGCTCAATAAATAATAATAACGGCGGCATTTATTAAATGCTTACTATGTGCAAAGCAGTTCTAAGCGCTGGGGACTTGTACTTCCCAAGCGCTTAGTACAGTGCTCTGCACACAGTTAGCGCTCAATAAATATGATTGATTGATTGATTGGGGAGGTTACAAGGGGATCAGGTTGTCCCACAGGGGGCTCACAGTATTTACCCCCATTTTACAGATGAGGTTACTGAGGCCCAGAGAAGTGAAGTGACTTCCCCAAAGTCACACAGCTGACAATTGGCAGAGCAGGGATTTGAACCCATGACCTCTGACTCCAAAGCCCGGGCTCTCCACTGAGCCACGCTGCTTCTCAATAAATATCATTAATCGATTTATTGACAGACTACAACAGAGTTGGGAGATGGGATCCCTGCCCTTGGGAGCTTACAATCTGCAGGATTGTTTGAGAGTGTTATAGGAATAATAATAATGATAATAATGGTATTTGTTAAGCGCTTACTAAGTGCAAAGCACTGTTCTAAGCGCTGAGGAGGTTACAAGGTGATCAGGTTGTCCCATGTGGGGCTCACAGTCTTAATCTCCATTTAACAGATGAGGTAACTGAGGCCCAGAGAAGTTAAGTGACTTGCCCTACGTCACACAGCTGACAAGTGATGGACTCAGGATTAAAATCTACGACCTCTGATTTCGAAGCCCAGGCTCTTTCCACGGAGCCACGCTGCTTCTCTAATGTAAGCTCCTAAGGGAAAGGATCTTGTCCACTAAGTGCTCCTCACCCAGTAGGCGCTCAATAAGTGCTACTGATAATCAAGGCCACTCGGCCTGCCAAATCATGATCAGCCCCCGGCTCTTAAAATATGCCTGAGACTTCAAAAAAAAAAATTCCCTTTGTTTTCCAAAATCCATTCACACCTTGTTGAGAAGTTTCTTTCTTCACTTATCTCAATGTGACAATGAATTCAAAGTTCTTCCTCCTCTGTTATCTGGGGTGATAATGGAGAAATGCCCAGAGTCTGCTAGATTCTGGCTTTTCCATGATCTCATAAAATTGTCAGATGAAACTAGAGCAGAGGTTAATTTCCCTAAGAAGTCATCTCTCCTGGAAGAGTTACCCCAACAAGAACCTCACCAATGCCAAAGAGCCTGGGTTCGAATCCCACATCTGCCAATTGCCTGTGGTGTGAGCCTGGGCAAGTCACTTCCTTTCCTCATTCATTCAATCGTATTTATTGGGCGCTTACCGTGTGCAGCGCACTGTACTAAGCGCTTGGAAAGTACAATTGTAGTTGTACACAGTAAGTGCTCAATAAATACGATTGATTGATTGATTACTGAGAGCTCACCTCCTCCAGAAGGCCTTCCCAGACTGAGCTCCTTCCTTCCTCTCCCCCTCTCCATCCCCCTCATCTTACCTCCTTCCCTTCCCCACTGCACCTGTATATATGTATATACGTTTGTACATATTTATTACTCTATTTATTTTACTTGTACATATCTGTTCTATTTATTTTATTTTGTTAGTATGTTTGGTTTTGTTCTCTGTCTCCCCCTTCTAGACTGTGGGTAGGGACTGTCTCTATATGTTACCAACTTGTACTTTCCAAGCGCTTAGTACAGTGCGCTGCACACGGTAAGCGCCCAATAAATACGATTGAATGAATGAATGAATGAAATGAAACCAGGTTGGACACGGTCCCTCTCCCACGTGGGGCTCCCAGTCTTCACCCCCATTTTCCAGATGAGGGAACTGAGGCCCAGAGAAGTGACGTGACTTGCCCAAGGTCACACAGCAGACAAGCGGCGGAGTCTGGATTAGAACTGGAGAAGCAGCGTGGCTTAGCAGAAAGGGCCCGGGCTTGGGAGTCAGAGGTCATGGGTTCTAATCCCGGCTCTGCCACTCATCAGCTGTGTGACTTTGGGCAAGTCACTTCATTCATTCATTCATATTTATTGAGCGCTTACTGTGTGCAGAGCACTGTACTAATCAATCAATCGTATTTATTGAGCGCTTACTGTGTGCAGAGCACTGTACTAAGCGCTTGGGAAGTACAAGTTGGCAACATATAGAGACAGTCCCTACCCAACAGTGGGCTCACAGTCTAGAAGGGGGAGACAGAGAATAAAACCAAACATACTAACAAAATAAAATAAATAGAACAGATATGTACAAGTAAAATGAATAGAGTAATAAATATGTACAAACGTATATACATATATACAGGTGCAGTGGGGAAGGGAAGGAGGTAAGATGAGAGGGATGGAGAGGGGGAGAGGAAGGAAGGGGCTCAGTCTAGGAAGGCCTTCTGGAGGAGGTGAGCTCTCAGTAATCAATCAATCAATCGTATTTATTGAGCACTTACTGTGTGCAGAGCACTGTACTAAGCGCTTGGGAAGTACAAGTTGGCAACATATAGAGACAGTCCCTACCCAACAGTGGGCTCACAGTCTAGAAGGGGGAGACAGACAACAAAACCAAACATACTAGCAAAATAAAATAAATAGAATACATGTGTACAAGTAAAATAAAGAAACAAATAAGCACTTGGGAAGTACAAGTTGGCAACATATAGAGACGGTCCCTACCCAGCAGTGGGCTCACAGTCTAGAAGTGGGCTCACAGTCTTCACTTCTCTGTGCCTCAGTTATGTCATCGGCAAAATGGGGATTAAGACTATGAGCGCCCTCTGGGGCAACCTGATCACCTTGTAACCTCCCCAGCCCTTAGAACAGTGCTTGGCACATAGTAAGTGCTTAATAAATACTATCATTATTATTATCATTATTATAGTAAGCGCTTAACAAATACCACAAAAAAAAAAAACACAGGACCTTCTGACACCCAGGCTGGGCTCTAGCCATTAAGCCATGCTATTTCTCAAGGACCTTAGAAGCTCTGGGGGTCAATCAATCAACCAATCAACCGTATTTATTGAGCGCTTACTGTCTGCAGAGCACTGTACTAAGCGCTTGATTGTCCAGAGCTGAGGAGGAGAATTCTAATGGAGGGTCAGAATCTGATGCCAATGATGGGAGGAAGAGGGCTGCGTGGGGGTGGCAGGCCACACCAGGCCGGCAAGTGTGAGGAAATGTCCTGTTTCCCCCCAGAAGACAGAGAGAAGAGCTTGGAGTTTGCCTTTAATATTAATGGTAGGATCAAGCTTGGTTGGGCTTCGGAGTTAATGAAATCCTCATCTGTATGCTGATCTGGGCACACACACACACACACACACACCAAGTTGCAGATGGGCAGGCAATTAGCAAGGGAGAAAATAAAAGAAAAAGAGGAGGGTGGAAGAAAAAACCCAAACAAGCGCCCCTCGCCCCCCTCCCCTTCCACGTACTCACAAGATACACAACTCGGTGTACACACAGACCCATGTATGCACACAGTGGCGCAGTTACAGTTCTGGAGATGTCACACCTTCTCTCCTCTACAGTTTTCAGCCTCCATCGCCATCTCCCCCCAACCCCTGTCTACCTCCTTGTCGACTGCTTCCAATCCGTCTCTTCTCCATTCATTCACTCAATCGTATTTATTGAGCGCTTACCGGGTGCAGAGCACTGGACTAAGCGCTTGGGAGAGTACAATAAAACAATAACCAGACACGTTTCCCACCCACAAAGAGCTTACAATCTAGGGTCGTCCCTTGAGAAGCAGCATGGCTTAGTGGCAAGAACCCGGGCTTCGGAGTCAGAGGTTGGGGGCTCTAATCCCACCTCCGCCCCTTGTCTGCTGTGTGACTTTGGGCAAGTCACTTCGCTTCTCTGGGCCTCCTCAGTTCCCTCATCTGTAAAATGGGGATGAAGACTGTGAGCCTCACGTGGGACCACCTGATGACCTTGTATCTCCCCTGGCGCTTAGACAGTGCTTGGCATGAAGTAAGCGCTTAATAAATACCATCATTATTATTACTATTTTGTGTCTGTCACGCGGCACAATTCAGAGGTCATGGGTTCTAATTCCGGCTCTGCCAAGTGTCTGCTGTGTGACCTTGGGCAAGTCACTTCGCTTCTCTGGGCCTCAGTTCCCTCATCTGTAAAATGGGGATGAAGACCGTGAACCTCACGTGGGACCATCTGATGACCTTGTATCTCCCCCGGCGCCTGGAACAGTGCTTGGCATGTAGTAAGCGCTTAATAAATACCATC
Source organism: Tachyglossus aculeatus (assembly GCF_015852505.1). Taxonomy (NCBI): domain Eukaryota; kingdom Metazoa; phylum Chordata; class Mammalia; order Monotremata; family Tachyglossidae; genus Tachyglossus; species Tachyglossus aculeatus. The sequence continues at coordinate 3,017,186 of NC_052074.1, forward strand.
ATTATTATTACTATTTTGTGTCTGTCACGCGGCACAAGTCAGAGGTCATGGGTTCTAATCCCGGCTCTGCCAAGTGTCTGCTGTGTGACCTTGGGCAAGCCACTTCACTTCTCTGAGCCTCAGTTCCCTCATCTGTAAAATGGGGATTAAGATTGTGAGCCCCACGTGGGACAATCTGATCACCTTGTATCCTCCCCAGATAGAACAGTGCTTTGCACATAGTAAGCGCTTATGCCATCATCATCATTATTATTATTATTATTTATGGGCTGTGTGATGAGAAGCATTCATCCAATCGTATTTATTGAGCGCATACTGTGTGCAGAGCACTGAACTAAACGCTTGGGAAGTACAAATCGGCAACATATAGAGACGGTCCCTACCCAACAATGGGCTCACAGTCTAGAAGGAGGGATCTAATGAGTAGAGCCTGGGGCTGGGAGTCAGAAGGACCTGGGATCGAATCCCGGCTATGCCATCTGTCTGCCGTGTGACTTTGAGCAACTCACTTGACTTCACTGAGCCTCAGTGTTCTCATCTGTAAAATGGGGATTAAGACTGTGAGCCCTGTGTGGGACAGGGACTGCGTCCAAGGTTATTATCTTGTAGTTACTGCTTAGTACAGTGCCTGGCACATAGTAAGTGCCAGAGAAGCAGTGTGGCTCAGTGGAAAGAGCACTGGCTTGGGAGTCAGAGGTCATGGGTTCTAATCCCAGCTCCGCCACTTATCAGCTGTGTGACTTTGGGCAAGTCACTTCACTTCTGTGGGCCTCAGTTCCCTCATCTGTAAAATGGGGAGTAAGACCGTGAGCCCCACGTGGGACAACCTGATTACGTTGTATCTATACCAGGGCTTAGTTCCGCACATAGTAAGTGCTTATTAAATACCATCATTATTATTATTATTAAGTGCTGAACAAATACCATCATTATTGTTAACAAATGCCACAGTTATTATTATTATTATTATTATTACTATCATTATTATTATTATTGTTATTAACCGGGGCCTGGGAGGGGATGGTGGTGGTGGGGGGGGGTCCTCCCCAGTGGGCCCAAGGTCAAAGGCTACAGGGAGGGAGAAGCAGCTTTTCCTAGTGGTTAGGGCCTGGGGGTCAGAAGGACCTGGGTTCTCATCCTGGCCCTTGTCTGCTGTGTGACCTTGGGCAAGTCACTTCACTTCTCTGGGCCTCAGTGACTGCATCTGTAAAATGGGGATTAAGACTATGAGCCCCATGTGGGGCATGGATTGTGTCCAACCCAATTTGCTTGTAACCACTCCAGCACTGAGTACAGTGCCTGGCACAGAGTAAGCACAAAACAAATACCACAATTATTACTATTATTATTATTATTATTATTATTATCATCATCATCATCATCAACCCTGGGGCCCGGAAGTTTCTTCTTCTCCCACCTCTTCTGTGTCGCTCTGACTTGCTCCCTTTATTCATTTCCCCTCCCAGCCCCACAGCACTTAGGTCTTTATCCCTAATTTATTTATTTCTATTAATATCTGTCCCCCCCCCGGACTGTCAGCTCATTGTGGGCAGGAAATGTGTCCGTTTATTGTTGCATTGTCCTCTCCAAAGCGCTTAGTACAGTGCTCTGTATACAGTAAGTGCTCAATAAATACAACTGACCGACTGACTCCCTTTGGTGGGCCTCAGGCCAGAAGCTATTGGGGAGACACCACTGCACCTGGTTTGAAACATGCGCCTTGATCAGCCACACATGTGATTCATTCATTCAGCTATATTTATTGAGCACTCACTATTTGCAGAGCACTGTACTAAGCACTTGGGAGAGTATAATACAACAATAAACAGACACAATTCCTGCCCCCATCGAGCTTGCAGTCTAGAGGCGGGGAGACAGATCTGACTACAAATATAAATTAAAATCTCTACTCTGAGATTCAGAGATCTCAGGGGAGGGCGATGAGAACGTGGCTCACTCCGCCGTGGGGGTGTCATCGACCTTGGAGGACTCCCAGGAGGAAAACCTTGTGTGTCTTTCCCTTCTTTTATTTGTAATTTCCTTGCCTTCAAGTTCAACTTTGTTCTCCGGTCATCGGGGGAGAATTGGGTTTGAAGATTGTTGGCTGCTGTGCTTGCGATTCTGACCATTTCAACAGAACTGATCCAGAAACGCCCCGAACGGGAGGGAAAAAGGGAAAAGTGGCATGGCCTAGTGGATAGAGCCCGGGCCTGGGAATCAGGAGGACCTGGGTTCTAATCCTGGCTCCGCCCCTTGTCTGCTGCGGGACCTTGGGCAAGTCACTTCCCTTCTCCGGGCACTGTACTAAGCGCTGGGGTAGATACAAGCTAATCAGGTTGGAAACAGTCCACGTCCCACACAGGGCTCCCAGTCCCCATTTTACAGACGAGGGAACTGAGGCCCCGAGAAGTGAACTCCACCGGACAAGCGGTGGAGTTGGGATTAGAACCCAGGTCCTTCTGACTCGGTCAGTCAATCGTGTTTATTGAGTGCTTACTGTGTGCAGAGTACTGCTCATAGCGCTTAGGAGAGTACAACAGTAAAGAGACACATTCCCTGCCCGCAATGAGAAGTAGCGTGGCTCAGTGGAAAAAGCCCGGGCTTTGGAGTCAGAGGTCATGGGTTCGAATCCCAACTCTGCCAATTGTCAGCTGTGTGACTTTGGGCAAGTCACTTAACTTCTCTGTGCCTGTTCCCTCATCTGTAAAATGGGGATTAACACTGTGAGCCCCACGTGGGACAACCTGATCACCTTGTATCCCTCCAGAGCTTAGAACAGTGCTTTGCACATAGTAAGCGCTTAACAAATACCATCATCATCATCAATGAGCTTACAGTCTAGAGGCCAGATAGAGCCCAGGCCAGGGGATCGAGACAGGCGGCGAATCTGGTAGTTGGACTGGTAACAATAATAATAATAATGGTATTTGTTAAGTGCTTACTATGTGTCAAGCACTGTTCTAAGCACTGGGGTAGATACAAGGTCATCAGGTTGTCCCACTTGGGGCTCACAATCTTCATCCCCATTTTACAGATGAGGGAACTGAGGTCCAGAGAAGTGAAGCAACTGGCCCAAAGTCACACAGCTGACAAGTGGCGGAGACGGGATTAGAACCCACGACCTCTGACTCCCAAGCACGGGCTCTTCGAGCTAAGTCACCCTGCTTCTCACCACTGGTGAGAAGTCACCAGTGAGAAGACTGGTGGCACAGGAAATCAGCCCCCTGAGGCTGGCCTGGCCAAGGTGGTTAGATAACTGCAGGGCTTCATTCTACGGTGAGGTGGCCGTCTCACCCGTCTCCTAAACCCATCTAAGGAGAGAGTTTAAGACTATGGAGATAGACTAGATGCCTCCACTTGCAGCTCTGAGACAGAGGTACATGACACCTCTTCCACTCACAACTCTGAGGCGCGGATAGGCCAGAATGTCCCTCTCACGGTTTTGAGGTAGAGGTAGACCAGACGCTACCATTCACAGCTCTGAGGTAATAATAATAATAACAATAATGACATTTGTTAAGCGCTTACTATGAGCGAAGCACTGTTCTAAACGATAGGGGTGATACAAGGTGATTAGGTTGCCCCACATGGGGCTCACAGTCTTAATCCCCATTTTCCAGATGAGGTAACTGAGGCACCGAGAACTTAAGTGCCTCGCCCAAACTCACACAGCTGACAAGCGGCGGAGCCGGGATTAGAATCCATGACCCCTGACTCCCAAGCCATGCTGCTTCTCAATGGTATTTGTTAAGCGTTTACTATGTGCCAAGCACTATTCTAAGCACTGGGGTAGATACAGGGTAATCAGGTTGTCCCATGTGGGGCTCACAGTCTTAATCCCCATTTTACAGATGAGGCCGCTGAGGCACAGAGAAGTTAAGCGACTTGCCCAAAGCCACACAGCTGATAAGTGGCGGAGCCGGGATTCGAACCAATGACCTCTGACTCCCAAGCCATTGCTCTTTCCACTAAGCCACGCTGCTTCTCTAAGGTGGAGGTAGAATGCCCTCCTTCTGCCCATCCGCCAAGGTCGCTCTCTTCCTCCCTTCAAGGCCCTACTGAGAGCTCACCTCCTCCAGGAGGCCTTCCCAGACTGAGCCCCTTCCTTCCTCTCCCCCTCGTCCCCCTCTCCAACCCCCCCATCTTACCTCCTTCCCTTCCCCACAGCACCTGTATATATGGATATATGTTTGTACAGATTTATTACTCTATTTATTTATTTTACTTGTACCTATCTATTCTATTTATTTTATTTTGCTAGTATGTTTGGTTTCGTCTCCCCCTTTTAGACTGTGAGCCCACTGTTGGGTAGGGACTGTCTCTATATGTTACCAATTTGTACTTCCCAAGCGCTTAGTACAGTGCTCTGCACACAGTAAGCGCTCAATAAATACAATTGATGATGATGATGAGGTAGACTGGACGCCACTACTCACAGCTCTGAGGTGAATAAAGACTAGATGCCCCCGCTTGTAGCCCTGAGAAACAGGCAAACCTCATGCCGGAGTTCACAACTCTGAAGGTGAGGTAGATTGGACTCCTCCACTCCCAGCTCTGAGGAACAGGCAGACCTGTTGGCTCCACTCATAGCTCTCAGGTGAATATTCATTCTTTTATTCAATCGTATTTATTGAGTGCTTACTGTGTGCAGAACACTGTACTAAGCGCTTGGAAAGTACAATTCGGCAACAGATAGAGACAATCCCTACCCAACAACAGGCTCACAGTATATTAGACTCCTCCTCTCTCAGCTGTGAGGAACAGATCCCTCCACCCACAGCTATGAGGTGGAGGTAGGAGAGACCCCTCTGCTCACAGCTCTGAGGTGGAGGTAGACAAGATGCCTCCACTCAGGGTTCTGAGGTGGATAGATTAGACTCCTCCACTCACAGCTCTGAGGAGCAGACAGACCTGATTCATTCAATCATATTTATTGAGCGCTTACTGTGTACAGAGCACTGTACTAAGCGCTTGGAAAGTACAATTCGGCAACAGATAGAGACAATCCCTACCCAACAACAGGCTCACAGTATATCATCATCATCAATCATATTTATTGAGCGCTTACTATGTGCAGAGCACTGTACTAAGCGCTTGGGAAGTACAAATTGGCAACATATAGAGACAGTCCCTACCCAACAGTGGGCTCACAGTCTAAAAGGGGGAGACAAAACCAAACATACTAACAAAATAAAATAAATAGAATAGATATGTACAAGTAAAATAAATAAATAAATAGAATAATAAATATGTACAAACATATATACATATATAAAGGTGCTATATCAGACTCCTTCTCTCCCAGCTGTGAGGAACAGATCCCTCCACCCACAGCTATGAGGTGGAGGTAGACAAGATGCCTCCACTCAGGGTTCTGAGGTGGATAGATCAGACTCCTCCACTCACAGCCCTGAGGAGTAGACAGAACAGGCCTGATGCATTCAATCATATTTATTGAGCGCTTACTGTGTGCAGAGCACTGTACTAAGCGCTTGGAAAGTACAATTCGGCAACAGATAGAGACAATCCCTACCCAACAACAGGCTCACAGTATATCAGACTCCTCCTCTCCCAGCTGTGAGGAACCGATCCCTCCACCCACAGCTATGAGGTGGAGGTAGAAGAGACTCCTCTGCTCACAGCTCTGAGGTGGAGGTAGACAAGATGCCTCCACTCAGGATTCTGAGGTGGATAGATTAGACTCCTCCACTCACAGCTCTGAGGAGCAGACAGACCTGATTCATTCAATCATATTTATTGAGCACTTACTGTGTGCAGAGCACTGTACTAAGCGCTTGGAAAGTACAATTCGGCAACAGATAGAGGCAATCCCTACCCAACAACAGGCTCACAGTATATCAGACTCCTCCTCTCCCAGCTGTGAGGAACAGATCCCTCCACCCACAGCTATGAGGTGGAGGTAGAAGACTCCTCTGCTCACAGCTCTGAGACAAGATGCCTCCACTCAGGGTTCTGAGGTGGATAGATCAGACTCCTCCACTCACAGCTCTGAGGAGCAGGCAGACCTGATTCATTCATTCGATCGTATTTATTGAGCGCTTACTGTGTGCAGAGCACTGTACTGAGCGCTTGGAAAGGACAATTCGGCAACAGATAGGGACCTGATGCCTCCACCCATAGCTCTGAGATAGAAGAAGACCAGTCTCCTCCATTCGTAGCTCTGAGGTGAACAGACCAGACTCCTCCACTCCCAGATCTGATCAGCAGGTAGACTAGATGCCTCCGCTGATAGCTCTGAGGTGGAAGTAGAGCAGGCACCTCCTCTCCCAACTCCGAGAACGAGGTGGGCCGTATACTTCTGCTCCCAGCTCTGGTTTAAGCCCACCAAGTATTTTGGCTCTAACCGAATCATCAGATACCATTTCACCCATTACCCGTACATCCGCCCTCCAAAATTGGACATAATTTAGCGAAACAAGATGCTTTATGAGACAGCAGCTTGAGTGCATCGCCGCTGGAATACAATTAAAAGGAGGTTTTTTTTCCCTCTGCATACAATACAATCTTGGAAAATTAAATTCAAATTTGGAAAGAAAGGCACATTAGAACAAAGAAACTGTCCAGCAAGGAGGAGGATGGAGAACTTATTTCTCTACCATCCCCTTTTCTCATAAGTAAAATGCGGGGGTTTTTTTTTCTGCAAAGAAACATCACTTCATTTATTCTGTTGACGTGGTGATAAAGCAGTTTTTTTTTAATGGTATTTGTTAAGCACTTACTATATGCCAGGCCCTGTCTTAACAACTAGACTGTGAGCCCGTTGTTGGGTAAGGACCGTCTCTATATGTCGCCGATTTGTACTTCCCAAGCGCTTAGTACAGTGCTCTGCACACAGTAAGCGCTCAATAAATACGATTGGATGAATGAACTGGGGTAGATACAAGCTAATTGTGTTGGACGTAGTCCTTGTCCCACATGGGGCTCATAGCATTAATCCCCATTTTATGGATTAGGTAACTAGGCTCAGAGAAGTGAAGTGACTTGCCAAAGGTCACACAGCAAGCAGGCGGTGGAGTCATGGTTAGAACCCAGGTTCCCTGAGTCCCAGGTCCGTGCTCTAACCACTAGATGAGACTGCCAGTACTGCTACTTCTTCTACTACTACTACTATCAATCAATCAATCAATCGTATTTATTGAGCACTTACTGTGTGCAGAGCACTGTACTAAGCGCTTGGGAAGTACAAGTTGGCGACATATAGAGACAGTCCCTACCCAACAGTGGGCTCACAGTCTAGAAGGGGGAAACAGAGAACAAAACCAAACATACTAACAAAATAGAGTAGATATGTACAAGTAAAATAAATAAATAGAGTAATAAATATGTACAAACATATATACATATATACAGGTGCTGTGGGGAAGGGAAGGAGGTAAGACGGGGGGATGGGGAGGGGGAGACTCATGGTATTTGTTAAGCGCTTACTATGTGCCAAGCACTGTTCCAAGCACTGGAGTAGATACAAGGTCATCAGGGTGTCCCACGTGGGGCTCACAGTTTTAATCCCCATTAAGAAATAATTCTTAATTTTACAGGTGAGGCCCAGAGAAGTGAAGTGACTTGCCCAAAGTCACACAGCCGACAAGTGCTTAATGAATGCCATCATTATTATTATAAGTGGCGGAGTTGGGATTAGAAGCCACCACTTCTGACTCCCAAGCCCGGGCTCTTCCCGCTAAGCCACGCTGCTTCTCTGGCTCCCTTCGCTTACCAAGTGGCTAATTCCAACCTGAAAGGCCAAGTGGCCGGCAGAAGGCCGGAGATTGAAGGCCCTACTGAGAGCTCACCTCCTCCAGGAGGCCTTCCCAGACTGAGCCCCTTCCTTCCTCTCCCCGTCCCCCTCTTCATCCCCCCATCTTAACTCCTTCCCTTCCCCACAGCACCTGTATATATGTATATATGTTTGTACATATTTCTCTATTTATTTATTTTACTTGTACATATCTATTCTATTTATTTTATTTTGTTAGTATGTTTGGTTTTGTCTCCCCCTTTTAGACTGTGAGCCCACTGTTGGGTAGGGACTGTCTCTATATGTTGCCAATTTGTACTTCCCAAGCGCTTAGTACAGTGCTCTGCACATAGTAAGCGCTCAATAAATACGATTGATGATGATGATGATGATGGCTTCTAGCCCATCTGGGGCTGGATGTCCACTACCAACCCAGGCTTCAAGCACCCCCAGATTTGTCCTCTCAGAATCTCCTCAGGCCTGGAACTTGACAGCTGTCCACATGTTTGGTTTTGTTGCCTGTCTCCCCCTTCCAGACTGTGAGCCCACTGTTGGGTAGGGACCGTCTCTATATGTTGCCGACTTGTACTTCCCAAACGCTTAGTACAGTGCTCTGCACACGGTAAGTGCTCAATAAATACGATTGAATGAATGAATGATACCTATTCTCCCTCCTACTTTGACTGTGAACCCCCATGACAGGGACTGTGCCTGACATGATTAGTTTGTATCTCCCTCCAGTGCTTAGAAGAACGCTCAACGCACAGTGAGCGCTGAACACATACCATAATTATCATTATGATGAAGAAGAGGTCCTCCTTTCACGCAGCGGGGGCTGAAGCTTCCCCCTTTTAGACTGTGAGCCCACTGTTGGGTAGGGACTGTCTCTATATGTTGCCAACTTGTACTTCCCAAGCGCTTAGTACAGTGCTCTGCACACAGTAAGCGCTCAATAAATACGACTGATTGATTGATCGATTGAAGCCCCAGCCCTGATTACAGAAAGAGAGGCACCGAGGTTATTTCCAAATCAGGAGTCCCAGGTGCTGTTGGCATCATGCAATTTATTCCACTGCGATATTTTTTCTGCTCCTGCTAGACAGATCTATCTAGCTTGCCACACTCCATTTAACTCTTTGAAAAAAAAAGAAAATCATTCTTGCTGTGGAAAAAAAAAAATCAGCCTCTTTCTCCAATCCGCCCGGCTTCAGCGATCGATGTGTTTCCCTTCCTTGGGATGAGGTGTGCAGTTGGGAGGGAGTGTTATCTGCCCTTGCTCCCTGGTAGCCATGGCAACAGGGGGTCATTCACAAAGGAGCTGGACACGTCTGCTTTCGGTCACCCTCCTTCCGTTCCTGAATTTAGGGGCTTTCTCCCCCTCTATCGTCACCATTCATTCATTCATTCATTCAATCGTATTTATTGAGCGTTGACTATGTGCAGAGCACTGGACTAAGCAGTTGGAAAGTACAATTCAGCAACAAATAGAGACAATCCCTGCCCACAACGGGCTCACGGTCTAGAATAATCAATGGTACTTATTGAGTGCTTACTGTATGCAGAGCACGGCGACAAGCGCTAAGGAGAGGACGCTACCACAGAGGTGGTAGGCACGATCTCTAAGGAGGGCAGGAACCGTGTTTTGTTGTCTTCTCCCGAGAGCTTGGCACGGTGCCCTCTGTGCACGTAAGCGCTCAATAAATACCACCGACTGACTTGTTGATGCTTGTTGACTTTGGTACTCACCCATCTGCATTATGCTTCTGGGCGCCTGGTCTACCTTGGAAATAATGATGGCATTTGTTAAGCACTTACTATGTGCAAAGCGCTGTTTTAAGCGCTGGGGAGGATACAAGGTGATCAGGTTGTCCCACGTGGGGCTCACAGTCTTAATCCCCATTTTACAGATGAGGTAACTGAGGCGCAGAGAAGTTAAGTGACTTGCCCAAGGTCACACAACTGACAATTGGTGGAGATGGGATTTGAACCCATGACCTCTGACTCCCGAGCCTGTGCTCTTTCCATTGAGCCACGCTGCTTCTCTCTTAGAAAACATGACAGAGGAAGCCCTGGGGTGGATTTTGGGGAGACTAACTAGGAACACCAGTTTGGGAGAAGTTAATTTTTTTTTAAGCCGTAGGGTGTAGGGTTGGGACTGCCTGGTGGCATCAGATTGGAGAGAAAGGCTGAGTGATTAGGAGAAGCAGCGTGGCATAGTGGATAGAGCTTCAGCCTAAGAGTTTAAGAACCGGGGTCCTAATCCTGGTTCGCAGACTAAACCCCCATTTTAGAAAGGCGGTGACTGAGGCCCAGAGAAGTGAATCAACTTGCCCGAGGTCACACTTCAGACAAGTGGCGGAGCAGGGATTAGAGCCCAGGTCCTTCTGACGCCCAGGCTGTCTGGAGACCAGCCCAAGATTGTCTGAGAGTCAGGAAAATGGGCAGAGATATCGGATTCGGCAGGGATCTGTGGATAGCCCATCCTTAATCAGAAGGACCTGGGTACCAATATTGGCTCTGCCACCTTCTGCTGGGTGACCTTGGGCAAGTTGCTTCACTTCTCTGATCCTTAGTTCATTCATTCATTCAATCGTATTTATTGAGCGCTTATTGTGTGCACAGCACTGTACTAAGTGCTTGGGAAGTACAAGTTGGCAACATATACAGTCCCTACCCAACAGTGGGCTCACAGTCTAGAAGGCTCACAGTCTAGAAATTACCTCATGTGAGCCCCATGATTGCATCCAACCTGACTTATATCTACCCCGGCTCTCAGTATAGTACCCAGCAATAAGCGTTTAACAAGTTCCATTTTTAAAAAAAATCAATCAATGGTATTTATTGAGAACTTGCTGTGGGCAGAGCACTGGACTGAGTGCTTGGGAGAGTACAATCCAAAAAGAGTTGGTGGAAACATTGCCACATTAGGGAAGCAGAGGGGCTCAGTGGAAAGAGCCTGGGCTTTGGAGTCAGAGGTCATGGGTTCAAATCCCAGCTCTACCAATTGTCAGCTGTGTGACTTTGGGCAAGTCACTTCACTTCTCTGGGCCTCAGTACCCTCATCTGTAAAATGGGGATTAAGACTGTGAGTCCCCCGTGGGGCAACCTGATTACCTTGTATCTACCCCAGTGCTTAGAACAGTGCTTGGCACATAGTAAGGGCTTAACAAGTACCAACATTATTACTATTATTATTACTGCCTGCCCACGACGAGCTTATAGTCTACAGCTATTAAAATGGGAAAACGCGGAATGGCCGTCACCCTGGCTCAAGGAGAGCCTCGATTGTTCGGGAATGTGGAGGGGCATAAAACGGCTGACCGAATAGCGGATGTCCCCTTCCCCCATCCCGCCGCTATCTCTCCATCTCTCGGGAGGGAGGACAAGAAGTCACTGTGTTCTGATGAGAGAGAGTTGCAGAGTTGAACTGAAACTACAACCAAAAAAACAACTCAGAAGTTCCAGGCCCGGATAGCATGGAGGAAAAACAGATGGAGACAAAAGATTTTGGAACCTCCCACCGATATGTGCTGCTCCCAAAAAGATGGAAACCCAATTAATCTCTTTTGTGGCAATGCTACAAAACATTGCGCCAGCAAACTTAAGCTGCACTAGGTTAAGATGATGTGAGTTACGAGGAAGAAACTCTATGTAGAATAAATAATAAAGAAGCAGCGTGGCTCAGTGGGAAGAGCCCGGGCTTGGGAGTCAGAGGTCATGGGTTCGAATCCTGGCTCCGCCGCTTGTCAGCTGTGTGACTTTGGGCAAGTCACTTCACTTCTCTGTGCCTCAGTTACCTCATCTGTGAAATGACTATGAGCCCCATGTGGGACAACCTGATCACCTTGTATCCTGCAAGTGCTTAGAACAGTGCTTTGCACATAGTAAGCACTTAACCTTAGCCTGAAGCAGGCCTCAACCCCACAACTGGTTCTCTGGAAGCTTCCAAAATGGCCCACATGGAGCTCCTGTCGCCAAAGGAGAGTGTCGGGGCCCCACCCCACCTCAGACATGATTTCAGCCAAAAGGCAGAATGAGGTTCATCCCCGGAGTGGGTTTCGGCATCTCCCTGGGGCCTCCGAGCCTAGCCATAATCAATCAATCGTATTTATTGAGCGCTTACTGTGTGCAGAGCACTGTACTAAGCGCTTGGGAAGTACAAGTTGGCAACATATAGAGCCAGTCCCTACCCAACAGTGGGCTCCATAAGGGGAGATGGTCTTCACCCTGTTCCTGCCTTCTGGTTGGAGCTGATGTTGTCACCCCTGGGGGAAGGACTCCATCATCTATGCGGCAGTGGGGGTCCATGGGGCTGATTCCATTCCACTCCCTTGGAGATGCCTTTCCAGAGAGCAAATCCCCTTGGCCAAGGATGAGCGAGCATCTGGAGGGAGGTCTGAAGAAGTCAACAGCTCGTTAATTCCCAGCTACAGCAATTTAGCGCGTCGGCCTTCCCTCCCGCATGGTCTCCCCGTAAACATTCCCGAGCCTTGATCAGGTTGCAGCTCTCCCGCCAGGGAACCATCTCTACTGCAAAGACCACAAGCCCGAGCAGGGGCTGTAATTCATTTATTTCTACCAGCGTCTGACTCCCCCTCTAGACTGTAAGCTCGTTGTGGGCAGGGAATGTGTCTGTTTATTGTTCTATTGTCCTCTCCCAGCACTCTGCACATAGTAAGCGCTCAATAAACACGAACGAACGAATGAATGAATGAGATGGCTCTTGGGAGGGCGGACGGAGTTTAGCGACAAACAGAAATTCATTCTTGTTCATTCAAGCAGCGTGGCTCAGTGGAAAGAGCATGGGCTTTGGAGTCAAAGGTCATGGGTTCAAATCCCGGCTTTGCCAATTGCCAGCTATGTGACTTTGGGCAAGTCACTTAACTTCTCTGTGTCTCAGTTACCTCATCTGTAAAACGGGGATGAAGACTGTGATTGCCTTGTAACCTCCCCAGTGCTTAGAACAGTGCTTTGCACATAGTAAGCGCTTAATAAATGCCATCATTATTATTATTATTCATTCATTCAATGGTATTTATTAAGCACTTACTATGTGCACAGCACTGTACTAAGCGCTTGGGAAGTACAAGTTGGCAACATATAGAGACGGTCCCTACCCAACAGTGGGCTCACAGTCTAGAAGGGGGAGACAGAGAACAAAACCAAACATATTAACAAAATAAAATAAACAGAATAAATATGTACAAATAAAGTAAATAAATAGAGTAATAAATACAGATGGGAGAGAAGTTGCTCTCCTCAAATGCAGGCTTTGGGAAATTGGAAGATCAAAAGGAAACCTCACAAGCAGCAACTGGCCTCGCGGACGGCCAAAGCATCACAACGGGAAGCAGGAATAGTTGTGTGCTCACAACGTGGGTCGGATTGTCGATCATGGCGCGGTATGGGAACGTACATCCGACAACAAACCGAGCACTGAAAGGGCCATTCAATCAAATGAGGGGATGAGGAACTAATAATAGCCTTCTTTAAGAGGAAAGAGGTTTGAACTTTTTGAAAGTAACTGCAGGGACTCTTCTCGGACAGAACTTACCCAAGATGGTTATAGCAAGCGAGACTTTCCGGCTACTTTCGAAGTACCTAAAGTCTCTATGGCTAGCATGGCAAGTCGGATGGACTGCATTTGAGTTTTGCTGGCCTTTTGGAATATAAATCTTGTATTCTGGGGGTTCAAAGGGGCTCTGAATCAAAGATGGAAGTTGGGGGCCCTTCTCTCATAATATGGGGGGGCAGTCTGAGATGACAATTTCATAGTTGGGGGGTTCCTTTCTCTCTGGGGATCATTTAAGAAAGCATTTTCACGGTCCAACGAAACTGTAAGAAGTGGAACCAGAGAGTTACAGAACCAAGTTCCGTGGGCGGCTGGCGAGAGAATTTCATTGAATTCTAATCATTGATTCATTCAGTTGAAGCAGCTGTGGCTCAGTGGAAAGAGCACGGGCTTGGGAGTCAGAGGGCATGGGTTCGAATCCCTGCTCCGCCATTTGTCTGCTGTGTGACCTTGGGCAAGTCGCTTAACTTCTCCAAGCCTCAGTTCCCTCATCTGTAAAATGGGGATTAAGACTGGGAGCCCCATGTGGGACAATCAATCAATCGTAATTATTGAGCACTTACTGTGTGCACAGCACTGTACTAAGCACTTGGGAAGTACAAGTTGGCAACATATAGAGACAGTCCCTACCCAACAGTGGGCTCACAGTCTAAAAGACAACCTGATCACCTTGTATTCCCCCAGCTTTGCACATAGTAAGTGCTTAGCAAATGCCATTATTATTATTATTATTATTATTATTATTATTATTATTATTGCATCTCCAGGTTTGGCTGGTTTGGCATTTGGTAGTTCTTGGACCTGTCGCCCAGGTGTCGTGTGAGAAGAGCCCGGGTCTGGGTGCCAGAAGCACCTGGGTTCTAATCCTAGCTCCGCCTCTTGTCTGCTGTGTGACCTTGGGAGAGTCAATTCACTTCTCTGGGCCTCAGTTCCCTCATCTGTAAAACGGGGCTGAAGATCATGAGCCTCATGTGGGACAGGGACTGTGTCCAACCTGATTTGCTTGTATCCACCCCAGTACTTAGGGCGGCGCCTGGCACATAGTAAGTGCTTACAGTTCATTCATTCAATCGTATTTATTGAGTGCTTACTGTGTGCAGAGCACTGGATTAAGCACTTGCAAAGTACAAATTGGTAACATATAGAGACAGTCCCTACCCAACAATGGAGTTAGTTTGTAATAATAATAATAGCATTTATTAAGCACTTACTATGTGCAAATCACTGTTCTAAGCGCTGGGGAGGATACAAGGTGATGAGGTTGCCCCACAGGGGGCTCACAGTCTTAATCCCCATTTTACAGATGAGGTAACTGAGGCTCAGAGAAGTTAAGTGACTTGCCCAAAGTCACACGGCTGGCAATTGGCAGAGCCGGGATTTGAACCCATGACCTCTGACTCCAAAGCCCGAGCTCTTTCCACTGAGCCACGCTGCTTCTCTATCTTGAATCTACCCCAGTGCTTAGAACAGTGCCTGGCACATATTAAGTGCCTAACAAATACCACAATTATTATTATTATTAATGATAAGAATCAGGCAGTGAGCAGCTTCTAGACTGTGAGCCCATTGTTGGGTAGGGACCGTCTCTATATGTTGCCAACTTGTACTTCCCAAGCGCTTAGTACAGTGCTCTGCACACAGTAAGCGCTCAATAAATACGATTGAATGAATGAATCTTCATGATGGGATGGGGTCCACCACGAAGGGATCAGCCCCCACGTTCCGTCCAGCCCCGGACTCTGGCTCAAGGTCTTAATCCCCATTCTTCCAGATGAGGGAACGGAGGTCCAGAGAAGTGAAGTGACTTACCCCACGTCACACAGCAGACAAGTGGCGGAGCCTGGATTAATAATAATAATGTTGGCATTTGTTAAGTGCTTACTATGTGCAAAGCACTGTTCTAAGCGCTTGGGGGGATACAAAGTGATCAGGTTGTCCCACGTGGGGCTCACAGTCTTAATCCCCATTTTCCAGATGAGGTAACTGAGGCTCAGAGAAGTTAAGTGACTTGCCCAAGGTCACACAGCAGACCTGTGGCAGAGCCGGGATTCGAACCCATGACCTCTGACTCCAAAGCCCGTGCTCTTTCCACTGAGCCGCGCTGCTTCTCTAATTCTTCTTGGGCCCTTTATTTCCCTCCTAATGGTGATGGATTTTTTCCACAACTATTAGGGCACAGAGATCATTTTCCTTTAAACAGACCTGATCACCTTAAGAGAAAGAAAAGTCGATCATGTTGTGGTGGAGTCTGGGTCGCTTTCATACTCGAGTTCAGCTTGGCGGTTCAGGGTTAATTATCTTCTACCTGTCCATTCATCACCTGGACAGCTCTGATAGCTTTTCCAGCCCAATTGTCAAACAGGCTGCGTGTTCGGGGAAGGAGCAGCAGTGTGGCTCAGTGGAAAGAGCGCGGAGTCAGAGGTCATGGGTTCTAATCCCGGCTCCGCCACATGCCTGCTCTGTGACCTTGGGCAAGCCTCTTAACTTCTCTGAGCCTCAGTTCCCTCATCTGTAAAATGGGGATTGAGACTGTGAGTCTCACGTGGGACAAGCTCAGAGTCACACAGCTGACATTTGATTTTACATTTATATTTACATTTGACATTTATATGTATATATGTTTGTACATATTTATTACTCTATTTATTTTACTTATACATATCTATTCTATTTATTTTATTTTGTTAGTATGTTTGGTTTTGTTCTCTGTCTCCCCCTTTAAGACTGTGAGCCCACTGCTGGGTAGGGACTGTCTCTATATGTTGCCAATTTGTACTTCCCAAGCGCTTAGTACAGTGCTCTGCACATAGTAAGCGCTCAATAAATACGATTGATTGATTGATTGATTGATTCTCTGAGCCTCAGTTCCCTCATCTGTAAAATGGGGATTAAGACTGTGAGTCTCACGTGGGACAAGCTCAAAGTCACACAGCTGACATTTGATTTTACATTTATATTTACATTTGACATTTATATGTATATATGTTTGCACATATTTATTACTCTATTTATTTTACTTATACATATCTATTCTATTTATTTTATTTTGCTAGTATGTTTGGTTTTGTTCTCTGTCTCCCCCTTTTAGACTGTGAGCCCACTGTTGGGTAGGGACTGTCTCTATATGTTGCCAATTTGTACTTCCCAAGCGCTTAGTACAGTGCTCTGCACATAGTTAGCGCTCAATAAATATGATTGATGATGACGACAAGCTGATCACTTTGTATCCGCCCCCTTCCAGCACTTAGAACATAGTACATAGCACTTAACAAATGCCATCATTAATTAATTAATTAAGGAGCTTTTTTTAAAAAAATGGTATTCTTTAAGCGCTTACTATGTGCCAGGCACTGTACTAATGTGCTGGGGTGGATACAAGCAAATCCGATTGGACCCAGCCAATGTCCTCCACGGGGCTCACGGTCTTAACCCCCATTTTACAGATGAGGTAACTGAGGCCGAGAGAAGTGAAGCGACTCGCCCCAGGTCACCCAGCCGACCGGTGGTGGAGCCGGGATTAGAACTCACGGTCCTACTGATTCCCATGCTTGTGTTCTATCCCCTAGGCCATGCTCTCAAGATGTGAACCCTAGACTCCCGGAAATATGGGATTTGGTGGATGTGACCATTGGGAGAGCTGCGCTAAGGGGACCGTCTCACACAGTTGGGAAAACACAGGCAGGAAAAGGATTATTGGAATTTCTGTGCGTCACGGGGAGCTGCGGTTGGTTTGCTTTAACAGGAAATCAGGAGCGGGAGCACTGGGGTGGGGGCGATGGGATGCGCTTTTCTGCCTCTGGCTAATTCCCCCGTGCAGTGCCCAGCCCAGTGTGGCTCTGGATTATCCCCTTGCCAGTAAGTCTGTAGGTCAATCCTAGTTATTGAGCGCTTACTGTGTGCAGAGCACTGTACTAAGCGCTTGGGAGAGTCCAACAGAACAATGAGCAGACACATTCCCTGCCCGCAATGAGCTTACAGTCTTTCAGACTGTGAGCCCACTGTTGGGTAGGGACTGTCTCTATGTGTTGCCAACTTGTACTTCCCAAGCGCTTAGTACAGTGCTCTGCACACAGTAAGTGCTCAATAAATACGATTGATGATGATGATAGAGGGTCCCCTTGTGGTCAGGGACTGTACAGCAGAAGAGGAGAAATAATAATAATAATAATAATAATAATGATAATAATAATAATGATGGTATTTGTTAAGCGCTTACTAAGTGCAAAGCACTGTTCTAAGCACTGGGGGGATACAAGGTGATCAGGTTGTCCCACAGGGGCTCACAGTCTTAATCCCCATTTTACAGATGAGGTAACTGGGGCACAGAGAAGTTAAGTGACTTGCCCGAAGTTACACAGCTGACAAGTGACGGAGCCGGGATAACGCGCGGCTAGCTCTTGGACGGCCATGGTTTTTGTCCCCACCACTTCCTTCCGTTCATTCAATCGTATTTATTGAGTGCTTACTGTGTGCAGAGCACTGTACTAAGCGCTTGGGAAGTACAAGTTGGCTCCCTGAGGCGGGAGGGGCGGTCGAAAGTTCCTGGAAGGTGTCCCGGACACTGACAATGCTGCAGAGAGGTTCAACGCAGGGTCCGGCATCAACACTACCAGAAGGAGGGTGTGGAATCAACGCCAGCAGTTGGAGGGTCCGGTATTATCGCCATTTAGGATCAACATGACAGCGGCAGCGGAGATGGGGTCCAGAATTAACACCACTGGGAGGTGGGGGCGGTCCCTAATCGAAGCCACCAGAGGGGTTGGCATCAACACCACTGGCCAGACCTCTCACTGTGCCTCGATTTCACCCTTCTCGCTGCCAACCCCAGGCCCACGTCCTGCCTCTGGCATGGAATGCCCTCCCTTATCACATCGGACAGACAATTCCTCTCCCCTCCCCTTCAAAGCCTTATTGACGGCACATCTCCTCCAAGAGGCCTTCCCAGATGAAGCCCCACTTTTCCTCATCTTCCACTCCCTTCCGCGTCACGCTGCTTAGCTCGTCCCCCTCCTCCCAGCCCCACTGCACTTATGTTCATCATCATCAATCGTATTTATTGAGCGCTTACTATGTGCAGAGCACTGTACTAAGCGCTTGGGAAGCACAAATTGGCAACATATAGAGACAGTCCCTACAGTGGTCCCTATATTGGCAACATCTAGAGACAGTCCCTACCCAACTGTGGGCTCACAGTCTAAGAGGGGGAGACAGAGAACAAAACCATACATACTGACAAAATAAAATAAATAGAATAGATATGTACAAATAAAATAAATAAATAGAGTAATAAATATGTACAAACATATATACAGGTGCTGTGGGGAAGGGAAGGTGGTAAGATTGGGGGGGATGGAGTGGGGGACAATGGGGAGAGGAAGGAAGAGGAAGGAACTTATGTTCTCCTGTCCTCCCTCTTACTTAGGCTCTGAGCCCCATAATAATAATAATGATGGCATTTATTAAGCGCTTACTATGTGCCAAGCACTGTTCTAAGCGCTGGGGAGGTTACAAGGTGATCGGGTTGTCCCACAGGGGGCTCACGGGCTTCATCCCCATTTTCCAGATGACGTCACTGAGGCCCAGAGAATAATAATAATGGCACTTATTAAGCGCTCAGCATGTGCAAAGCACCGTTCTAAGCGCTGGGGAGGTTACAAGGTGATCAGGTTATCCCATGGGGGGCTCACGATCTTCATCCCCATTTTCCAGATGGGTCACTGAGGCCCAGAGAATAATAATAATAATATTAATAATAACAATGCGGGAGAAGGGACTGTGCCAACCTAATTAACTGGCTCAGATCAGTTTTTGACCCACAGTGTTCAACAAATACCATAAAAATAAGCAACCCACCATCATCACAGCGAGTTCAACCAATGAATGCTGGTGGGGTGTGGGGACAGGTTTGCTACAGTCTCAGGAAAAGGACGTGGAAAAGAAACCGCTTGAAAGGTAGGGCCAATAAATCAGAATAGTGTCCACGGAGGCCCAGAGGACTCTGAAGACTTGGTCACGGGGCAGATGACTCTGCTAAGTTTCTGCTCCTGAAAAATGCAATCCTGGCAACACGCCCACTGTCCCCAGAAAAAAGACCTCAAATGGGTTCTAGAATGACAATCATTTGGGCTGAGAGTGTAATTAGGAACCGAATAATATAGGATTTCAATAAGAAGGAATTACAGTGGTTAAACCAGCATGGGTTACGTGAAGGACAATTGTGGCTCTAACTGATGAAGAATTAGCAGAACGCCGGAGAAAGGAACCCTGCCGGGCATAATTTACTGGGATTTTCACCGAAACCTTTAAGAAGGTCTTTCATTAGAGGGTTTTCTTCAGGAAAACGAGGGCTAAGGGGAAATCCGACTGAAGATTAAAATTGTGCGAGGCGATAGGTAGGAATCGGACCTAAGCAAGTTTAACGAGGTTACTAGAAGTGGGGTGGGGAGGGAATAATAATAATAACAATAATAATAATAAAGGCATTTGTTAAGCGCTTACTATGTGCAAAGCACTGTTCTAAGCACTGGGGAGGTTACAAGGTGATCAGACTGTCCCACGTGGGGCTCACAGTCTTCATCCCCATTTTACAGATGAGGTAACTGAGGCTGAGAGAATAATAATAATAATGGCATTTGTTAAGCGCTTGCTATGTGCAAAGCACTGTTCTAAGCGCTGGGGAGGTAACAAGGTGATCAGGTTACAGTACCTCTGGATACTGGCGGGAGAAACTGAGGCCCAGAGGAGTCCTTCACCAAAGGTGGACACAGTGCTGTGCATACAGTGAGTGCTATACTGTACGTTCGTCCCTTTAGACTGTAAACTTGCAGTGGGCAGGGAATGTGTCTAACTCTGTTATACTGTACTCTTCCAAGTGTTTAGTCCAGCACTCTGCATACAGGAAGCACTCAATATATACGATTAATCGATAGATACGATTGATTGAATACAACTGATTGATCGAATAAATACGATTGATTAGACACTGACAGACATCAGCTGTGACCAAGGTCCTCGTACCCGGAGGTGTGAAACATACACGGACTGAAGCCGCGTGACTTAGCGGAAAGAGCCCGGGCTTGGGAGTCCGAGGACATGGGTTCTAATCCCGGCTCTGCCACCTGTCTGCTGTGTGACCTTGGGCAAGTCACTTCACTTCTCTGGGCCTCACTTACCTCATCTGTAAAATGGGAATTAGGAGTGTGAGCCCCATGTGAGACAGGGACTGTGTCCAACCCCATCATCTTGTATTCACCGCAGCACTTAGTGTCTACTTGTTTTGTTTTGTTGTCTGTCTCCCCCTTCTAGACTGTGAGCCCGTTGTTGGGTAGGGACCGTCTCTAGATGCTGCCGATTTGTACTTCCCAAATGCTTAGTACAGTGTTCTGTACACAGTAAGCGCTCAATAAATACGATTGAATGAATGAATGAATGAATGAATGAATGAATATGGTGCCTGGCTTGTAGGAAGCAAATACTACTATTCTTCTTATTATTGATCCTCTAGACTGTAAACTCATTATGGGCAGGGGATGTGCCTGCTAATTCTGTTGCACTGCACTCTCTCAAGCGCTTAGTCCAGTGCTCTGAACACAGTAAGCGCTCAATAAATACCACCAATTGACTGACCAAGGGATGCGACCGGGAAATGGGATGTTTCAGGAGGCTGGGGACAGTTTGGGAATGTCTGTTTATTGTTGTAGTATACTCTCCCAAGTGCTTAGTACAGTGCTCTGCACCCAGTTAGTGATCAATAAATACGACTGAATGAACAGTTAGAGAGGGCTCGGCTGGTGAGATGAAATAGCAGGGGAAGTTGCTTCTGCTCCCGAAAGATATTTGGCTCCGTTTACTGGGGCTTCTGGCAAGAACTGGCTAAGGCTTACGGAGAAAAACAAAATAAATCCTGAACTTTCTCCGGCTCCATCGACGTTGGTTCATTTACCAGTAAACAGGCGGCTAAATCTCGCCCAGCAATCGTTCGACACAAATAGCTTCCTCGAAATCGATGGCGATCGGAAACACGCAGACAGATCAGACAGGCCCAGGGCCCGGTTCTATCTGATGATGATGATGGTACTTATTAATAATAATAATAGTAATAATAATAATGGTATTTATTAAGTGCTTACTATGTGCAAAGCACTGTTCTAAGCGCTGGGGGGATACAAGGTAATCAGGTTGTCCCATGGGGGGTTCACAGTCTTAATCCCCATTTTCCAGATGAGGGAACTGAGGCCCAGAGAAGTGAAGTGACTTGCCCAAAGTCACACAGCTGACAATTAGCAGAGCTGGGATTTGAACCCATGATCTCTGCCTCCAAAGCCCATGCTCTTTCCACTGAGCCACGCTGCTTCTCTTGTTCAGCGCTTACTATGTGGCAGGCACTAAGCGCTGGGGTGGATGCCAGCAAATTGAGTTTACACAGGCCCTGTCCCATGTGGGGCTCACAGTCTCAATCCTCGCTGTACAGATGAGGTAACTGAGGCCCAGAGAAGTGAAGTAACTAGCCCAAGGTCACACAGCAGAGAAGTGGTGGAGCCAGGATGAGAATTTATGACCTTCTGGCTCCCGGGCCCATGCTCCTGCCACTTTGCCGTGTTGCTTCTAAGATGGGTGTCCTTAGGGAAGTAGCATGGCTTACTGGAAAGAACACAGGCCTAGGAGTCAGAGGTCCTGGGTTCTAATCCTAACCCTGCCACTAGTCTGCTGGGTGACCTTGATTAAGTCACTTCCCTGCGCCTCAGTGACCTCATCTATCAAATAGGAATTAAGATTGTAAGTCCCACATAGGACAACCTGATCACCTTGTATCCTCCCCAGCACTTAGAACAGTGCTTTGCACAAAGTAAGCGCTTAACAAATACCAAATTATTATTATTATTATTATTATTATTATTATTATTATTATTATTACGACTGTGAGTCCCATGAGGAGCATGGATACGGTCCAACTAGATTAGCTCGTATCTAATCCAGCACTCAGTACAGTGCCTGAAACGTAAGCACTTTTTTATGGCATTTATTAAGCACTTACTATGTGCAAAACACTGTTCATTCATTCATTCAATTGTATTTATTGAGTGCTTACTGTGTGCAGAGCACACTACTAAGTGCTTGGGAAGTACAAGTTGGCAACATATAGAGACAGTCCCTACCCAAAAGCGGGCTCACATTCATTCATTCAATCGTATTTATTGAGTGCTTACTGTGTGCAGAGCACAGTACTAAGCGCTTGGGAAGTACAAGTTGGCAACATATAGAGACGGTCCCTACCCAACAGCGGGCTCAGCGCTGGGGAGGATACAAGGTGATCAGGCTGTCCCACGGGAGGCTCACAGTCTTCATCCCCATTTTACAGATGAGGGAACTGAGCCCCAGAGAAGTGAAGTGACTAGCCCAAAGTCACACAGCTAAGTGGCAGAGCCGGGATTTGAACCCATGACCTCTGACTCCAAAGCCTGGGCTCTTTCCACTGAGCCATGCTGCTTCTTAAGTACTTCTTGTTAAGCACTTAATAAATATCATTAAAAAAAAAAGAAAAGAAAATGTGAACCCTGGTTGGGGCAGGGATTAGGTCTGACCTGAATATTTTGTGTCCCCCCTCACAGCGTTTGGAGTGCCTGGCACATAGGAAGCGCTTAACAATTACCTTTAAAAAACAACACCACCACCACAGAAAAGGAAAGGTGGCATGCTGAGACATTTGTGTTTTCATTGGAGATGCGTGTCTGGGTGTGGGTTTGTTTCCGCTGATTTTCATCACTCCCACCGTCGATATTGTGGGCTCTGATGCCCTTTGTGAGTTTGTGACATGGCATCTGAATGCCCCTTCTCCTCTAGTGCTGCAGACTGTCTACCCACTGCAGAGGGCACACCTTAAACGCTCGCTTGAACTCATTCATGTGCAACGCATCTCTTACTTAAACCATTCATTACTGCCTGCTGAACATTCATTGACGGGTACGTTTCGTTACAGACATCCCGGGAAACGCCAGCTGAAATTTAATTACGTGTGAGTGGGGCATTGGAAAGAGGTGCAGGTGTGCTTGAAAAGACAACACTGGGGGTGGGGAGGAAGGGGGAAGGTGAGGATTAAGGGGGAGGGAAATGGTGGGTGGAGAAGGGGATGGAAGGTGAAAGGGGCAGAGAGATAGGAGGAGAAAATTATCCATTCCTTGTCCCATCCCTTCTTATTTCCTCCTTAACGAAGCATCTGCTTCGCATTGATTTCTATGTGCTGAAAACAAGTCGCTCATCGGAGGAACTGAGAAATTCCCAAAGGAAAATGGAAAGCCTCTTGTTGGGCTGGGTTGAGTTGGGTTGTCTCGTAACCTTCATGGGCTCAACATGTAAACCCCCATTCCCGACGTCCAGATGTTCACCGCTCGAGATTCTGGTCTCCTCACGATTTTAAAATAAGCAGGCTGTCACTCCGCCTTCTACCTCCATCCCTCCTCCCCCCGCCGTTAGCTTTCTGACCTGATTCGGAAACGCGCTAGATCATGAATACCCCGGAATGTTAGGCGCGGAACAGGAGTATCGGAGGGAGCCAGCATCGGGCGACGCTGGTCGTCAGGGAAATGTCTTCCCGCCGGCATCGATCGGAGAAGAGGGCAGAAACGGTTTTCCTTATCTGAAGCCACATTCCATCTACCTTAACCCCAGGAAGCCATGTGGCCTAGTGGAAAGAGGCCAGACTTGGGATTCAGAGGTCCCGGGTACTAGTCCCGGCTTGGCTGCTTGTCTGCTGTGTGACCTTTATCGAGTCATGTCACTTCTCTGGGCCTCGGTTACCTCATCAGAAAAATGGGGATTAAAACTGTGAGCTCCATGCAGGACATGGGCCGTGTCCAGGCTGATTAGCTTTTATCTACCCCAGTGCTTAGTACAGTGCCTGGCACTTAGAAAGTGCTTAACAAATGCCACTGGAGAGAGAAGTACAGGCAGTCCCCCGTCCCACCGCTTCTGCATGCCACCTCCCTCGCACGCAGGCCCCAGGATATTGTCTGCACCTTGGGGAGTTCCAACAAAATTTCCAACGCTGACAGAGCCGGCCCCGAATCCTGATCTGGAAACTCGGAGAAACAATCACATTCTGGTCAAATCACGCCCTGTCGTCGCTCGCTGGAGACTCTCCCCAGAGTTGGTCTAGGATTTCACTCTGTGGGTTCCCAATGCACTCTGCTCCTGGCCTTCTCCATCAGTAGAAGCAGAGTGGTCTAGTGGATAGAGTGTACATCTGGGAGTCAGAAGGCCCTGGGTTATAATCCTGGCTCGGCCACATGTCTGCTCTGTGACCTTGGGAAAAATCACTTCTCTGTGCCTTAATTTCTTCATCTGGAAAATGTAGATTAAGACTGTGAGCCCCACGTGGGACAGGAACTGTGCCCAACCTGAGAAGCAGCGTGGCTCAGGGGAAAGAGCCCGGGCTTTGGAGTCAGAGGTCATGGGGTCAAATCCCAGCTCCATCAATTGTCAGCTGTGTGACTTTGGGCAAGTCACTTAACTTCTCTGGGCCTCAGTTCCTTCATCTGTAAAATGGGGATTGTGACTGTGAGGCCCCCGTGGGAGATCACCTTGTAACCTCCCCAGCGCTTAGAACAGTACTTTGCACATTGGAAGTGCTTAATAAATGCCATTATTATTATTATTATTATTACCTCAGTGCTTAGTAAGTACCTGATACACAGTAAAGCCCTTAACGAATACAATTATTATTATATTATTATTATTATCAGTAAACACCCGCATGCCTTGCCCACAACACGTGGACAGGAACCAACAGTGTGGTTGGCTGATTATCCCTCCCTCTTTCCCCTCCCTCAATAAGAACCTTCACATTGGCTGGAAAGAGAAATTTTCCCACTGAAGTGAGACATCTGGAAAGGATCCCTACAGGCATTTGAATTGCAGGGTTTCTCAGATTTGGTAACATGACAGAGATTGAGACGTTTAAATGATTTTTGTGTCTGTCTTCCCCTCTATTTTATCATTTTTTTTTCACAGTATCCGTTAAGCTCTCACCAAGTGTCAATCAATCCATCAATGGTATTGATTGCACGCTTCCTGCGTGCAGAGCACTGGACTAAGCATTTGAGAGAGTACGATGCAACAGAGTTGGTAGAAGCATTCCCTGCCCACGAGGAGTTTACAGTCTAGAAAGGAAGTTTCTGGTTCCAGCCCACCTCTCTCACTCACTGTCAAGGACTATTCTCTGCGCTGGGAGAGATTCACATTCATCAGGTCGGACCCAATCCCGGTCCCACATGGGCCCGCAATCTAGGTAGCCTGGACTCATCATCATCAATCGTATTTATTGAGCGCTTACTATGTGCAGAGCACTGTACTAAGCGCTTGGGAAGTACAAACTGGCAACACATAGAGACAGTCCCTACCCAACAGTGGGCTCACAGTCTAAAAGGGGGGAGACAGAGAACAAAACCAAACATACCAACAAAATAAAATAAATAGAATAGATATGTACAAGTAAAATAAATAAATAAATAGAGTAATAAATATGTACAAACATATATACATATATACAGGTGCTGTGGGGAAGGGAAGCAGGTAAGATGGGGGGATGGAGAGGGGGCCGAGGGGGAGAGGAAGGAAGGGGCTCAGTCTGGACTCCCAATGCTAATCCCCATCTTACAAATGAGGAAACTGAGGCACAGAGAAGTGAAGTGACTTGGCAAGGTCACACACAAAGAAAGAGGAAGAGTAGGATTAGAACCCAGGTCCTCTGACTCCTAGGCCTGGCCTTTCTCCATTAGGTCACGCTGCTTCTCTACAGGCCTCTGATGGAAGGAACAATTTTAGGGGCTACCAGTCAAACTAATTACCAATGAAAGGTATTTATTGAGCACTTACTGTGTGCAGAGCACTGTACTAAGCACTCGGGAGAGCACAATATGCAGCTGTTTAAGTGACAAATACACGCCACCTTCTCCTTGTTTCCCTAACGTGTTTGGAAACGTCCCCAAAATGCCCGCACACCCTGGAACGGAAATCCAACTCTGTTGTCTGGACACAGAGCCGGGATGAAATTGCTTCTTCAACCTGAGAGGTGGCTTCCCTCTCCTTTGATGTTTCCTGGGAGGAGGATGTAAAAAACATAATCAATTGCGACTGAGCACTGTGAAATCACCTTTGTGGCGGAGACGGGACTGAGAGATTAAGAAAAGCCAGAAAAATCAAAAATAATAAGAATAGGGCGCAGGTCTGTGAGTCCCCTGAATGCAGAGTTGTGAAGCGGTTACCACCCCCATCTCTTACTTCCGCCTAAGCCATGAATGATGCTGTGGTAATTACCTTCTGCCCTAGACCAACAACACGTTGGCGACTATAAAACAATCGTATTTATTGAGCACTTAATGTGAGCAGAGCACTGTACTAAGCGCTTGGGAAGTACAAGTTGGCAACATATAGAGACGGTCCCTACCCAACAGTGGGCTCACAGTCACAGAAGCAGCGTAGCCTAGTGGATAGAGCCCAGGCCTGGGAGTCGGAAGGACCCGAGTTCTAATCCCAGCTCTGCCACTTGTCTGCTGTATGACCTTGGGGAAGTCACTTCCCTTCTCTGTGCCTCAGTTCCCTCATCTGGAAAATGGGGTTTAAGACTGTGAGATCCACACGGAATAGGGGCTGTGTCCAACCTGACTAGCTTGTATTTATCAATCAATCAATCAATCGTATTTATTGAGCACTTAATGTGAGCAGAGCACTGTACTAAGTGCTTGGGAAGTACAAGTTGGCAACATATAGAGACGGTCCTTACCCAACAGTGGGCTCACGGTCTAGAAGGGGGACACAGAGAACAAAACAAAACATATTAACAAAATAAAACAAATAGAATAGATATGCACAAGTAAAATAAATAAATTTATTCATTCATTCATTCAATCAATTGCATTTACTGAGTGCTTACTGTGTGCAAATCTACCCCAGAGCTTAGTATAGCCTTCTCCGGCTAAGCTCCTTTGCTCTTCCCCCTTCTCCCACCCCAGAGCCCTTCTAGACTGTGAGCCCGTTGTTGGGTAGGGACCATCTCTATATGTTGCCCACTTGTACTTCCCAAGTGCTTAGTATAGTGCTCTGCACAAAGTAAGCGCTCAATAAATATGATTGAATGAATGAATGTATATATCTATAATTCTCTTTATTTATATTGATGCCTGTTTACGTGTATTGATGTCTGTTTCCCCCAACCTAGACTGTGAGCTCGTTGTGGGGAGGGATTGTCTCTATTGCTGTACTGTACTTTCCAAGCGCGTAGTACAGTGCTCTACACACAGTAAACACTCAATAAATACGATTTAATGAATGCATGAAAGCCCCCATTTCCTCTTCTTCCACTCCCTTCTGCATCACCCCTTAATTCACCCCCTCTCAGCCCCACAGCACTTATAATGGCATTTGTTAAGCGCTTACTATGTGCAAAGCACTGTTCTAAGTGGTGGGGAGGTTACAAGTTGATCAGGTTGTCCCACGGGGGGCTCACCATCTTAATCCCCATAATAATAATAATGATGGCATTTGTTAAGCGCTTACTATGTGAAAAGCACTGTTCTAAGCGCTGGGGAGGTTACAGGGTGATGAGGTAGTCCCACGTGGGGCTCACAGTCTTAATCCCCATTTTACAGATGAGGTAACTGAGGCCCAGAGAAGTGAAGTGACTTGCCCAAAGTCACACAGCTGATGATTGGTGGAGCCAGGGTTTGAACCCATGACCTCTGACTCCAAAGCCCGGGCTCTTTCCATTGAGCCACGCTGCTTCTTATGCCCATATCCATAATTTACTTATTTATATTAACATCTGTTTCCCCCTCTAGACTGTAAGCTCCTTGTGGGCAGAGAATGTGTCTACGAGCTCTGTTATATTGTTACACCTTAGTCTCCCAAGTGCTTAATACAGTGCTCTACACACAGTACACACTCAATAAATATGATTGATGGATTGATTACAATGAGGTGTCCTTTTCCTACTCTTCCCAGCGTGGCTCAGTGGAAAGAGCCTGGGCTTGGGAGTCAGAGGTCGTGGGTTCCAATCTCCGCTCTGCCACTTGTCAGCTGTGTGACTTTGGGTAAGTCACTTCACTTCTCTGGGTCTCAGTTCCCTCATCTGTAAAATGGGGATGAAGACTGTGAGCCCCACGTGGGACAACCCGATCACATGGTATCTCCCCCAGCGCTTAGAACAGTGGTTGGCACATAATAAGTGCTTAAATACCAACATTATTATTATTATTATTCCCCTACCCAGCCAGCGTCAACCTGGTAGAATGCCCCTCTGACCCCCACAACCTCCAACCCCCCAAGGTCACCGAAATCATCTCCATGGAAAGCATTATAGGCAGAGAACACATCTGCTAATTCTGTTGCATTGTACTCTCCCAAGTGCTTAGTACAGTGCTCTGCATAGTGTAATCGCTCAATAAATACCATTGATTGACTGCAGGCTCAGGCGATGATGGTTAAAGGGATATGGGGAGAAACACCCAGGGTGACTCCAGTGTCCCCCCTTTGCTAACAGATGGTGTTTTGGGGGAGTGGGGGGTCTCTATTGAGCCGAGCCACTGTCCGACCTCTAAGCATCCCTCCATGGGTGGACAGGGTGGCTCATCTTTCAGATTCTTTTAAATGACATTTATTAAGCACTCCTTCCATGTTAAACACCGTTCTGAACCCTGGGGTAGCTAATTAGGTTGGACGCAGTCCCTAAATTGGAGGGAGAACAGGTACTGAATCCCCATTTTACAGAGAAGCGAAGTGACTCGTCCGAGGTCACACCGCACGCAATCGGCAGAGTGGGATTCGAACCCAGTTCCTTCTGACTCCCAAGCCGGGCTCTCTCCACGAGGCCATGCAGCTTCTCAACCAGCCCCAGAGTGAGCCGGTGAGCAGCAGGCTGGCTCGGGACTCATTTGGGTCAGAAGGAAAAAAAAACAAAGTCGACGGAAATCTGGTGTTAACCGACGCTGGCAATTTGCCACTGATACTAGGGCTGTTTCGGAGCTGCCTGCAGGCTGGCCACTTGGGCTAGTGACCGGGTGGGAGGGGTGTCAATCATTCAATTCATTCAATCCATTCAATCATATTTATTGAGCACTTACTATGTGCAGAGAACCTCCCAGCCTCCTGTCTCTCCCCACTCCAGTCCACAATTCACTCTGCTGCCCGGGTCATTTTTCTACAAGAACGTTCAGGACATTTCATCCTGCTCCTTGGAAAACTCCAGTAGTTGCCCATCCAGCTCCTTATCAAACAGAAACTCCTCACCATTGGCTTTAAAGCCCCATCCTACCTCATCTTGCTACTCTCATACTACAACCTAGGCCGCCCACTTCGTTTCTCACCTTCTCACTGTGCCTCCATCTCTCCTGTCTCATCGCCGACCCCCGGCCCACGTCCTGTCTCTGGCCCGTTACGCCCTCCCTCCTCAAATCCGACAAACAACGACTCTCCCCCACTTCAAAGCCTTATTGAAGGAACATCTCCTCCCAGACTAAGCCCCACTTTTCCTCATCTCTTACTCCCTTCTGCGTTCTCTCCTCTCCTCTCCCTTCTCTTACTCCAAAACAGCCCAAGTATCAGTGGCAAAATGCCAGCGTCAATTAGCACCAGGAGGAAGAGAGCTTACTCTTATTCCCTTTGTTCTTCCCCCACCCAGCCCCACAGCACTTATGTCCATATCTGTCATTTTATTTATGTGCATTGATGTCTGTCTCTCCCCCTCTAGACTGCCAGCTCATTGCGGGCAGGGAATGTGACTGTTTATCATTTTATTGTCCTCTCCCAAGAGCTTAGTCCAGTGCTCGGCACACAGTAAGCACTCAATAAATACAACTGACTGAATAAATGGCTTTATAAATATCATGGGGATTACTGATCATTGCAGCAACTCTTGTGGTTTACGAAAAAAAGGCAGATCACCCGGCTACGACGCCCTAATAATCATCAGTCCACCCAGCTGCTCTGTCTCCTAGGAATTTCAACTGTTTCCCTCAGGTGCTTGTTGTCCCAGAGAGCTGATTTTGATGCATTAGAGAAGCAGCTTGGCTCAGTGGAAAGAGCACGGGCTTGGGAGTCAGAGGTCATGGGTTCAAATCCCAACTCCACCAACGGTCAGCTGTGTGACTTTGGGCAACTCACTTCACTTCTCTGGGCCTCAGTTACCTCATCTGTAAAATGGGGATGATGACTGTGAGCCCCCCGTGGGACAACCTGATCACCTTGTAACCTCCCCAGTGCTTAGAACAGTGCTTGCACATAGTAAGCGCTTAATAAATGCCATCAAAAAAAAATTAGTGGTATTTACTGAGCGCTTCCTGTGTGCGGAGCATTGTCCTACGTGCTTGGGAGAGAGCAGTAGCATTCGTTACACGCAATCCCTGCCCTTGAGGAGTTTACAATGCAAAGAATCCATGAGCGAACTAATAATAATAATAATAATGATGATGGCAAGAACTAGTCCCCTAGGGGCTTCTGGGCAGCTGGCACTTCCTGGCACACTGTGGCAGCAGGAAGGACATAGTAGATGCCATCTGGTGGGGTGCTCTTCCTCCTCAAAGTGCACCTCATTCAATCATTCAGTGGTATTTATTGAGCGCTTACTGTGTGCAGAGCACTGTACTAAGCACTTGGGGGAGCACAGTATAATAATAAACAGACACATTCCCTGCCCACAACGAGCTTACAGTCTAATGACTGTCAGGAACGCTCTCAGAATGGAGCTGCTGTTGTTACAACCTGACATAATAATAATAATGTTGGTATTTATTAAGCGCTTACTATGTGCCAAGCACTGTTGTAAGCACTGGGGTAGGTACAAGGTAATCAGATTGTCCCACGTGGGGCTCACAGTCTTCATCCCCATTTGACAGATGAGGTAACTGAGGCCCAGAGAAGTTAAGTGACTTGCCCAAGGTCACATAGCTGACAAGCAGTGGGGCCGGGATTAGAACCCATGACCCCTGACTCCCAAACCCGGGCTCTTTCCATTAAGCCACGCTGCTTCCCATTGCAGGAGAGAGTGTAAGGATGGAATTGGGTTGTGGGGAGACGGGGCGACCCGGTGGAAAGAGACCCGGCTCGGCCCCTGGCCTGCTGTGTGAACTTGGGCCAGTCGCTTCTCCTCTCTGGGCCTCAGTTTCCTCACTGGTAAAATGGAAAGAAGAAACGCTTGCCTCCCCCTATTCAAACATTCTGTCTTTAGTAAACCAAGTAAATAGCCTGCTCTGTATTCACATTCTCAAGGGCCCCTGAGACAGTGGAAATTCAAAACGGAGACTCACTCTCCAGCTGAAGGCTTCTGGCATGAAAAATGTAGACAGGAAGGGAAAAAAAATAAACCCTCCATCAAAAAAGAGAGAAAGAAAAGCAGAGAGACAGTAAATGTAGCTATCATTTATTTTTCTGTTAGGGCAACACTGAAAAATGCGACAAGAGCATCTGCTTCTAGAGTGACACAATAGACTAAAAATTGGCAACTGGGGCTGGGAAGTTAATTTCAGAGGTTTAATATACTACCAGGGTTCAAATATAGCAGCTGTCAATTTGTTACAGACAACTGTAATAAAAATCAGGAAAACCTGAAATTTTCACTTGCCAAAGAGACAGCTGTTTTCTGAGGGTGGATTTTTCATTTTGTCTTTTTTTTTTTTTTTAAAACCAGCCTGTCTCGGATGAAGATTCCATTTTTCCTTAGGTAAAATCTTCGCTCGTGAAGAGAGATCGCTTCCCTTCCCTTTGAAAGGAGGAATGACTGAAGGAATATCAATCCTGCTCCCTTTCTAAAACACCTTCACCACTGCATGGAGTGGATTGAAACCAGATTTCAATTTTAAAAGGCGCTCAGGATAAGGCTGTGGATCGGATAATAAGAATAACAATTATGGTATTTGTTAAGCGCTTAACTATGTGCCAGGCACTGTACTGAGCGCTGGGGTGGATACAAGCAGATTGGATAAAGCAGGTAGATGTACACAATGGCTCTGCTCTCTACCCTAAGGACTCTTGGAACAGAGTTTAAATCTTTGCCCTGAAATCAGGGCATGCATGTTTCCTAATAATAATGAAGATAATAATTGTGGTATTAAACACTTTGTGCTAAGCACTGTACTAAGTGCTGGGGTAGATTCAAAAGAATCAGGCAATTTATGTACCTATCTAATTATGTACGTATCTCCAACTTACTTATTTTTATTTATTTATATTTTATTTATTATATATATGTATTTACTTATATTAATACAGTCCCCCCCATCTAGACTGTACGCTCGTTGTGGGCATGAAATATGTCTTTTATATGGTTATATTGTCCTCTCCCAGGTGCTTAGTGCAGTGGTCTGCACACAGTAAGCGCTCAACAAATACGACTGACTGAATGACTGACTGACCGTCTCACTGGGATAGACGCACTGATAATAACGGTAAATGTGGTACTCGTTACTCTGTATTAAACACTGTGGTTGATGCAAGATAATCAGATTGGACACAGTCCCTGTTCCACATGGAGGGAGAACATGTATTTAATTCCCCTCTTACAGGTGAGGAAACTGAGGCACAGAGAAGGCAAGCAACTTGCTTAGTCACAGAGCAAACAGGTGACAGAGCCAGAATTAGAACTCAGGTCCTCTGATTCCACGCTCTTCCCACTAGGCCACACTGCTTTCCCTGCCCTACTGTGATCTTTTGCGCTGAACTTACTATATCCAAAACAGAGCTCTTCATCTTCCCACATAAACCCCTGACCTTCCCGTCTTCCCCATCACTGTAGACACCACTATCCTCCTAGCTCACGAGCCCGTAGACTTGATGTCCTCCTTGACTCATCTCTCTCTTTCAACTCACGTGTTCAATGTCACCAAATCCTGCTGTCTCAACCTTCACAACATCGCTAAAATCCGCCTTTTCCTCTTCACCCAAACTGTTACCATACTGATCCAAGCATTTACTCTACACCACATTTTTTTGGAAAGGAATTTTTTAAGTGCTTACCTTGGCACTGAACCAAGAGCTGGGGTAGATAGAAGATCATCAGATTGGACACAGGCCCTGTCCCATATGGGACAGTCTTAATATCCATCTTACAAATGATGTATCTGAGGCCCAGAAAAGTGAATTGACTTGTCCAGGGTTTCACAGCAGACAAGCGGCTGAGTCTGGATTTAGAACCCAGGTCTTCTCACTCCCAGGCTCGTGCCCTTTCCGCTCGACTGTGTTGTTTCACCTTGATTACTGCTTCAGCCTCTTCGATGATCTCCCAGCCATCTATCTCTTCCCTCTCTAGTCCATGCTTCCCTCTGCTGCCAGGATCATTTTTCTACAAAAACGTTCATTCCATGCTTCCCCACTCCTCAAGAACCTCCAGTGGTTGCCCTTTCACCTCCTCAAACAGAAAGAAGCTCCTCATCACAGGCTCAGAGACGCAGCGTGGCTTAATGGAAAGAGCACGGGCTTGGGAGTTAGAGGGCTTGGGTTCTAATCCTGACTCTCCCATTTGTCTGCTGTGTAACCTTGGGCAAGCCACTTAACTTCTCTGTGCCTCAGTTGCCTCATCTCTATAAAATGGGGGTTATGACTGTGAGCCCCATGTGGGACAACCTGATTGCCTTCTATCTACCCCAGTGCTTAGAACAGTGTTTGGCATATAGGAAGCGCTTAACAAATACCATCATTGTTACAACTTGGCTTAGTGGAAAGAGTATGGACTTGGGAGTTAGAGAACTTGGGTTCTAATCCTGGCCCTCCCACTTGTCTGCTGTGTGACCTCGGGCAAGCCACTTAACTTCTCTGTGCCTCAACTGCCTCATCTGTAAAATGGGGTTTACGACTATGAGCCCGATGTGGGACAACCTGATTGCCTTCTATTTGCCCCAGTGCTTCTATTTGCCCCAGGACGTTTGCCAGCTTGTACTTCCCAAGCGCTTAGTACAGTGCTCTGCACACAGTAAGCGCTCAATAAATACGATTGATGATGATGCTGCTGCTTATAACAGTGCTTGGCACAAAGGAAGCGCTTAACAAATATCATCATTATTACAACGTGGCTTAGTGGAAAGAGTACGGACTTGGGAGTTAGAGGACTTGGGTTCTAATCCTGGCTCTCCCACTTGTCTGCTGTGTGATCTTGCGCAAGCCACTTAACTTCTCTGTGCCTCAGTTGCCTTAACTGTAAAATGGGGGTTAACACCATTCATTCAATCGTATTTACTGAGCGCTTACTGTGTGCAGAGCACTGTACTAAGTGCTTGGGAAGTACAAGTCGGCAACATATAGAGACGGTCCCTACCCAACAATTGGCTCACAGTCTAGAAGGGGGAGACAGACAACCAAACAAAACACGTAGACAGGTGTCAAAATCGTCAGAAAAAATAGAATTATAGACTATGAGTCCATGGGACAACCTGATTGCCTTCTATCTACCCCAGAGCTTAGAATAGTGCTTAACAAATACCGTAATTATTATTTAAAGCATTCCATCAGCCTACCCCTCTAGCTCGTGGTGGGCAGGGAATGTGACTTATTGTTGTACTGTCCTCTCCCAAGCGCTCAGTACAATGTTCCGCACACGGTAAGCGCTCAATAAATATGACTGACTGAACGAATACCTTTCCTGGCTGATTTCCTAGACAGAAATCAGACCCAGCCCACATGCTTCGGCCCTTTAACACCGACCTCCGAGAAGCAGCGTGGCTCAATGGAAAGAGCCCGGGCTTTGGAGTCAGAGGTCGTGGGTTCAAATCCCGGCTCCGCCAACTGTCAGCTGTGTGACTTTGGGCAAGTCACTTCACTGGGCCTCAGTTCCCTCATCTGGAAAATGGGGATTAAAACTGTGAGCCCCCCATGGGGCAACCTGATCATCTTGTAACCTCCCCGGCACTTAGAACAGTGCTTTGCACATAGTAAGCGCTTAACAAGTACCATCATTGTTACTACTCACTGTACCTCGATCTCGTCCACCTCACTGCAGAGCCCTCGCCCATTTCCTCCCTCCAGCCATTCATTCATTCATTCAATCGCATTTATTGAGTGCTTACAGTGCAGAGCACTGTACTAAGCACTTGGGAAGTCCAAGTTGGCAACATATAGAGACGGTCCCTACCCAACAATGGGCTCACAGTCTAGAGGGGACACCCTCTCCATTTTTATCTGACAGAACACCACTCTCCCCACCTTCAAAGCCTTACTAAAACCACCTCCGCCAGGAGGCCTTCCCCCTACTAAGTCATGAAAAGCAGCGTGGCTCAGTGGAAAGAGTCTGGGCTTTGGAGTCAGAGGTCGTGGGTTCAAATCCCAGGTCCGCCAATTGTCCGCTGTGTGACTTTGGGCAAGTCACTTCACTTCTCTGTGCCTCAGTGACCTCATCTGGAAAATGGGGATTAAGACTGTGAGCCCCCCGTGGGACAACCTGATCACCTTGTAACCTCCCCAGCGCTTAGAACAGTCATTTGCACATAGTAAGTGCTTAATAAATGCCATCATTATTATTATTATTATTTCCCCTATTCCCTCTCCTGTCTGCATCACCTAATCAATTGGATTTGTAGCTTTTAAGCACTTGTTATTCACCCCCACAGTGCTTAGAACAGTGCCCAGCGCTTAGAACATTGCCCAGTGCTTAGAACAGTGCTTGGCACATAGTAAGTGCTTAACAAGTAAGCGCATAGTAAGTGCTAGAGAAGCAGCGTGGCTCAGTGGAAAGAGCCTGGACTTTGGAGTCAGAGGTCATGGGTTCAAATCCCAACTCTGCCAATTGCCAGCTGGGTGACTTTGGGCAAGTCACTTCACTTCTCTGGGCCTCAGTTCCCTCACCTGTAAAATGGGGATGAAGACTGTGAGCCCCCCATGGAACAACCTGATCACCTTGTAACATCCCCAGTGCTTACAACAGTGCTTTGCACATAGTAAGCACTTAATAAATGCTATTTTAAAAAACCCAAATACCATCATCATCATCACTTAGGTTCATAGCCATAATTTATTTTAATGTCTGTCTCCCCCTCTAGACTGTATGCTCGTTGTGGGCAGGTAATGTGTCTATAACCTCTGTTATATTGTCGTCTCCTTAGCACTTAGTTCAGGGCTCTGCACACAGGTAGCGCTCAATCAATCAACCAATCGTATTTATTGAGCGCTTACTGTGTGCAGAGCACTGTACTAAGCGCTTGGGAAGTACAAGTTGGCAACATATAGAGACGGTCCCTACCCGACAGTGGGCTCACAGTCTAAGCTCAATAAATCCCATTGATCAATTTCTCTAATTAAGAAGGGTTAACGCTTCACTGCCCGCTCGCTGCTTTCCGACTCTTCCTGCTCTCCCGACTCGAGCCCAGCCCGAAAACTTCGCTCCTCTAATGCTAACCTTCTCACTGTGCCTCCATCTCGTCTCTCTCGCCAACGACCACTCACTCACTCATTCATTCATTCAATCGTATTTATTGAGCGCTTACTGTGTGCAGGGCACTGGACTAAACGCTTGGGTAGCCCAAGTCGGCAATATATAAAGACGGTCCCTACCCAACAACGGGCTCACAGTCTAGAAGGGGGAGACAGACAACAAAACAAAACATTTGGAGTAGAGTTCTGCCCGCAGCAGGCGTTAGATAAATACCATCGATCGATGGATACGGCCCTTCTGCTGATGGAAGAGGAATCAACCCATCAGTGGTATTTATTGTGCGTTCACCGTATACAGAGCACTGTATTAAGCGCTTGGGGGAATACAATTTCTCCTGATCTTTGGAGGTCCCATGGCCACTCCCGCCCCGATGAGGCTCATAGTGACATCGGAGGTGCGACACACCTTACTAAGCGTTTGGGAAAGGACAACTGAGGCACGACACCCTCTCCCTGTCCACAAGGAGCTTCCATTCTAACGGGTGAAACCGACACAGAAAGATTTGCATCCAGTGGAGAGTGTGTCTGTTCCTTGTAGTTCAGTCTATTTTCTGCCTATTTATTATATTATGGTACTTATTACACGCCTACCATAAGCAGAGTACTATACTTAGCACTCCTGGGAAAGAACAATACTTTAAAGCTCATAGATATGTTTCCTGCCCACAATGAGCTTCCGGTCTTGAGCCATTAAACATCGCTAATACAGTGAAAGAGACGGTACTTTTCATTTATGTGTCTCTGTTCTGCCTCATTCTTTCATTCATTCAATCGTATTTATTGAACGCTTCCTGTGCACAGAACACTGTACTAAACACTTGAGAGAGGACAAAAGAACAGTAGACAGATTCATTCCCTGCCCTCAACGAACTTAGACCATCTGATCTCATTGTGGGCAGGGAATGTGTCTGTTTATTGTTGTAGTATACCCTCCCAAGTGCTTAGTACAGTGCTCTGCACGCAGTAAGTGCCCAAGGAGTATAACTGATTGAATGAAGGAAGAAGAACATTCAGCCACAGAGGAGGTGAAGAAGATTCTCGGTTGGAGATGTTCAAACAGATGTCACATCCCAAATCAGCCCAACAGAGGAGGGTATTATACCCAAATGGAAGTATGTCCTAAGATTCGGAATTTCAAAATGACTTGGCAAATGACATCCTGTGAAGTGCGTCTTAACGAGGGAAAAATTCAATTCCTGAATTCAAGAAAAGCACTTCTCTTTTGGAGCCGTAAAAGTTACGCTCTTAGCGAGGGGCTGCCAGAGAAGTGTCAATATTTTGCTCTTAATAACAGTCTTTTATTTTTTTCCATTTACAAATCGGACGGAAGGAGAGGCATTTCACATAACCAGAGACTCGTTTGTTGAAAGAAAAAGAGATTTCTTGCATGAAATACGTGGACCGTCTCTCCCTGGTTACTGATTGTGCAACGTAGCTTGTGAAGCGTGAAATGCATTTATTGAGAAGGGCGCGTGTAGAATGAGCAGTAATATGCTTAAAATATTCTAATTTGCCTGTAAATCATACCCTGATGAATTACAGCTGAACCCATGGGGTGAAAATAGCAATTCTTTCACGTGCCCCTTTCTCTTTTCCGTTTTCTCCTGGCTTTTCCAATCCCCATCCCGATACCCCACCGCACTTGGTGGCTTCCGTAGCCGCATTTTGTCCTCTGAAGTGGACCAACGTGGCCCCTGGGGTGACCCGCTTTGACGAGGCATCTCATGATGACTTTCCACCTGAGCCAGATTGTGTTGGGTGTTGTTTATTGAGCGTTTATTGGTGTGCACGGCACTGTACTAAGCACAGCAGGGAAAGAACAATATGATAGCGTTAGTGGATGGGATCCCTGCCCAGAAGGAGTCTAGACTGTAAGCTCATTGTGGGCAGGGAATTTGTCAGTTCATCATCATCAATCGTATTTATTGAGCGCTTACTATGTGAAGAGCACTGTACTGAGCACTGTGCAGAGCAATGAGAGTTCATTGCTCTACTGTACTCTCCCAAGCCCTTACTAGAGTACAGTACAGAGGAGCAGTGTGGCTTAGTGACAAGAGCACGGGCTTGGGGGTCAGAGGATGTGAGTTCTAATCCTGGCTTCATCACTTGCCTGCCTTGTGACCGCCATCACTTGCCTGCCTTGTGACCGCGGGAGAGTCGCTTAACTTCTCTGTGCCTCAGTTATCCCATCTGTAAAATGGGGATGAAGACTGTGAGCCCCATGGGAGCCAGGGACTGTGTCCAGTCTGATATATATGTATCCAGTCCAGCGCTTAATACAGTTCCTGGCACATAGTAAGTGCTTCCTATCCCAATGATTATTATTGCATTATTATTGTTTGTGCATATTTATTACTCTATTTATTTATTTTACTTGTACATATCTATTCTATTTATTTTGTTAGTATGTTTGGTTTTGTTCTCTGTCTCCCCCTTTTAGACTGTGAGCCCACTGTTGGGTAGGGACTGTCTCTATCTGTTGCCAACTTGTACTTCCCAAGTGCTTAGTACAGTGCTCTGCACACAGTAAGCACTCAATAAATACGATTGATTGATTTATTGATTGATTGTCATTATCAATAGATACCTCTGAATGATAAACAGAAGCAGCGTGGCTCAGTAGAAAGAGCCCGGGCTTGGAAGTCAGAGGTCGTGGGTTCTCATCCCGGCTCCGTCACTTGGCAGCTGTGTGACTCTGGGCCACTCACTTAACGCCTCAGTTCCCTCATCCATAAAATGGGTATTAAGACTGTGAGCCCCATGCGGGACAACCTGATTACCTTGTATCTACCCCAGAGTTTGGAACAACGCTTGGCACATAGTAAGCGCTTAACAAATACCATCATTATTACAGCGTGGCTTAGTGGAAACAGCACAGGCTTGGGAGTTAGAGGTCGTGGGTTCTAATCCTGGCTCTGCCACCTGTCAGCTCTGTGACTTTGGGCAGGTCACTTAACTTCTCTGTGCCTCAGTTACCTCATCTGTACAACGGGGATTAAGACTGTGAACCCCCCACGGGACAACCTGATTAACCTGTACCTCCCCCAGGATTTAAAACAGTGCTTGGCACATAGTAAGTGCTTAACAAATACCATTATCATTATTATTAAACAGGCGGAGGAGGCGAGTAGAAGGAGTCAAGGGGCAGGGTTACAGAAGCGGCTCGGCCCGGGCAGACGTTCCTCGGGGATCTGCTTTGACGATCAATTCTTCATGTCCACAGAAACAAGTTTAAGTGATTGTGCGGCTGCCTGCTGTTAGCAGAGTCCGCTTTGCATTATGCATGTCCTTTGACTGCTCAGAATGCGAACAAAACCGCAGGGCTTCATTAGTCATTTTACACTAGGAGCTCAACCCTGTCGTCCGTTGCGTCTTTCCAGGCTAAGACGCCGCCGTTGTTCTGTCTACCGGGGAGCTTCTATTTTCTTTCCTCATCAATGGCGATGCTTGGCTCCATCGATCAGTCAATTGTATTTACTGAGCGCTCACTATGTGCTGCTGGTTGGGAGAGTACGGTCCAAAAGAATTAGCAGACACGTTCCCTGCCCATAAGTCTTAGAGCAAAGAGCTCGTTAAAATATCTTCATCGTGGAACCCAAGAGAGCAGTTGCCCATGTATCTCCGCATCAAGCCATCGGCTTTAAAGCCCTCAATCGCCTTGCCCTCTCTTACCTCACCTTGCTACTCTTCTTACTACAACCCAGCCCACACACGTCGCTCCTCTAATGCCAATCTTATCACTGTGCCCCCTTCTCATCTATCTCGCCCTGACCTCTCACTCGCCTCCTGCCCCAGGCCTGGGACGCACTCCCCCTTCATATTTGACCGACGATTACTCTCCTTACCTTCAAATAAGGGTCCATCTTTTCCAAGAAGCCTTCCCCGACTAAACCCTCACTTCCTCTTCTCCCACTCCCTTCTTTGTCACCCTTGCACTTGGATGTGTACCCTTTATTTGGCCCTCCCCAAGCTCTACAGCATTTACATACACATCTGTAATTTATCTATGTCTGTCTCCCCCTCTAATAATAATAATAATGATGATGATGGCATTTATTAAGTGCTTACTATGTGCAAAGCACTGCTCTAAGTGCTGGGGGGGATACAAGGCGATAAGGTTGTCCCACGCGGGGCCTCACAGTCTTAATCCCCATTTTACAGATGAGGTAACTGAGGCCAGAGAAGTTAAGTACCTCACCGCACCTCGTTCTCGCCTGTCCCGCCATCGACCCCCGGCCCACGTCATCCCCCAGGCCTGGAATGCCCCCAATCCCTCTGCCCATCCGCCAAGCTCGCTCTCTTCCTCCCTTCAAGGCCCTGCTGAGAGCTCACCTCCTCCAGGAGGCCTTCCCAGACTGAGCCCCTTCCTTCCTCTCCCCTCGTCCCCCTCTCCATCACTCCCATCTTACCTCCTTCCCTTCCCCACAGCACCTGTATATATATATATATGTTTGTACATATTTATTACTCTATTTATTTATTTATTTTACTTGTACATATCTATTCTATTTATTTTATTTTGTTAGTATGTTTGGTTTTGTTCTCTGTCTCACCCTTTTAGACTGTGAGCCCACTGTTGGGTAGGGACTGTCCCTATATGTTGCCAATTTGTACTTCCCAGGCGCTTAGTACAGTGCTCTGCACATAGTAAGCGCTCAATAAATACGATTGATTGATTGATTAAGTGACTTGTCCAAAGTCACACAGTGGCGGAGCCAGGATTTGAACCCATGACCTCTGACTCCAAAGCCCGGGCTCTTTCCACTGAGCCACGCTGCCTCTAGACTAAGGTCGTTGAGAGCAGGGAACATGTCTACCAACTCTGTTATACTGTACTCTCCCAAGCG
The DNA here is from genome assembly GCF_015852505.1 of Tachyglossus aculeatus. Taxonomy (NCBI): domain Eukaryota; kingdom Metazoa; phylum Chordata; class Mammalia; order Monotremata; family Tachyglossidae; genus Tachyglossus; species Tachyglossus aculeatus. The sequence goes on from NC_052074.1 coordinate 3,058,758, forward strand.
CTTAGTAAAATGCTCTGCACATAGTAAGTGCTTGATAAATACCAATGACTGATTTTTTTAATGGCATTTATTAAGTGCTTACTATGTGCAGAGCACAGTTCTAAGCGCTGGGGAGGTGACAAGATGATCAGGTTGTCCCACTGGGGGGTCACAGTCTGAATCCCCATTTTACAGATGAGGTCACCGAGGAACAGCAAAGTGAAGTAACTTGCCCAGAGTCACACAGCTGACAAGTGGTGGAGCTGGGATTTGAACTCACAACCTATGACTCCAAAGTCCGTGCTCCTTCCCCTAAACCACGCTGATTGATTGGGAAGGGCAGCCGCCTTCCGCGTCCACCAAGACAACAGTCCTATCTTCTGCCAGTCCAAATCTGTGCCTCCTAAATTCTCTCCAGAGCCAGGTTCCGCCTTGACCGATAACTCACTCCTGTAATTCCGAAGCAGCATCATTCCTGACACTCTCTATCCCATGGCCTACGGTGCCCGGGATGGGCCCGGCATCTGAGAGGAAAACACGTTTCCCAATGGGCAATGCCCTAAATGCCATCACGGTGGGCGCCAACCAGGTGTGGGACAATGACACAGTGCACCGCCCTGCCAACCGCCCAAACCCTCCCCTTTCACGGCCCTCATCCGCAAACTTAAAAGGCAAGAATCCCGACGGCTTCGGGATGTTGTAAGGAGGGACCCGTGAGGGAGAAGCAGTGTGGCTTAGTGGCCAGAGCCCAGGCTGGGGAGTCGGAAGGACCTGGGTTCTAATCCTGGCTCTGCCACTTGTCTAATGGGTGACTGTGGGTAAGTTACTTAACTCCTCTGGGCCTCGGTTACCTCAACCGTAAAATGGGGACTAAATACCAGTTATCCCGATCAATCAGTGGTATTTACCGAGTGTTTACTGTGTGCAGAGCATTTTACTACACACTTGCAAAAGGACAATAACAGAGTTTTTAGATACATTCCTTGCCCACAACGAGCTTACAATCTAAAGCCAATACAAGCCAGGGACTGTGTCCAACCTAATTAACCTGTATCTATTCCAGTGCTTGGAACAGTGTTTGAAACATAGTAAGCACTGAACAAATACCATTAAAAAAAAAAAAAGGTGAATTTTTCATTTAGCTCTGTCTTAGGGGTGCACCTCAAAGCCTTTACTTGAAACCTTCCCCTTCTCATCCAGGACACTTGTTTTGTCCAAATAAAGATTTTACTTTTCTGTTCAGACCCATCAGCGACGCCACGGGTTTTTTTACCTTGGTTCCCTTTTAAGATGAACAGAAATCAGCAGCAACAACCTCAGTCGATTGTATTTATTGAGCGCTTACTACGTGCAGAGCACTGTAACAAGCAATGGGGAGAGTGCAATATAATACTATCGCAGACACATTCCCTGCCCACAACGACTTTACAGTCTAAAGGGGGAGAATAATCCTCATTCACCCAGTGTGGCTTATTGGCTAGAGCACCAGGCCCGGGAGTTAGAAGGACCTGAGTCCTAATCCAGACTCCACCACTTGTCTGTTGTGTGACTTTGGGCAAGTCACTTAACATCTCTGGGCCTCAGTTCCCTCATCTGTAAAATGGGGATGAAGACTGTGAGCCCCACCTGGGACAACCTTGATTACCTTGTATCCCCCCCACCTGGTGCTTAGAACAGTGCCTGGCACATAGTAAGTGCTTAACAAAGATCAATATTATTATTATTATTATTATCATCATTATTATTGTGGATAGAGCACAGGCCTGGGAGTCAGAAGGTTATGGGTTCTAATCCCACCTCCACTACTTGTCTGCTGTGTGACCATGGGTGACTCACTTTACTTCTCTGGGCCTCAGTTCCCTCATCTGTAAAAAGGCGATTGAGACTGTGTGCCCCATGTGGGACAGGGACTGTATCCACCCCGATTTACCTGTATCCACCCCAGCGCTTAGTACAGTGCCTGGCACTTAATAATAATAACGATGGCATTTATTACGCGCTTACTATGTGCAAAGCACTGTTCTAAGCGCTGGGGAGATTACAAGGTGATCAGGTTGTCCCACGGGGGGCTCACAGTCTTCATCCTCATTTTACAGATGAGGGAACTGAGGCACAAAAAAGCTAAGTGACTTGCCCAAAGTCCCACAGCTGACAATTGGAGGAGCCGGGATCTGAACCCATGACCTCTGACTCCCAAAGCCCGGGCTCTTTCCACTGAGCCACGCTGCTTCTCATAGTAAGTGTTCAACAAATCCTATAATTATTATTAAGCACTTAACAGATACCTTTTAAAAAAAAGTCTTTTCACTTGCTCCTCTCACAGATGCCTTCCTATCCAGCATCAGCAGTGGTCCCTGACTGGGCTGTTTCTCTATGCCAGGCACAACTCCCGCTTGAGATTTTCATCAATAAATAAAAACAGCCTCTGCAGTGCCCACTCTGCATGATTCTGGCCATTCCTCATTAGCTTCAGGGGTGGAAAAAGAAGGATATCAGGGCACTGGACAGCTGTCTTTTTGGATGCCGTTGCAATCAACGCTGTCTCCTACTGCAAGTTGAGTCCGACCATCCAGAGCTCTCACCTAAAAGCTCATCTCCTCCAATCAATCATTCACTCAATCAATGGTATTTACTGGGCATTTACGGTGCTCAGGAGAAAACAACATAACGGAGTTGCTAGACCTGTTCCCTGCCCACAGCTGAGGTTAGGGTCTAGAGGGGGAAGACAGACATTAATAGAAATAAGCAATGATCCTTGTCAGATTAATTCCCATTTCCTGAAACCCCTCATTCATTCTTCCCCCTTCTAGACCGTAAGACCGTTATGGGCAGGGATCGTCTCTGTTGCTGAATTGTACTTTCCAAGTGCTTAGTACAGTGCTCTGTGCACTGGAAGTGCTCAATAAATATGATTGAATGAATACTAATAATAATTATAATAATGATAGCATTTATTAAGTGCTTACTATGTGCAAAGCACTGTTCTTAGTGCTGGGGGGATACAAGGTGATCAGGTGGTCCCATGGGGGGGCTCACAGTCAATCGCCATTTTACAGATGAGGTAACTGAGGCACAGAGAAGTTAAGTGACTTGCCCAAAGTCACACAGCTGCCAGTTGGCAGAGCCAGGATTTGAACTCATGACCACCGACTCCAAAGCCCGGGCTCTTTCCACTGAGCCACGCTGCTTCTCAATGAAATGAATGAAAGTAAGTGCTCAATAAATACAACTGAATGAATGAACAAATAATATGATTGCATTGGTAGGTATGTTCCCTGCCCACAGTGAGTTAACAGTCTAGAGGAGCTCTCGAAATCCATCTCAAATTCAGCACACGCTCAGGTTGGAGCGGGAGATTGAACCCTAGCTTCCCCACTCTGGAGAAACCTAGTTTCCATCCAGTTGTAACTCAGGAGATTAGAAGATTGACGTCGCATTACTCGAAAAATCAAATCTGATTAATGTTTAATTGTGGCAGTCTGCACAGGTATTAATTAGCTGTACTTTCTCTGAGTCATAAACAGCTATTATGGCAAGAACGGGCACAATTTGAAAATTTGCATCAAAGAAACAGCGATCCCGAACAATAAATGAGTTCTAATTGAAGGGACCTTGTGAAAATAATCAAACTCATCAGGTGATTAATATGCTAATGTTGACATACAACTCCATTAGGAGAATGCAGGAAGCAGCGTGACCCAGTAGATAAAGCCCGGGTCTGGGGGGGCAGAAGGACCTGAGTTCTAGTCCTGGCTCCGCCACTTATGTGCTGTGTGACCTTGGGCAGGTCGTTTCTCTTCGCTGGGCCTCGGTTACTTTATCTGTAAAACGGGGATTAAGAGGGTGAACCCCACGTGGGACAGGGACAGTGTCCCATCCGATTAACTTGCATCTATTCCGGTGCTTATAACAGTGCTTGGCACATAGTAAGTGCTTTACCATATTATTATTATTATTCTCTGCTTCAGCTACTTCATCTGTAAGACATGGCGATAACATCGGTGAGCCCCATGTGGGACATGGACTGTGTCCAACCTGATTACTTGCATCTCCCCCAGCACTTAGAATAATGCCTGGCATTTAGTTATCATTAAGTGCCATCAAATCGTTTCCGATTCGTAGCGACTCCATGGATATACCTTCTCCAGAACGTCCTGTCCTCTGCCATAATCCGCAACCTTTCTAATGGTTCTTCTGTTATCACTGTTATGGTCTCTGTCCATCTTCCATGTTTTCCCTGGACTTTTCCTAGCATTAGGGTCTTCTCCAGAGAATTAGTCCTCCTGATTGTGTGCCCAAAATATGCTAAGTCGAGTCATTTGGCCTTCCAAAGACCACTGGGATTTGATTGATTGATTGCTCTATGATTATTGCTAGCAAAAGATCTAGGAAGAAGAATCTAGATTTCCTTTGGGCATTTTGATACTCATCTCGCCTCAGCATTATGGACATATGGCTAACTTTGCAATTTTCCCCCCTTCTTTATGGAATTTGCTAAGCCCCTGTAGCCTTGGCTTCCTCAGAGAAAACCAGCCTCAAAGCTGTTCAGCTTTTCTTCCCATGACAGCTTTTCACCGTCCGGCCCAGGAAAGCGACCCTGGGTGGTAGTAGCAGCATTTATTATGAATTCACTCAATCCTATTTATTGAGCACCTAACGTGTGCAGAGCTCTGTACTAAGCGCTTAAGTTCCACATAACCCCCCCAAAAAAGCCATGAGACCAAACCATTAAAGAAGAGCACCTCCCTCGGTTCACGGTTTCTCCATGTCCTGGGCGTAAATCCTCATCTATTAATTGGGATCGGATTTATCGTAGCACGGATTCAATTCTTCTTTGAGGTTAACAAACAGATGGCTTTAGGCAGGCTCGGGTGAACACACCGACAGTCTCGCCCAACTCACATCACACAACTCTCCAACCACCGTAGCCACCAACATAACAGTCTCCAAACACCACAACCACACCCACCAGCCGCCCAAACAACCCGATACGTGTGCCGCGTCCTAAATCCTATCTTCAGATTAACCGATTGGGCAGGAAGGCCGACATATTAGAAAAATAGCTTCTCATGGCTTATCGAAAAGGAAAACATTTAAAGAAATAGATGATTAAACCCTTACGTCGACAGATTACTAATGGGAATTACTCGGTGTGCAATTTCTGTGTTAAGAAACAATACCGAACGTAATCCATTTATGATTTTTAGTGCACTGGCAAATGGCATATGACAACTACATAATCATGGATATCTATTTTCATATATATTGGAACGCGTGCAGCCCTGTCTATTTGCAAGCTCCGAACAAGCCTTTTATTATGCAGTCGGAGCGGGGTGAATTGACAGCATAATGAAGATTAAAGCCTGAAACGAGGGAGAAACATCAGCGTGTGTCTCTGGGTGGGGGAGGGCTTCCTGGATCATCAAATATCCGTGGACCATCGATCACTTTTTCCCCACGGAACGCTCCGTGACTTCTGTCCTGACGGCTCTGGGGCCGGATCACTTCCTTCTGCTCGATGTCCCCCGCCCACCATTAGCCGAGAGGGTCCCTGGGTCCCTAATGATAATAATAATTGTGGCATTTGCTAAGCGCTCACTATGTGCCAGGCACCGTACTAAGTAGATACAAGCCAATCGGATTGAACACAGTCCCTGGCCCTCATAGGGATCACAGTCCCCATTTTTGGGGACTTCTCTGTGCCTCAGTTCCCTCATCTGGAAAATGGGGATTAAGACTGTGAGCCCCACGTGGGACAACCTGATCTCCTTGTAACCTCCCCAGTGCTTAGAACAGTGCTTTGCACATAGTAAGCGCTTAATAAATGCCATTATTATTATTATTATTATTATATTCCTCATCTGTAAAATGGGGATTCAATTCCCGTTCAATCCATCAGAAATAATAATAATAATGATAACTGTGGTATTTGTTAAGAGCTCACTAGGTGCTAGGTCCTAAGTGCTGGGGTGGATATAAGAAAATTGGGTGGTATTTTGGGGGGCCCCAAACCCCCATTTTACAGATGAGGGAATTGAGGCCCAGAGAAGTGAAGTGACTTACCCAAGGTCACACAGCACATAAGTGGAAGAGCTGGGATTAGAACCTGGGTTCTTCTGACTCTCAGGCCCGGGCTCTACCCACTGGACCACACTGCTTCTCACTAAGCCCAGAAGATCGCCGGGGCTGGGCATGGGGGTGGGGGGCGGTGGCCTTCAGTGGAGAGGATTTAGGTCCGGGTAATCTGGGGAAAGTCGCTTCATGTCTCTGTGCCTTAGAGAAGCAGCATGGCTCAGTGGAAAGAGCACGGGCTCTGGAGTCACAGGTCATGGGTTTGAATTCCGGCTCTGCCAACTGCCAGCTGTGTGACTTCGGGCAAGTCCCTTAACTTCTCTGTGCCTCAGGTCCCTCATCTGGAAAATGGGGATTAAGACTGTGAGCCCCACGTGGGACAACCTGACCTCCTTGTAACCTCCCCAGCACTTAGAACAGTGCTTTGCAAATAGTAAGCGCTTAATAAATGCCATTATTATTATTATTATTAGATTCCTCATCTGTAAAATGGGGATTCAATTCCCATTCAATCCATCAAAAATAATAATAATGATAACTGTGGTGTTTGTTACGAGCTCACTAGGTGCTAGGTCCTAAGTGCTGGGGTGGATATAAGCAAATTGGGTGGTATTTATTGCACGCTTACCATGTGCAGAGCACTGTGCTAAGCACTTGGGAGGATACAACTGAATGAGCAGACACGTTCCCGGCCCATAATGAGCTGACACCTCTGTTCTCCCTCCTACTTAGACTGTGAGTCCTATGTGGGACAGGGACTGTAACAGAGAAGCAGCATGGCTTATTGGAAAGAGCCCAGGCTTGGGAGTCGGAGGTCATGGGTTCAAATCCCGGCTCCGCCAACTGTCAGCTGTGTGACTTCAGGCAAGTCACTTCACTTCTCTGGGCCTCAGTGACCTCACCTGTAAAATGGGGATTAAGACTGTGAGCCCCACGTGGGACAACCTGATCACCTTGTATCCTCCCCAGTGCTTAGAACAGTGCTTTGCACATAGTAAGCGCTTAACAAATACCATTATTATTATTATTATTATTACGTTCTTCTATCTCCTCCAGGTCTTAGTATGTAGTACAGTAGCACAGAGTAAGCGCTTAACAGGTACCACAATATTATTATTGGTCATGTTGTCAAACTGGGAAAATGTCAAGGAAGGAGCAGTGTTGCCTAGTGGATAGAGCCCGGGCCCAGGAGACAGAAGGACCTGGGTTCTAGTCCCAGCTCTGCCACTTGTCTGCTTTGTGCCCTGGGGCAAGTCACTTCACTTCTCTGTGCTTCAGTGACCTCATCTGTAAAATGGGGATGAAGACTGTGAGCCCTGTGTACTGGGACTGTGTCCAACCTGATTTGTTTGTATCTACCGCAGCGCTTAGAACACTGCCTGGCACAGAGTAAGCGCTTAACAAATACCATCATTATTATTATTAAATACCATAAAAAAAGAGGACACCCCACCTCAAAGAAAATGGAGATGAAAACTGTGAGCCTCATGTGGGACACGGACTGTGTCCAACTTGATTATCTTGTATTTACATTACAGTGCTTTGCACACAGTAAGCACTCAATAAATATGAGTGACTGATCACCCTAGCTCTTAGAACAGTGCTTGGCACGTAGTAAGCGCTTAACGAATACCACAATTAATGAATACAATTGATGATACTGCCCACAGGAAGTGCTCTGGTAGATTGGTTGATGGCTGGAATAAGCAGTATGGTGTAGTGGGCTCCGGGCCTGGGTGTCAGAAGGTTGTGGGTTCTAATCCTGACTCTGCCACTTGTCTGCTGTGTGACCTTGGGCAAATCACTTCATATCTCTGTGCCTCAGTTACCACATCTGGAGACTGGGCATTGAGATTATGAGCCCTATGTGGGACAGGGATTGTGTCCAACCTAATTTGCTAGTATCCACCCCAGCACTTAGTACAGTGCCTGGCACAAAGTAGGCGCTTAACAAATACCACAATTATTATTATTATTACTGAAAGGTGGATTGATCGATGTCCAGAACCTTATCCCTTCGGCGGGATGGAGATGTCGAAACACTTATTCGTTCACGTCCCAGGTAAGAACTGAAATCCCAGGCAGCTTTTGCCAGGGGGAAGGGGGGACAAATGGGACCACTGATTTGAAACTTCACACCCCAGAAAATCCCCTGGGGGACAACGCACCTTTATCTGCTCAGCAGATGTAGACGTGCACCTGGGGAAAAAAAAAAATCACCGGCGAGAGGCGAGTGGAATTTTAATCCGAAGTTTGTAGGATTTCAAAGAGTGGTGTGTCCCCTGACTAGATAATTACAATATTCCTGGAAATGTCACCCGTGTTGATGGTGGTTATTTTGGGAGGTGGAATGTTTATTATAAATACACCAGGCTTCCAGTCTCCTGCCAGAACAGGTGATCAGAGAGGCACCTTGGGAAATCGGATGGGTGTTTGGAGCCTGGTTTCTTAGATGCTCCTTCCCCCTGACAGAGAAGGAATCGCACAAAGAGAAGCGGTGTGGTCTAGTGGAAAGAGCCCGGGCCTGGGAGTTGGGGGACCTGGGTTCTAATACTGACTCCAGTCACTTGTCTGTTGTGTGACTCTGGGCAAGTCACTTGACTTCTTTGGGCCTCAGTTCCCTCATCTGCAAAATGGGGACTAAGCCTGGGAGCCTCATGTGGGACAGGGACTGTATCCAATCCAATTATCTTATATATACCTCAGTACTTAGTCCAGTGGCTGGGACATAATAAGTGCTTTCATTCATTTATTCATTCAATCATATTTCTGAGCAGTAACTGTGTGCAGAGCACTGTACTAAGCGCTTGGGAAGTCCAATTAATCAACAGAGACAAACCCTGCCCACAATGGGCTCAAATACCATAAAAAAGGGGCACACTCTCCCACCATACATACCCCCATCCCTGCAGACACACACGCCGTGGTCAGCAAACGAGCAACCTGTCACAAGCCACATGGAAACACAGGCCCTGTTGATTTGAGAGCGATTGTTGCACCATGTTTTGAGGGGGGAAGCGGGGGTGGGCGGTGGGGGACAGAGTGCAATTTGTGATGGCTCGATAAGCAATTTCTTTTCAAGCTCTGAATCAAGCAAACAGATTTAGAAAGTGGACGTGCGTCCGAATGACGAGATGGCGTCAAGCGCGCCCTGAGGTTATCTCAACAGAATCTTCCTGCGCGTGTCCAGCAAAACCGGGATGCTTTCGGTGGGGATGGTGGACGGTTTTCCAGGGAGGGGCCCAGGAACATGGTGAGCCCGGGTTCTTCTGGAGAAGTTGGTCTGTGTGGGGAATATTTACGGAAGCACGGGAATGGCAATTCTAGGCCCAAGTCTTGCAACCCTCCCGGTCCTCCTACATGGCGAGTCCTGCCAGAAGTGGCTCCTTGCTCCTTCTGCTTGTCACTGGGAGACATAAAGGGGGCCCAGGGAACCTCTAGGTCCCAGCCCACTTCTTGCCTGCTTCCCCCAGCAAAGCCCCCTCTCCTTGCTTCCCACCAAAAGGGAGAGTGTCTGGGCTGGTCACGTTACTCTCTTCACACTCCCAGGTGCTCAGAATAGGGCTTTGCACATGGTAAGCACTCCATAAATAGGAGGGGCAGATGTCTCTTGCTCTAAATCATGTTGTGCACTGAGCTATATCCCGGCCTCTTCCTCCTCCTCCTCCTGAGGGCCCTCAGCAAATACCCAATGCACTGAGCTGCTCAGGCTCACTGCAGTAATACAGGGGACAGAGGCTTCGTTACCCCCACGGATGAAGGAAACCAGTGGTCAGCGGACGCCCCCACAGACAGAGAAAACTGCAGATGCCCCCATGGACAGTGATAAACCAGGGTCTGCTGGACACCCCATGGGGAAAGAGGACTAGTGGCCAGCAGAAAACCACATGGACGGAGAAAACCAATGTCCAACGGAAGTCCCCATAGGTAGAGAAAAACAAATGCCAGCAACAACCTCCCGGACGGAGAAAATCGGCGGTTGGCGGACACTCCCGTGGACAGAGAAAACTAGCTTCAAGATGCCCCCATAGGTAGAGAAAAACAAAGGCCAGCTGGCATCCCTACAGTCAGGAATGCCAGTGGTCAGCGAGCATGCCCATGGACAGAAAAACCAGCGGTCAGCCCCCACAGACAAAGAAAACCAGCGGTCAGCAGACACCCCCACGGATGGAGAAAATCAGCATCTACCCGATGCCCTCATGGTTAGAGAATAACAAAGTCCACCAGACAACCCCACTGAAAGAGCAAACCGGCGGTCAGCACGTGCCCTCACGGCAAAACCAGTGGTCAGCGCCCCCCACCCAAGGACAGAGATAACCAGCAGCCGGAGGGCCGGGAAACGGGAAGGGTACTTACGATATGCAGCTCCAAGTAATCTCCGAGCCCCGAAGAGCTGTCCACTCGGACCAAGACCGCTTCCTTCTGGACGGTGCTGAAGCCGATGGCCAGACGGTCAGCCCGGGTGCTTGGCCGGTCATTGGGCGGCCACTTGTATGTGATCTGTCCGCCGCCTTTGCTGAAGATGTACGTCGTTCCCGCTGGAAAACAAAAGCCGAGACCCGTCAGCCCGGGTGCTTCTGGTCCCTGGCATCTCTGGAGGAGGGCAGATGGGATGGAGGCCCTTCCTTAATCACTCGGACTTATTGAGCCCCTACTGCGTGCAGAGCACTGTACTAAACGCTTGGGAGAGTCCAATACCACAGAGGAGGTAGACATGTTCCTGGTCCACAGTGAGCTTACAGTCTAGAGGGGGTCTACCTAATCTTTCCTGTCACCCCAGTTTTCCCTACGGAGGCCGCTGCTCAAGACGTTGCTTGGTCACAACTTGTGGGATTTGCTGATATCGATCGATCAATCAATCCATGGTATTTATAGAGTGCTTACTGGGTGGAGAGAACTGTATTAACCATTGGGAAGAGGACAAAACAACAGAGTGGGTAGACATGTTCCCTGCCCACATCCCCTCTGCCTTACCTCCTTCCCTTCCCCACAGCACCTGTATATATGTTTGTATTTATTACTCTATCTAATTTCACGTGTACATATTCTATTTGTTTTATTTTGTTAATATGTTTTGTTTTGTTCTCTGTCTCCCCCTTCTAGACTGTGAGCCCACTGTTGGGTAGGGACCATCTCTATATGTTGCCAACCTGTACTTCCCAAGCACTTAGTAAGGTGCTCTGCACACAGTAAGTGGTCAATAAATACGATTGAATGAATGAATGAGCTTACAGTATAGGGAGGGGAGAGATTAACGGAAATAAATCATGGATAATGCTGTGGGACTGAGGGAGGGGTGAACAAAAGAAGCAAATTTGGGCAAGTCACTTCTCTGGGCCTCAGTTACCTCATCTGTAAAATGGGGATGAAGACTGTGAGCCCCACGTGGGACAACCTGATTACCTTGTATCTACCCCAGTGCTTAGAACAGTGCTTGGCAAATAGTAAGCGCTTAATAAATACCATCATCATCATTATTATTATTATAATGGCGACACAGAAGGAAGTAGGAGGAAAGGAAAGAGGGCAGAGCTGGGGAAGACCTCTTGGAAGAACTTTGACAAGGCCTTGAAGAGGGGGAGAGGGATCATCTGTCAGATATGAGGAGGGAGGGTGTTCCCGGCCAGAGGCAGGCACGGGTGAGAGGTTCACGCATCTGACGTACAATGAGAAGGTTGGCATTAGAAGATGGAAGTGTGCCAGCTCGGTTGTAAGTAGGAGAGCAGCGAGGTGAGGTAAGAGGGGGCAAGGTGATTGAGGGCTTTAAAGCCGATGGTGAGGAGGAATAGCGCTTAGAATAGTGAGCGCTTCACGGATACCAGAAAAAAGAAACGGAAGGCAGAAACCCCGAGAGCGGCAGGTAAAGAACAACAGGAACGTGATTTGGTGGCCAAAATGGCATCTTCCACTCTGCCCACTGCCCTCACCCCCAAACTGGTCCCACAGAAAAGAGGTGGCAGCCCCATCTCTTCCATGACATTGGGGAGACTGGATTAACTTGGGAACCAGGACTCACTGGAAAATTATCCATATAATTTGGACCTCTGAGATTCAAAAGCTTTTACTATTACTACTACTATTAATAATGATAATTGTGGTATTTGTTAAATGCTTCTTACGTGCCAGGCACTGTTCTAAGTGCTGGGGTAGAGACAAGCAAATCGGTTTGGACACAGTCCCTGTCCCGCATGGGGCTCACAGTCTTCATCCCCATCTACCCAGATGAAGGAACTGAGGCATACAGAAGTGAAATGACTTGCTCAAGGTCACACATCAGATAAGTGGCCAAGCTGGGATTAGAACCCACATCTTTCTGACTTCCAAGCCCGGGCTTTCTCCACACTGGCACCTACTGCGTGCAGAGCACTGTAAAGAGCAGAGCACTACAGAGCAGAGTACTGTACAGAGAAGCAGCGTGGCTCAGTGGAAAGAGCCTGGGTTTGGGAGTCAGAGGTCATGGGTTCTAATCCTGACTCCACCACTTGTGAGCTGTGTGACTTTGGGCAAGTCACTTAACTTCTCTGTGCCTCAGTTACCTCATCTGTAAAATGGGGATTAAGACTGTGAGCCCCACATGGGACAACCTGATCACCTTGTATCTACCCCAGTGCTTAGAACAGTGCTTTGCACATAGTAAGCGCTTAACAAATACCATAATTATTATTATTACTAAGTGCTCAGAAGTGTACAGTACAACAGAGTTGGTAGACATGTTCCCTGCCCACAACAGGCTGACAGTCTAGAAGGGGAGACTGAGAGACCCTCTCCCCAGAATCACCCAGGGATCTTGGGTAGTTAGTGTTCGGGGGTGGGGAAGGCGGGAAGTGGGAAATGGAGCCGATACTTTAATAATCTGTATGATTCGCAAGCAAAGAAAAAAAGCCCAAGTGAGGAGACAAGCAAGGGACCCTCATTACTGGAATGATGAAAGTTAAATACCAGGGATTTAGAGAATCGTTAATAGGCTGGAGCGATTTCCTTGGGAGGAAGATTAAGAGAATTAAATATGTTCTGCTTGACTAAGTGAAGACATGACAATTGCCATCAAAGGGGGGCAAAAACCGGAGAGCAACAGGAAAAGAGAGAATGGGGGAGAGAATTACTTCAACAAACATCCGAGGATAAGGAAGCTAAATGAAAACAAAAATAAAGAGCCCTGAGTTAAATATCGATGCCCTCTTGCAGGATGGCTCAGTGGAAAGAGCACCGGCTTTGGAGTCAGAGGTCATGGGTTCAAATCCAGACCCCGCCAATTGTCAGCTGTGTGACTTTGAGCAAGTCACTTAACTGCTCTGTGCCTCAGTGACCTCATCTGCAAAATGGGGAGCCCCACGTGGGACAACCTGATCACCTTGCAATCTCCCCAGTGCTTAGAACAGTGCTTTGCACATAGTAAGCGCTTAATAAATGCCATCATTATTATTATTATCCAAACAATGGTGCCACATCCCTTTGCCGAGATGGGACTCAGGGAAAAAGTCAGAAGAATTTGTTCCAAGTCATCAGTGCTGGGTCAGTGCAATGATCCAACTAACCATGGGGATTAAGACTGAGCTCCATGAGGGACAGTGACTCTGTCCAACTCAATTTGCTCATATGAGCCCCAGTGCTTAGTACAGTGCTTGGCACATAATGAGCGCTTAACAAACACCACAATCATTATTATTATTATTAACCTAGAACCTAGAACTCATTCATTCATTCGATCGTATTTATTGAGCGCTTACTGTGTGCAGAGCACTGTACTAAGCGCTTGGGAAGTATGAGTTGGCAACATATAGAGATGGTCAACAGAACTCTTGAGAAACCGCGTGGTCTAGTTGAAAGAGCACGGGCATGGGAGTCGGAAGGAGCAGGGTTCTAATAATAATAATAATAATAATAATAATGATGGCATTTATTAAGCACTTACTATGTGCAAAGCACTGTTCTAAGTGCTGGGGAGGTTACAAGGTGATCAGGTTGTCCCACGGGGGTGCTCACAGTCTTAATCCCCATTTTAGAGATGAGGTCACTGAGGCACAGAGAAGTTAAGTGACTTAACCAAAGTCACACAGCTGACAGTTGGCGGAGCTGGGATTTGAACCCATGACCTCTGACTCCAAAGCCTGTGCTCTTTCCACTGAGCCCCGCTGCTTCTACTCCTGGCTCCGCCACTTGCCTGTTATGTGACCTTGGGCAAGTCACTTCACTTCTCTGGGCCACAGTTCCTTCATCTCTAAAACAGGGATGAAGACTTCATGTGGGACAGGGACTGTATCCAACCTGATTATCCTCTATCTACCCCAGCGCTTACTCCATTATTATTTTTAGCATTATTATTATTAACCAGAATACATAAAGAATATTATGGGAATTGAGGGAAGGTTTTGGGGAGCACAAGGAAGTAGGGGGTGAGGGGAGGAGGCTATTCCACCCCTCTGTCAGCCTACAGCACTTATGACCATATCCCTAATTTATTTATTTCTATTAATATCTGCCTTCCCATCTTGACCGTAAGCCTGTTGTGAGCAGGGAATGTGTCCGTTCTATTGTACTTTCCCAAGCGCTTAGTACAGTGCTTTGCATACAGTATGCACACAATAAATACAATTGAATGAATGAAAGAATACAGTGTTTTGCACACAGTAAGCACACAATAAATACAATTGAATGAATGAAAGAATACCATTTTCCAATTTCTTCAGCTCACAGTAGGGATTCCCCCTCAAGGCCTTTCTCAAGGAGAGATCGGTGGACAAATACCTCTAGCTATAGCTCAATGGACACATATAGAGATAGATGTAAATATAGATGGACTAGCCATATAATGAATAATGATGGTATTTGTTAAGCGCCTACTATGTGCCAAACCCTGTTCTAAGCGCTGGGATAAATACAAGGTTATCAGGTTGTCCCATGTAGGGCGCGCAGCCTCAATCCCCATTTTACAGAAGAGGTAGCCGAGGCCCAGAGAAGCTAAGTGACTTGCTCAAAGTCACACAGTTGATAAGTGGCGGAGTCGGAATTCGAACCCACGACCTCTGACTCCCAAGCCCGTGCTTTAATTGTGATATTTGCTCAGCGCTTACTAGATGCCAAGCACTGCGCTAGGTGGTGGGGTCGATACAGGGTCACCAGGCCCCATATGGGGCTTACAGTAAGAAGGAGGGAGAACAGGTATTGAATTCTCCGCCCAGCCCCACAGCACTTATGTACACATCTGTAATTTATTTATTTCTATTAATGTCTGCCTCCCCCTGCCTAGACTGTAAGCTCGTTGTGGGCAGGGAACGTGTCTACCAACTCTGTTACACTGCCTTCTCCCACGCATCAGTACGACGCTCTGCACTCAGTAAGCGCTCAATCAATACGATTGATGGACTGATTTGGCCTGGAGCCGCCCCAGGCACAAAGGACGGAACCGCGAGCCACAACATCCCACAAATGCCCACTGCTACTCTGCCGGTGGTGTTCGAACTGCCAAACAGGCTTTGTGTTCCGGCTGCCTTCAGAGTCATTTCCACTCATTTTTACGGCTCACGTGGGAGAGAACGGGTCATTTCATTCATTCATTCATTCACTCAACTGAGCGCTTACTGTGTGAACAGCACTGTACTAAGCGCTTGGGAAGTACAAGTTGGCAACATATAGAGACGGTCCCTACCCAAGAACGGGCTCACAGTCTAAAAGGGGGAGATAGACAACAAAGCATGTGGACAGGTGTCAAGAAATCACAATAAATAGAAAAAAAGATAGATGCACATCGTTAACAAAATAAATAGAATAGTAAATATGTACAAGTAAAATAAATAGAGTAATAAATCTGTACAAACAGATACACAGGTGCTGTGGGGAGGGGAAGGAGGTAGGGCGGGGGGGGGGGGATGGTGGGGAGGTTAGGGTCCTTACTTCGCTAAGAAACGTTTGGCGGATGGACATCAATTGCCAATCAAGATGCATTATTTAGACTTGGTTTTTTATTTCTTCCCGGCTGATGTTTTTTCATATCTTGTACGGTTCTCAGTAGACTGTATGGATGTCTCATTCCCGTTTGTCGGAGTTGTATAAGCGTGACTATTCTTTACCCCCTCGACGCTATCAATTCGCTGGTTTTGGAGCTCCCTTATAATAGCGGTGCAATCACAACCCAGCATTTAACTAAGAGAGCAGTGTTTTTGGAACTGCCAACAGTAGAAAACCGGCATGGTGGGTATTAGCGGATTCCAACAAATGAGTTTGCACCCATTAGCATAAGCAATTACTTACTGTTTAGATGCTGCCGGTATTAAATCGGCAAGCAATTTGCAAGAATTAAAACAGAATGTAAAGTGTTCTGAAATTCCAACCATCCTTGGATCCCAAAAGCTAGATCCACAGACGACATCTATGAAAACTATCGAGCCAGGGACGACTTTTTTATGGTATTTCTTAAGTGCTTGCTATGTGCCAGGCACTGTACTAAGCGCTGGGATAGGTACAAGCTTGAGCTCACCTACTCCAGGAGGCCTTCCCAGACTGAGCCCCTTCCTTCCTCTCCCCCTCGTCCCCCTCTCCACCCCCACATCTTACCTCCTTCCCTTCCCCACTGCACCTGTATATATGTATATATGTTTGTACATATTTGTTACTCTATTTATTTATTTTACTTGTACATACCTATTCTATTTATTTTATTTTGTTAGTATGTTTGGTTTTGTTCTCTGTCTCCCCCTTTTAGACTGTGAGCCCACTGTTGGGTAGGGACTGTCTCTATATGTTGCCAACTTATACTTCCCAAGCACTTAGTACAGTGCTCTGCACACAGTAAGCGCTCAATAAATACGATTGATGATGATGAACTGGGTTGGACGCAATCCCTGTCCCACATGGTGCTCATGGTCTTAATTGTCATTTTACAGGTGATGTAACTGAAGCGCAGGCAAGTTCAGTGACTTGCCCAAGGTCACACAGCAGATAATGATAATAATAATAATAATAATGATGATGGCATTTATTAAGCGCTTACTATATGCAAAGCACTGTTCTAAGTGCTGGGGGGATACAAGGTGATCAGGTTGTCCCACGGGGCGCTCACAGTCAATCCCCATTTTAGAGATGAGGTAATTGAGGCACAGAGAAGTTAAGCGACTTACCCAAAGTCACACAGCTGACAACTGGCGGAGCCGGGATTTGAACCTACGCCCACTGACTCCAAAGCCCGTGCTCTTTCCACTGAGCCGGGAGTTCATTAAGAGTGTGACTCCCCAAGTTCAAGGAGCACTGCGTATCAGAGAAGCAGCATGGCGCGGTGAATAGAGCCCGGGCCTGGGAATCAAAAGGTAATGGGTTCTAATCCCGGCTCCACTACTTGTCTGCTGTGTGACCTTGGGCAAGTCACTTCGCTTCTCTGGGCCTCGGTTCCCTCATCTGTAAAACGGGGATTGTGACTGTGCGCCCCACATGGGACAAGGGGCCGTGTCCAACCCGATTTGCTTGTCTCCACCCCAGCGCTCAGTACAGTGTCTGGCACATAGTAAGGCCTAAATGAATACCTAATTATTATTGGTATTATTATCATAATAGTAATGATGATAACCGTGATGTTCACAGTGCTTTCTCTGTGCCAAGCACTATGCTAAGCACTGGGGTAGGCACAAGATAATTAGGTTGGACGCATTCCCAGGCCCACATAATGAAATAGTCATAGTTTCACCTATATTCTCCTTACTCTCTCGTATCCTGTGAAGAGGATGTGTGGCCCAGGGGAAAGAACCTTCGGCTGGATGTCAGGAGACCGGGGTTCAGCTCTGCCACTGAGCTTCCTGGGTCACCTTGGGGGAGTCGCTTAACCTCTCTGTGCCTCAGTTTCCTCATCTGTAAATCAATTGATCGTATTTACTGAGCGTTTACTAGAGCACCGTACTAAGCATTTGGGAAAGTCCAATCCAACAGAATGAGCCGACCCATGATGAACTAAATGAAGGGCACATATCTGCTTCCGTCACCTCTTAGATTTGTTAGCCTCGTGTAGGGCAGGGATTGCAGCTGATAATAATAATAATAATAATGATGGCATTTAGTAAGTGCTTACTATGTGCAAAGCACTGCTCTAAGAGCTGGGGAGGTTACAAGGTGACCAAGTTGTCCCACGAGGGGCTCACAGTCTTAATCCCCATTTTACAGATGGGGGAACTGAGGCCCAGAGAAGTTAAGTGACTTGCCCAAAGTCACGCAGCTGACAGTTGGCGGAGCGGGGGTCTGAACGACTTCTGACTCCAAAGCCCGTACTCTTTCCACTGAGCCACGCTGCTTCTCTCCTATCCCTTTGTCTCCTATCCCTACCCAACGCTGAGCTCCGTTCTTTGCTCTGGCACGGAGGAAGCGCTTAAGAAATCCCATCGTTGTGAAGCATTACCACTGCCAACTTGGGCTGGCCTGACTTGGCTCTCCATTGGGTGACGATGGCCAGCCAGGGCACCAGAGCGCCGAGATGCCAGCCAGCCTTGGGAACTTGAAGGCCTTGGCTCGTTTCTGCTGAAGTGGCTCTACGATCCTGCCACCTCTCTGGAAGGCATTAAGGCGCCTCTGCTCTTCGGTGAAGCCCCCTACCCTTGCTATGCCTAACAGAAACCCAAATTATCTACAGCGGGAATCCGCAGACACGCCACTTTGGCCAAGAAACATCCAGGTCTTTCCAGCCTCATCCCCGAGGAGCAAGAAGACAAATCGACACTGGTCTCACCAAAGAGAAGCAGTGTGGCCTTATAATAATAATAATGGTATTTGTTAAGCACTTACTATGTGCAAAGCACTGTTCTAAATGCTGAGGGGTGACAAGGTGATCAGGTTGTCCCATGGCGGGGCTCACAGTTTTAATCCCCATTTTCCAGATGAGGTAACTGAGGCACAGAGAAGTTAAGTGACTTGCCCGAAGTCACACAGCTGACAGTTGGCGGAGCCGGCATTTGAACCCATGACCTCTGACTCCAAAGCCCATGCTCTTTCCACTCAACCACGCTGCCAAGCCCGGGAGCCAGAAGGACCTGGGTCCTAATCCCGATTCTCTCACTTTGTCTGCTGGGTGACTTTGGGTATGCCACTTCACTTTTCTTGACCTCAGTTCCCTCATCTGCAAAATGGGGATTAAGATTGGGAGTCCCATGTGGGACAGGAATTGCGTCCAACACGATTACCTTGTATCTACTCCAGAGCTTAGTACAGTGCCTGGCCATAGCAAGCACTTAACAAACACCATTTTATTTTTTTTAAAAAAAGGTGGCTCCCAAATTTTGTGACAGGGCACTGTGGCAAGCAGCTGACCCCCAAGTCCCTGGCCCATTTCCAAGCAAGACAGTGCTGCAATAACGGCCAGATCTTCCTGAAAGAGACAGGATCAGTCTCTCCGCCTCCACCTCCCCGACAAACTCTTCTCCACTCGGATGCAAAGCTCAGATATCTGTCTTCAGGGACCGCTTGCCGGCCCGTTGGCTGAAAAGGGAGGAAGCGCTCGCCTCGGAAGAAATCTCAAAAGCGTTGTTCTGCGTGATCGATGGTGGAGTGTGAGCTTGGGGAAGGAAGAAACCTTGGCCAGAGCTGAAAAACTTCCCTCTAAAGGCCACCTTGGGGATGAGGGAAGAGTCCTAGCTCAAGAGCGATTCTTTACCGCAGCCCAAGCTCTGAGAGCCCTCGCTTCCGGGTTCAGTCTCACGCGCTGATGGGATCGATAGCTAATGGAACCCGGGTCCAGATCACATCGTACATAATGATCGTAAAAAATAATAATCCTAATAAGAATGGCAATATTTATTAAGCACTTCCTCTGTGCCAAGCACTGGCCAAGTACCGGGATAGATAAGGGATAATCAGATCGGTCTTAGTTCCTGCTTTACTCAGGACTTCCAATCAAAGCAATCAGTGGTATTTATGTATATATCTGTAATTTTATTATTTGCATTAATGTCTGCTTATTTGCACTGATACTGATGTCTGTCTTCCCTCCTCCCGGCCCAGATTGTGAGCTCGGTGTGGGCAGGGATTGTCACTCTTTATTTTTGTATTGTACTTTCCCAAGTGCTCAGTACACAGTAAGAGCTTAATAAATACCATTAAATAAATTAATGAATTGGGAGCTTACTGTATGCAGGGCTCTGTAATTTTTCTGTATTTATTATCTGTAATTTTTTAATTTATATTAATGTCTGCCTCCACCTCAAGATTGTAAGCTCGTTGTGGGCAGGGAATGTGTCATGGCAAGCACGTAAAACAGGCCCGGGAGTCAAAGGTCATGAGTTCTAATCCCAGCTCTGCCACTTGTCTGCTGTGGGGCCTTGGGCAAGTCACCTCACTTCTCTGGGCCTGTTACCTCACCTGTAAAATGTGGATATATGTATATATATATATACATATATATACATATATATGTATATATGTTTGTACATATTTATCACTCTATTTATTTTACTTGTGCATATCCATTCTATTTATTTTATTTTGTTAGTATGTTTGGTTTTGTTCTCTTTCTTCCCCTTTTAGACTGTGAGCCCACTGTTGGGTAGGGACTGTCTCTATATGTTGCCAATTTGTACTTCCCAAGAGCTTAGTACAGTGCTCTGCACATAGTAAGTGCTCAATAAATACGATTGATGATGATGATGATGATGATGATGATGGATGAAGACCGCGAGCCCTAGCAGAGACAGGAACTGTGTCCAACCCAATTTGCTGTTTCCACCCCAGAGCTCAGGACAGCGCCTGGCACGTTGTAAGTGCTTAACAAATGTCATAAAACAATTTAAAAAAATCCTCCATTCCTCCCTCCCGGTCACAAGGCTCAGGAGCCCCAACGGTGCTTCTCTTCAAGGACCACAGTGCTTGGGGAGATGGATTTCATCAGCGCCACTCCACAACACAGCATATTCGGCTAACTACGAGACACAACGTTCCTCCTGCCCCCCGGGGGTGAGATCCATTGCCAGAAAGGGAAAGGGAATGGAGCCTTTTTGCCGAACGCTTCCAGCCAGCGTAGGTCTTGCGTCTCGAAAATTTACAATCCACACACCCGGTTTGGCAATCCAAAAATCAATACAGAACCGACGGCGGGGAAATATATGGCACGTTCCGGGAAAACATGGGGCGGACGAAAGCCAAGACGTATTTCAAGTTCATTACTTCATTACTCCAATTTGTACTTCCCAAGCGCTTAGTACAGTGCTCTGCACATAGTAAGCGCTCAATAAATACGATTGATTGATTGATTCATTACGCCATTGTTGATGCCAGCTTGTTCTTCTGGAGAGACAGATCCAGACATTTGCGTTTTTTCCTCCATGAAGGTTGGGTTTTTGGGGTTTTTTATGGTATTTCTTAAGTGCTTACTTTGTGGCAGGAACTCCTCTTCTCCCACTCCCTTCTGCACTGCCCTGACTTGGTCCCCTTATTCATCCCCTCAACACTTGTGTGCGTGTCTGTCATTTATTTATTTCTACTCATGTCTGTCTCCCCCTCTGGACTGTAAGCTCGTTGTGGGCAGGGAAGGTGTCTGTTCATTGTTACACTTTACTCTTCCAAGCGCTTAGTACAGTGCTCTGCACACAGTAAGGCCTCAATAAATATGATGGACTGACTGACTGATTACAAGATAATTAGGTTGGACACAGTCCATGTCCCACATGGGGCTTGCGGTCTTATTCTCCATTTTACAGTTAAGATTACTGAGGCCCAGGGAAGTAAAAGGACTCTCCCAAGGTCCCACAGCAGACAAGTGGTGGAAGCGGAACTAGAACCCAAGTCCTCCTGACAGCCAGGCCCGTGCTCTATCCACTAGGCTATGCTGCTTCTTGGGTTAAAGTGTGATTAAACAAACACAGCCTCGGTTCTGAATATGTGCAAAGGTAATTGCCGCATCAAAGGAAAGGATAAATCCAAGATGGATGGCATCATTATCCAGCCTGGAAGGTTACACTGACACGAGGATGATTCAGATCAAAGAAAGGATTCATTATCTCACTCCAGTCACTCAATCAACTGGGAAAAACCCCAGCACATCAAAGACCCATAAGAATTCTGCAGGGTTACAGTTGAGAGTCTAACGTACACACAGAGAGAAGCAGCATGGCCCCGTAGACAGGGCACAGGCCTGGGTTTGAGAAGGACCTGAGCTCTAATCCTGACTCCGCCGCTTGTGTGCTTTGCGACTTTGGGCAAGTCACTTCCCCTCTCCTTGTTTCAGTCACCTCGTCTGTAAAATGGGGATTAAGACTTTGAGCCCCATGTGGGACTTGGAGTGTGTCCAGCCTGATGGTGCCTGGCATACAGTAAGTGGTAAATACCACAAACACACACACACACACACACACACACACGTACACTCCCCTCTGAAGTAGTATAGTTAAATCTACAAATACATAAATGCAAATGAACACACACATGCACACACTCCCCTTCGATGGGTCTAGTAAAGCATACACGTATGTATATACATATATATATATATATATGTATGTATGTAGCTAGAGAGAGAGAGACAGAGAGAGAGAGAGAGAGAAGAGAGAGAGAGAGAAACAGCGTGGGTCAGTGGAAAGAGCATAGGCATTGGAGTCAGAGGTCATGGGTTCAAATCCCGGCTCTGCCAACTGTCAGCTGTGTGACTTTGGGCAAGTCACTTACCTTCTCTGTGCTTCAGTTACCTCACCTGTAAAATGGGGATTAAGACTGTGAGCCCCCTGTGGGACAACCTCATCACCTTGTAACCTCCCCAGCACTTAGAACAGTGCTTTGCACATAGCAAGCGCTTAATAAATGCCATTATTATTATTATTATTATTAATAACAAGCACACATGCGTTATCATGCATACTCCCCTAGTAGACTAGTAGAAAGAGTATGAGCCTGGGTTCTATAACCAGCTCTGTGAATTATTTGCTGTGTAGCCTTGGGCAAGTCACTTAACTTCTCTGTACTCCATTTTTCTCAACTGTAACATGGAGATTAAATCCTACTTCCCCCTATTTCAACTGAGTCCCATGTGGGACAGGGACTGTGTCCAACCTGACAAATTTGTATCTTCCACAGTGTTTAGAACAGTACTTGTCACATAGTAAGTGCTTAACAAATGCCATAATTGTTATTATAGTAAGCGCTTAAATAGTATATGAAAAAAAAGAGTACAATAAAGTCGATACACACACATCCTCCGCAGGGTATGGGGAAATCTCTGTGTCATACATATCCAAACATCTCTCCACCCCCACCCCCACACAATCTCCACAGTGGGGGCCCAGTGAAGCTTGATTTTGAAAGCTGCACCGGATTAAAATAAAACCCAATACATTTGTTTCAAAAATCTCTCTCTGGCTGAAAATCCTCCAGGTTCTTTGGATTTAATGAGCCTAATTTAACGGGTGGAAAATCTCAGCCTAACATGTTCCTGTCCAAAGCCATGAAAGAATTTGTCTGGGAAGGGAGAAGCAGTGATGTCTAGTGGCCTGGGAGTCGGAAGGACCTGGGATCTAATCCTGGCTCCGCCCCGCTGTGTGAATTTGGGTGAGTCACTTCATTTCTCTGGGCCTCAGTTCCCTCATCTGTCAAATGGGGATTAAGACTGTGAGCCCCATGTGGGACAGGGACTGTGTCGGTCCTCAATATTTTGTGCTTATCCAGCACTTTAGTACAACGCCTGGTGGGTAAAAAGCACTTAACTTCCAAAAATTGTGGTATCTGTTAAGAGCTTATCACAGTGTACTAAGTGATGGGGGTTGATACAGATAATCAGGTCCCCCAGGGGGCTCACAGTGTAAGCAGGAGGAAGAACAGGGAATCCCCCCACCGCTTCTAGACTGTGAGCCCGTTGTTGGGTAGGGACCGCCTCTATATGTTGCCAGCTTGTATTTCCCAAGCACTTAGTACAGTGCTCTGCACACAGTAAGCGCTCAATAAATACGATTGAATGAATGAATGACTCTAAGCCCACTGTGGGCAGGGAATGTGACTGTTATATAATACTAATACTAATGATGGCATTTATTAAGCGCTTACTATGTGCAAAGCACTGTTCTAAACGCTGGGGAGATAACAAGGTGATCAGGTTGTTCCAAGGTGGGCTCACAATCTTAATCCCCATTTTGCAGATGAGGTAGCTGAGGCCCAGAGAAGTTAAGTGACTCGTCCAAAGTCACACAGCTGACAATTGGCGGAACCGGGATTTGAACCCATGACCTCTGACTCCAAAGCCTGGGCTCTTTCCAGTCAGCCACGCTGCTTTTCGTATAAATACGACTGAATGAATGATTGAATGACATGGCAGCATGGTGCAGTGAACAGAGCACTGGCCTGAGCGTCGGAAGGTCATGGGTTCTAATTCCAGCTCCGCCACTTGTCTGCGTGACCTTGGGCAAGTCACTTCACTTCTCTGTGCCTCAGTTACATTACCTGTAAAATGGGGACTGAGACTGAGCCCCAAGTGGGACAGGGACTGTTCAACTGTATCTGCTTGTGTCCACCCCAGCGCTTAGTACAGGGCCTGGAACATAGGAAGTGCTTAACAAATACCCCAATTATTATAATTATTATTATTACATAGGAAGTGCTTAACAAATACCCCAATTATTATTATAATTTTTATTACATTGTAGGCGCTTAACAAATACCACCATTATTATTATAATTATTCCTGACTCTGCCACTTGATTGCTGTGTGACCTTGGGCAAGTCCCTTAATTTCTCTGTGTCTCAGTTATCGCATCTGTGAAATGGAGATTGAGACTGCGAGCCCCAATGTGGGACAGGGACTGCATCCAACCTAATTACATTGTATCTACCCCAGTGCTTAGAACAACGCTTTGCACATAGTAAGCGCTTAACCAATACCAGAAAAAAATGCAAAAAACAAATCAATTCCATCGATTGACCGATTGATCGCTTCGCCCTCGATAGGTGCTCAGTAAATACCACCGACTGCAGGATCGGCTGAGGTGGAGAAGGAGGCCGGCTTTAGTTTTGGATCCAAGACTCCGAAAAGCCACGAGCCTTTCCCGAGGCGGGTTGATGGGAATACCCGGTGGAAAAACCGCAAATGCAGACGGGTGTTCTATCTTGGGAATTAATTACTGCACCGGTGCGGGCCCCGTGATCACAGCTCTGGAGAGTCGTTCCCGAACAGGCCTCAACTAGGGGCTGGGTTTCCTTTTTCTACGCCTGTGGGTTCTCTGCAGTCAACCACAAAGCACGCGGTCTGTTAAAGGAGAGCGGAAGGCCCATGGGGAAAGGATGGAGGAAGGGAAGCAAGGGCAGAGAGGTCCAAATTCTGACCCAACATAGATCTTCCATCTTTGGGTTTCGTGGAGGCAATCTGGGGAACGTGTTCTTCATTGAACATTTGTGATAATCTCATTTTTCTACTGGGCAGAACTGAAAACGGATTACAGGGCGAGGATTAACTGTGTTCATCCGTGGTTTTCAAAAAGAATATACGAACCCAGCGCTTAGAACAGTGCTTTGCACATAGTAAGCGCTTAATAAATGCCATCATTTTTTTTATGGCATTTGTTAAGCACTTACTATGTGCAAAGCACTGTTCTAAGCGCTGGGGGGATACAATGTGATCAAGTTGTCCCACATGGGGCTCACAGTCTAAATCCCCCTTTTTACAGATGAGGTAACTGAGGCTCAGAGAAGTTACGTGACTTGCCCAAGGTCACACAGCAGACTTGTGGTGGAGCCGGGATTCGAACCCATGACCTCTGACTCTAAAGTCTGGGCTCTTTCCACTGAGCCACGCTGCTTCTCTAATCATTATTATTATTATTATCTTGGGAATATCAGAATAAAGGGAGGGGGCTCCACTGTGGACAGGGAACGTATCTGCCAACTCTGTTACACTGTACTCTTCCAAGTGCTTAGTACAGTGTTCTGCATATAGCAATTGTTCAATAAATACCATTGTTATTGATGATGAAGCGAATTCTTTTTTTTAATGGCATTAAAAAATCGTATGTAGGGAGATAGAGGACAGACTATTGGCAGCAAGTGAGGGCAAATACAACCACAAACCCCACACCTTTGTCATTTTTTCTTTAATAGCATTTGTTAAGTGTTTACTATACGCCAGCCACGGTACTAAACACTGGGATAGAAACACGCTAGTTTGGATACAGTCCACGTCCCACACAGGGCTCACAGTCTTAACCCCCATTTTCCAGGTGAGGTCACTGAGACCCAGACAAGTGAAGTGACTTGCCCAGGGTCACGGAGCAGACAGGTGGCAGAGCAGGGATTAGAACCCAGGTCCTCCTGACTCCCGCTCAGTCCACTAAAACATAATGCTTCCCTGCACTCTCTTTCACCAGATCTTTCAGAACAGAATAGCTCAGGTACCCAATGAATGGAGAGACACGATACACAGAACAGTGGAATATTTCGGCAGCAATGAAAATTGGCTGCAATTTAGGCTGATGGGTCTCATTTTGGTGGACAACCAGAACACTGTTACATCATCTCAAATCTGCCCGTCTTTTTCTTCGCTTGTGGTGATTGGGGAGAAGCCACGGAGAGGCACAGAACGCCCCCAGAATTCTGGACTCTTCCCCAAACAAATCTTAGAATTTATCTATTTATGTTTTATCACTAGCCTTTATCTTGAAAAGCAGTGGGACTCATTCATTCATTCATTCGTATTTACTGAGCACTTACTATGTGTAGAGCACTGTAATAAGTGCTTGGAAAGAGCCCTGGCTTGGGAGTCAGAGGACCTGGGTTCTAATCCTGGCTCATACCTCATACCTATTATGTGATCTTGGGAAGTCACCATTTGACCTCTCCATGCCTCAGTTTCCTCATCTGCAAAATAGGGATTCAATGCCTGTTTCCCTTCCTACCTAGGGTGCGAGCCCCTTGTGTGACAGTGACTGCGTTTGGACTGATTATTTAATATATCTAACCCAATGCTTAGTACAATCCTTGGCACACAGTAAGCGCTTAAAATATATCATTACTAGACTGCACACTCCTTGAGGGCAGGGATTATGATTACCGACTATGTCATCTTCCAAGCACTTAAAACAGTACTCCAAAGACAGTAAGCGATCAGTAAATACCCCTGAAGGATTGAATTGCTGATTCACATTCCCTGTCTGATTCACATTCCCTGTCTGATTCACATTCCCTGTCTTCTTTAACTCTAATTCCCTCTGAATTCACAAATCATCTTGCTCCTTCTTGTTTTTCCCGTTCAGTCACCGAAAGTCCTTTAATCTTTCTTTTTCCTTCCATGTGAATTAGAGTGTGTTTCCTTCCTCAGCCTCTCTCCTTTATTGGGAGCCTTTTTTCCTCATGCTCTCCTGAATCTCATCTCGTAAACTGCACGCTGCTAGTTTTTTCCCCTAAAAAACTTTCCACCCGCTTCCCTTGTCAGCCCAATCTGATAACAACAGTTCTGGGTTGGGAATCCAGGGATTCCGTTTTCATTCTCTTCTCTGGTCGTTGGGAGTAAGAGGGGTCCAGGAACAATAATGATAATAATAATAATAATAACAATGATGGCATTTATTAAGCGCTTACTATGTGCAAAGCACTGTTCTAAGCACTGGGGAGGTTACAAGGTGATCAGGTTGCCCCATGGGCTCATTCTTGGATTTGTTCCCTTTAAGCACTTGATAGTCACCTCACCCTGAGGGCCACAGCACTTTGCTCATCTGCAGTTTAGACTCTAGACTATAAGCTCCTCAAGGGCAAGGATCCTGTCTACCAACTCTATTGTATTGGATTCTCCCAAGCCATTAGTACAGTGCTCCACACACAGTAAGTGCTCAGTAAATACTGCTGATCAACTGATTGATTGCTCGGACTTGGCCAAGTTGAGAACTTCTTTTTGCCTCTTGTGACCTGTAGAGTGGGGATAAAGCACTTCCCTTCAGGAATCCCCCAAGCCTGCTGCGAAGATAAATCAGATAACAATTGGGACACATATCATGCTCAGTAAGCTCAGCGCTTAGAACAGTGCCTGGCACATAGTAAGAACTTAGCCAATACCATTATTATTATTTAATACAGTGCTCTACACACAGTAATAAGATTGAATGAATGAATGAATGTCAAATCACTGGGGAAGGGCTTTGGCTGGTAAACGCAATAGATGAGAAGCAGCGTGGCTCAGTGGAAAGAGCACGAGCTTGGGAGTCAGAGGTCATGGGTTCTAATCCCGGCTCCACCGCTTATCAGCTGTGTGACTTTGGGCAAGTCACTGAACTTCTCTGTGCCTCAGTTACCTCATCTGTAAAACAGGGATTAAGACTGTGAGCCCCACGTGGGACAATCTGATCACCCTGTATCCCCTCCAGTGCTTAGAACAGTGCTTTGCCCACAGTAAGCCTTAACAAATACCATCATCACTATTATTATTATTATTCTGAAAAATTATTCTTTGGCCTTATCAATGAACGTTAAAATACAAGTCCATGAATTTAAAATACTTCAAGGCCAATTTCAATCAATCAATGGACAGTATTCACTGAGGGCTTACTATGTGCAGAATACTGAACCAAGCACTTGGGAGCGTATCATACAACAGAATTAGCAGACACGTTCCCTGCCTACAATGAGTTTACAGTCTAGAGGATACAAGGGAGTAAATTTTGCTCTGACACGGATCATGGACGACCCCTTGAAAGGGACTCTAACCCGCAGAATTAGGCCTTCCAACCACCCGGGCAGAAGCCGGCAAACCAACTAACAGGACTCCAAGATGTGGAAGACAGCTTCTGAGGAAGACGCCAACCCATAGCAAGCTTGCCCTAATAAACAGAGCCCAGGATGGGGAGTCAGAAGGACCTGAGTTCTAATCCCGGCCCCGCCCCTTGTCTGCTGGGTGACCTTGGACAAGTCACTTCACTTCTCCGGGCCTCAATTCCCTCATCTGCCAATGAGGGATTAAGACCGGGAGCCCCATGTGGGACATGGACTGTGTCCAATCTGATTATCTTGTATCAGGTTAGTCTAGTGCCTGGAGCATAGTAAGCGCTTAACAAATACCATTTTTTTTTAAAGCTAGGGCCTGGTTGGCCCTGTCTCTTTAAATGACAGGCGTTGAAGATGCTGGAAAATGATGCCGTCCTCAGTGACGAAGAACCAGATTTAGATGTCATGTTGACATCGGCTGGGGGTGGGGGGAAACTGTGTTACAGGGCAATGCAGGAGCTGAAGCAGAGGGAACCAGACCCGCCTTCTCAACCCTTGAGGTGAGATTAACTAGACGGATGTGATTATTACAACAAAGAGCTGTAACAGACCATTCCACCAAAATCGGAAAGGGTGCGCAGACGGGTAGCATTGACGAAAGGCGTCCTAGTCATCGCGGAACCTTATCTTCATGTTATTTCCTCTGTCTCTGGGGCGCCTGAAAACGTGGAAGTCAAACACTCCCACCACCAATGTCGATAAGAGCCTAAATGAAGTCGGCGATACTAACCATACTTTCCATACTAACATCTGGTATCTGAGACTGTGAGGGTTAATTATCGGGGACGCATGTTAGAGGTAAGAAATAGACCGGTTCTCTAGTTGCTAAGTATATAGCAGCAGCTAATTGATGTCTTGCACCCAGGAGGATTCTGTGATCTCCCTAGAGATGGTGCTCGGAATGGTAAATGGCGAAATGGAGTAAAAAGGGAAACATGCCAGTGCCCTTACTACTGGGAGAAAGATGGAAAGGGGAAAGAAAATAAGAGAATCTTCCTCGAACCCTTCCCTAAGACGTCTTTCCAGCCTCAACCCAAGTGTGCATCTGACAACAATTTCCCCATCGGTCTATCTGAATAATTTATTGGGCACCTACTCTGTGCAAACCACTGTACTGAGCACTTAGGAGAGCACTTAGAGAAGCAGCATGCCTCAGTGGAAAGAGCACGGGCTTTGGAGTCAGAGGTCATGGGTTCAAATCCCGGCTCTGCCACTTGTCAGCTGTGTGACTTTGGGCAAATCACTTAACTTCTCTATGCCTGAGTTACCTCATCTGTAAAATGAGGATTAAGACTGTGAGCCCCCCATGGGACAACCTGATCACTTTGTAAACTCCCCAGCGGTTAGAACAGTGCTTTGCACATAGTAAGTGCTTAATAAATGCCATTATTATTATTATTATTACTATTATTACTAGATTTTTTTTAATGGCATTTGCTAAGCGCTTACTACGTGTCAAGCGCTGTTCTAAGCACTGGGGTAGACACAAGTTAATCAGGCCAAATACAGTCCCTGACAGTCAAGCAGAGAGAATGAGCTTTCAATCCCTATTCTGCAGTGGAGGAAACTGGGGTGCAGAAAAGTGAAGTGACTGGACTCAGGTCACCCAGCAGATGAGACCTGGAAGACATGATAATAATAATAATAATAATAATAACAATAATAATAGCAGCATTTATTAAGCGCTTACTATGTGCCAAGTACTGTTCTAAGCACTGGGGAGGTTACAAGTGATCAGGTTGTCTCACGAGGGGCTCACAGTGATCCCTGGCCTCACTGAGGTAACTGATTTCCACTTCCCCCAGTCATAGCGTGTCTAGAACCTCCTTCAGCACCATGATTCTACGGGCAGAACTCCCTCACTGAAATTTAGACTGCGACTTAGAAATCTGATCATTTCAGGGTCTACTTTACCAGTTCCATTATTGGCATTGTTTTTTCAGAAATGAATTTCTAACCAAATCAACTGGGGGAGGAGGCACGTTTAAGTAAAGAGAGGTTAACATATCCAGGGGCACTCAATAAGCACCCAAGCCACCCCCAAATACTGCTCCTCACTCAACTTTTTTATTTTGTTTTGTTTTTTTAATGGTATTTGTTAAGCATTTAGCATGTACCAGACACTGCTAAAAATTAAGGAAGGTATGAGATAACCAGGTTGGACACAGTCCGTGTCCCACATGGGACTCACAATCTTAATCCCCATTTTACAGAAGAGGAAACTGAGGCCCAAAGAAGTGAAGTGACTTGCCCAGGGTCACATAGCAGACAAGGGGCAGACTTGGGATGAGTACCCACGTCCTCTGATTCCCAGCCCTGGGCACTATCCACCAGGTCATGCTGCTTCTCGTCAAAGGACGGGGGGAAATCAAGGAATAAGGCACCGTTATCACTAACTGCTTTCCAGCAATATCCGGAAGCCAAGCTCCACTAACCCCTAAGACAGCAGCTTGGTTAGAAAGACATTGATCCCTGGTTTAAGAAGGAATTCCATGAATAAACTATAACGACTCTTGAGGAGTGATTACGATTAATCCGACTTCTTCCTCTAGTCTCACTGCATGAAAGACGGATCTCTGAAGGACTGTACTTCCTTTGAGGCCTGTCCCATTGATGAAATCATCAATCGTATTTATTGAGCGCTTACTGTGTGAAATGTCTTGGGTTGGGATTGCCTCTATCTGTTGCCGAATTGTACTTTCCAAGCGCTTAGTGCTCTGCACACAGTAAGCGTTCAGTAAATACGACTGAATGAAATGTCTATAAATCACTGAAAGATTCATTCATTCAATCGTATTTATTGAGCGCTGTGTGCAGAGCACTGTACTAAGCGCTTGGGAAGTGCAACTTGGCAACATATAGAGACGGTCCCGACCCAACAACGGGCTCAGTCTAGAAGATGCTAGAAGTCTAGAAAGATGAGTAGTCACGGTGAAATGGGAACCAGCACAGAAAAGACCCGAGGAAACATACACAAAAATCTTCAAGATTGGATGCTCCTTGTGGGTAGAGAATGTGTTGTTCTCTACTATCTTAAGTACCTAGTAATAATAATAATAATGATGGTATTTGTTAAGTGCTTACTATGTGCAAAGCACTGTTCTAAGTGCTGGGTACTGCTGCACTGAATTCCCCCAAGTCCCCTGCACACAGTAAGCACTGACGGATTGCTCTGCCCAAAAGTGGTCAATAAATATGCTAGAATGATGAAAGGAAATGAGAAAAGAGGACCACAACTTCTATTCCCAGCTCCCTCGTGGCACTGAGAAAGGTAACGAAGATGTGAAATGACAGAATCCGGTGAAGTATCTGTTTGAATAACCGACCAATTCAAGAAATTCTAATTCCTCCAGCCTGAGCCATGCAGAGATCAGGTTGGGGTGATCTGACAATCTTGGATGAGGAATGGGCAAGGAGCCAGTCTTGTGACGATGCTTTGGACTTTCCCAAGTGCTTAGTACAGTGCATGCGCTCGGAGTGCTCAGGGAGTACAATTACGACAAGATTTTGCTTGTTTTTGAATGATATCTCTTAGGCGCTTACTTTGTTCCAGGCCGTGTCCCATTTCCTGGGGTCAATAAATACCACCGGCGGATGGCTTGAGTGGCTCGCAACTCCTGGAAGATCCCCCCTTTGATTTTGGTGCATTGACCCGCTGATACCCCATAACACTTTGCAGCACTGAGTCACACAATCGTATTTATTCAGCACTGCACTAAGCACTGGGGTGAGTGTAAAAGAACAATAAACAGGCATATTCCCAGCCCACAAGAAGTTTACAGTCTAGAGACAAGCTTACAGTCTAAAGACGAGCTTAGAGTAGGCCTTCAGTACTGTTATTTCAAAAACTAGGAAGTTTATTTTCCATTAGCTTTTAAGTATCGCCCGATCTCTATCATCGAACCGCCTGTGACTCGCTGCTAAAAGATTAACTTACCAATAGGGTCCAATTTTCCCATGCAGTAATCGAACACCAAGTCTGGAACTCAGATAGGCAAGGGAAAAAACAGTTGTATTGCTTTTTCCCTCCCGTAACAAACTGTTGCAGTTTTATCCCAATACTTGGTCGTCTGCAGTGAGCAAAGCTCTACTTATTTAATACTGGAGGTTTCGGCGGATTCAATCAAAGGACCTAAATAATGCCTGCACAGTCTTCTCTTAACAGGGACACCAAGCTCTGTGAGTCTGAATAGGATCACTGCCTGTTGGAAATCTCGAATTTACGCTTCGAGTCATACATAATTCAAATCCGACAGTCCACCACTCTTTCTACATTTAAAGCTCTTTCCTAAAATCACCTCCACCTTGTCTAGCCTCCGAGAGGCCTTCCCCGACTAAGCCCTCCTTTCCTCTTCTCCTTCTCCCTTCTGTGCTGCCATCACACTTCAATTTGCACCCTCTCTTCCCCCTATCCTCAGCCCCACAGCATGTCTCCTGCCCTTAAAGAGCTGAGGACCCAACAGGGAGAGAAACACTAAAATATTTACAGAGAAGAGGGAGGAGACGGGGACACGGACTTGAGTTCGGCGTCAGGGATAGGGTGTGTGAGAGCTGTATGAGGGAATCTGTGAAATCCAGAGTCCCCAGGCCCACACAGATGAAGGGAAAAAGCTGTTCACACAAGACAGATCTCGATCGCCAGAGAGTAGGAGGGTTTCGACAAGGGAGCAGAGTCCAGATCCGTGGGGTCGGCGCATCAGATGAGTTAGATCGGGGCAGAGACGTCTTGGTTCTGGGGACAGATCTCCTGTTATTTTGGATTGAAATACTGGAGTGACTCCTTCCCAGCCCCGGGGGAGCCCAGCAGGCCTGCCTTGAATGAAACCATCCCGTGAGCGAGCCTCAGTTCCCTCTTCGGCAAAATGGAGGGTGACGGAAACATTCATTCAGTCACAATTGTATTCCTCAAGCGCTTATTATGTGCAGAGCACTGCACTAAGCGCTTGGGAGAGTCCAATACAGCAATAATGAACAGACACGTTCCCAGCCCACAGCGAGTTTACAGTCCAGAACTGGCTCTCAGTCTGGATCTGGGTGGACTACCAACGTATCCACTGGGTAGATTCTTGGAGAAGCTGTGTGATAACCCGGAGCCCTGTCTTGGATGCCACAGAGAACTTCATTCATTCATTCAATGGTATTTATTGATTGCTTACAGCGTATCGAGCACTGTAATGAGTGCTGGGGAGAATCCAGTGCAATAGATGGACACATTCCCAGCCCATGACAAGCTAAAAGTCTAGAGACGAGCCCCCGGAGACAGGTCAACAGCTTCCAATTCCCCGCACAATCAATCGATTGATTGTATTTATTGGGTGCTTACTGGAAAGAGCCCGGGCTTTGGAGTCAGAGGTCATGGGTTCAAATCCCAGCTCTGCCAATTGTCAGCTGTGTGACTTTAGGCAAGTCTCAACTTCTCTGGGCCTCAGTGACCTCATCTGTAAAATGAGGATTAAGACTGTGAGCCCCCCGTGGGACAACCTGATCATCTTGTAACCTCCCCAGCGCTTAGAACAGTGCTTTGCACATAGTAAGCACTTAATAAATGCCATTGTTATTATTACATGCAAAGCACTGTACAGTCGCTCCTAGGTGCCAATGGGCTTAGTAGATAAGGCATAGGCCTGGAAATCGGAAGGACCTGGGTTTTAATCAAGGCTTTGTCTGCTGTGTTACCTTGGGCAAGTCACTTCACCTCTCTAGGCCTCAGTTACCTCATCTGTAAAATGGAGATTAAGAGGGTGAGCCCCGTGTGGGACAAGGACTGTGTCCATCCTGATTAGGTTGTAGCAACCCCAGCACTTAGAACAGTGTTTGGCACACAGTAAGCACTTAACAAGTACAATAATAATAACAATAATAAGAAGTACTTATTACTTGCCCTAGGTCGCACAGCAGACAAGTGGCAGAGCCACTTCCGACTCCTCGTCCAGTGCTTTAGCCACTAGGCCACGCAGCTTCTCACTGCTTGCTGTGTGATCCTGGGTGAGTCACTTCACTTCTCTGTGCCTCAGTTCCCTCATCTGTAAAATGTGGATGAAGACTGGGAAGCCCCATATGGGACAGGGACTGGGTCCAACCCGATTATCTTGTATCCACCCCAGCACTCAGTACAGTGCCTGACACATAGTAAGCGCTTAACAATGAGAAAAAAAAACCCGTGACTTTCACTGCAGGGGGAGAGCCAGGAGCAGAGCTGGAGGGGGGATGAAGAGACACCGTCTTTAGTCAGGGAATCTGGGTGGCATTTTCTTCGCACATGACAAACAGGGTGAGCAGGGCCTTTGGGGAAAAGAGGGTAGCCATGGCAACCTCGCTCCTTAGACGAGCCTTAAGCCATCCGAAGGGTGGTGAGAAGCTGGCCGGAAAATGGGATTTACGCAGCCCCTCTCAAAGTTTGGCCAGAGCGATGGGCGTCAACCCTTTCTTTATTGTCTTTCTTTATGGCATATTTAGCGTGTGCCAAACACCGTTCTAAGTGTACAGGGTATTTACAAGTTAATAGGCTGAACACAGTCTCTGTCCCACAGTGTAATTTAATTATTATATCTGTAATGTATTTATTAGAGCTGCAATTTATTTATTATGCCTGCAATTTTTTTACATGAATTTCCATCTTCCCCCCCAGACTGTAAGCTTGTTGTGGGCAGGGAATGTGTCTGTCATATTGTTCTTTTGTCCTCTCCCAAGCACTTAGTACAGTGTTCTGCGAACAGCAGGGTTTAGCGGGCAGAACATGGGCCTGGGAATCAGAAGGACCTGGGTTCGAATCCCAGCTCTGCCACTTGTCTGCTGTGTGACCTTAGGCATGTCACTTAATTTCTCTGTGCCTCAGTTACTTCATCTGTCCAGTGGGGATGAAGACTGTGAGCCCCACATCGGACAACCTGATGACCCTGTATCTACCCCAGTGCTTAGAACTGTGCTTGGCACATAGTGAGCACTTAACAAATACCAATATTATTATTATTATTACTTCACTTCTCTGTGCCTCAGTTACCTCATTTGTAAAAAAGGATTAAGACTGTGCGCCCAACATGGAGCAGGGACTGTGTCCAACCCAATTAGCTTGTATCTTCGCCAGTGCTTAGAGCAACGCCTGGCAAATAATAAGTGCCTAACAAATTCCACAATTATTGTTATTATTACTATTACCGACCCAAGCAGTGTTTCCAATCTAGAGATTAGGCAGAGCAGGGATTTTAGCCTCATTTTTACAGATGAGGAGGCTGAGGCACAGAGGAGTGACTTGCCCAAGATAACGCAGCAGGCCAGTGACAAAACCCAGGTCTCCTGACCTCATTCATTCATTCAGTTGTATTTATTGAGCGCTTACTGTGTGCAGAGCACTGGACTAAGCGCTTGGGAAATACAAGTTGGCAACATACAGAGACAGTCCCTACCCAACAACAGGCTCACGGTCTAAAAGGGGGAGACAGACAACAGACAACAAGACAAAACATGAAGACAGGTGTCAAAACCATCAGAATCTTCATTCATTCATTCAGCGGTATTTATGGAACCCTACTGTGCGCAGAGCACTGTACTAAGCGCGTGGGAGAGTACAATACAACAATAAAAAGTGACATTTCCTGCTCACGGAACAGAACGGCTCCATCAGCACAGTACTTTACACACGGTTGCTGTCCAGCACAACGTTCTACACACAGTTGTTGTCCAGCAGCACACAGTTTCTGTGCAGCGGAAAAATCTGTGCAGCATGGCGTAGTGAATAAAGCCCGGAGAGCCCGGGCCCGGGAGTCTGAAGGTTATGGGTTCTAATCCTGGATCCGCCACTTGTCTGCTGTGTGACCTTGGGCAAATCACCTCACTTCTCTGGGCCTCAGTTACCTCATCTGTAAAATGCGATTGAGACCGTGAGCCCCACATTGGACAAGGGGCTGTGCCCAACCTGATTTGCTTGTAACCACCCCAGCGCTTAGAACAGTGCCTGGCACATAGTAAGCGTTTAACAAATACCATAAAAAAACCCTTAGCTTCTCTATGCCTCAGTTACCTCATCTGTAAAATGGGATTGAGACTGTGAGCCCCACGTGGGACAAGGGACTGTATCCAACCCGATTTGCTTGTATCCGCCCCGGCTCTTAGTACAGTGTCTGGCACATAGTAAGCATTTAACAAATACCTGATGTGCGTATAGCTATAATTCTATTTGTTCTGACGATTTTGACACCTGTTTACGTGTTTTGTTTTGTTGTCCTGGCTCCCTCTTCTAGACTGTGAGCCCGTTGTTGGGTAGGGACCGTTTCTATATGTTGCCGACTGGTACTTCCCAAGTGCTTAGTACAGTGCTCTGCACACAGTAAGCGCTCAATAAATACGATTGAATGAAATATAATTATTATTATCTGAACACAGTTGCTGTCCAACATAACACTTGCACACAGTAGCTGTCCAGTACGTCACTCTGCACACAGCAGCCCAATTCTCAGCACGTAGTAGCACAGCCCTCTGCATACAGTAGAGCTCCTACTACTTAATCAGTGGTATTTATTGAGCATTTATGTGCAGAGCAGTGTATTAAGTGCTTAAGAATGTGTAATAAAACAGAATTAGCACACTCATTCCCTGCCCATAATGAGCTAGGTATCACTAATGAAGGATTTTGAATTAGATTCTTCTTTGCACCTCGGTAAATACTTCCCAGGTGTTCTCCTTCACTTCTCTTCAGCCGAGGCACCTCAGTCTAAACAGATTCATTCAATCGTTCACTCAATCGTATTTATTGAGCGCTTACTGTGTGCAGAGCACTGTACTAAGCGCTTGGAAAGTACAATTCAGCAACAGAGACAATCCCTGCCCATTAGATTGTTAGCTCCTTGAGGAGGGAGGGCACCGTGTCTAACAATTCTGTTATATTGTACGATCCCACGCACTCAGTACAGCGCTCTGCAAACTGTAGGTGCTCCTTAAATACCACTGATTAATCGATGAAGGGGAAGGGAACTGCTTAAACCAAGGAAGACCTCAGAGTCAGAGAGCGTAAGTAAAAGCAGAGTGAAAATCGAGTAGCACCAGCATGAAAGGTAAGGGAAGAGCATTCAATCGATACTATTTATTGAGCGCTTACTTTGTACACAGCACTGCCCTCGGGGAACATCTAGAATCTACTGGGGAGATGGAAGCTAAAATAAGTTAGAGGACTATAAAACCATTACATAAAGAGAGAGCATTACCATGGGGAAAGGCTGAAGCCATGATCCGTAGGTTTCTTTGTGGAGTACAGGACCACATTTGAAAGGCAATTTCACACTTTTTTCTTCTGAATAATGTAACAGCACTTCGGTTCTTGGCCACTTTTAACCCAGCTTATTACACACAATGATATGGGGGTATATCCCCATTTATTACACGCATTGACACACCTGCTTACTACACAACCCTGCTTATTATATACACTGACACCCAGGTATATCTCTGCTTATTACACACAATGACACCCAGGTATATCCCTGCTTATTACACATAAATACACTTAGGTATATCCCTGTTTATTACACACAATGACACCCAGGCAAACCCCTGCTTATTACACACAATGGATCCCAGGTATATCCCTACTTATTACAAACAATGACACTCAGGTGAATCCTTGCTTATTACACACACAATGACAGCCAAGTATACCCTTGCTTATTACACACAATGACAACCAGGTAAATCCCTGCATATTACACACAATGGCTCCCAGGTATATCCCTCCTTATTACACACAATGACACTCAGGTGAGTCCTTGCTTATTACACGCAATGACACCCAGGTATATCCTTGCTTATTACACAAAATGACACCCAGGTATATCCTTGCTTATTACACACAGGTATTTCCTACTTTATACACAGTGACATGCAGGTATGTCTCTGTTCATTATAACAGCCGATGACATCCACATATCCTCCTTATTAATCAATCAATCAATCACTCAATCATATTTATTGAGCGCTTACTATGTGCAGAGCACTGTACTAAGCGCTTGGGAAGTACAAATTGGCAACACATAGAGACAGTCCCTACCCAACAGTGGGCTCACAGTCTAAAAGGGGGAGACAGAGAACAGAACCAAACATACCAACAAAATAAAATAAATAGGATAGAAATGTACAAGAAAAATAAATAAATAAATAAATAGAGTAATGAATATGTACAACCATATACACATATATACAGGTGCTGTGGGGAAGGGAAGGAGGTAAGATGGGGGGATGGAGAGGGGGACGAGGGGGAGAGGAAGGAAGGGGCTCAGTCTGGGAAGGCCTCCTGGAGGAGGTGAGCTCTCAGCAGGGCCTTGAAGGGAGGAAGAGAGCTAGCTTGGCGGAGGGGCAGAGGGAGGGCATTCCAGGCTCGGGGGATGACGTGGGCTGGGGGTCAACAGCGGGACAGGCGAGAACGAGGTACAGTGAGGAGATTAGCGGTGGAGGAGCGGAGGTTGCGGGCTGGGCAGTAGAAGGAGAGAAGGGAGGTGAGGTAGGAGGGGGCGAGGTGATGGACAGCCTTGAAGCCCAGGGTGAGGAGTTTCTGCCTGATGCGCAGATTGATTGGTAGCCACTGGAGATTCTTGAGGAGGAGATTTTATTACACACATGACATGCAGGTATAGTCTCATTACACACAATGACTACACATGATGACACACAGGCATATCCCGGCTTATTACACACGATGACACACAGGTATATCCCTGCTTATTACACATGATGACACACAGGTATATCCCTGCTTATTGCATATGAAGACACACAGGCATATCCCTGCTTATTACACATGATGACACACAGGTATATCCCTGCTTATTACACATGATGACACACAGGTATATCCCTGCTTATTGCACAGGATGACACACAGGTATATCCCTGCTTATTACACATAACACACACACATATTCCCACTTAATACATGAAGAGACACAAGTATATCATTACCTATTACATGCAGTGGCATGCAGCTGTAGCCCCACTTATTGCAAGCAGCATACACAGACACACCCAGCCACATCTAGATAGGCGACATGGAGCCTTCAAAACCCCACAATCAGAGCCATTGACCACATCTTCCCCTGAACCATTAGATGCAAGTACAAGACGGACCAAGCTTTCAACGACTGCTAATGGTTCCTTCCCTTTTTGCGGGGCCAGAGTGGTTGTGGGAGTTTCATGCGATACAAATTGTTCCCTAGCAAATAGCCTGTTTGGCCAAATAAACAGCAGAGGCACGCCTCTCACGGAAAGGAGACAAAACAGTTAAGGCGGGCTCCTTCGGTGGCAAACTGGATACTTCGTGAGTGGAGCCAAAGACAGGAAACCCGGCTGTCTTTCCGGGCTAATAAACATTCCATAATGCATTACGCCTTTCGGAAATACCTAAGACGGCTAGAATTAGAGCCAAGGAGGGAATTAAATAAATGAATTTGGGAGCTAAACCTGATACCTTAGAGAGGAACTTTGCTCTTACCTCTCCGCCATCTAGAACTCCGTTCTCCCCCAAATCCACCCAACGCTAGCCCTCCCACCCTCAAAGCCTTCCTAAAAACCACCTGAGAGG
Source organism: Tachyglossus aculeatus (assembly GCF_015852505.1). NCBI lineage: Eukaryota > Metazoa > Chordata > Mammalia > Monotremata > Tachyglossidae > Tachyglossus > Tachyglossus aculeatus. The sequence goes on from NC_052074.1 coordinate 3,099,061, forward strand.
CAGCATGGCCCAGTGGAAAGAGCTCAGGCCTGGGAGGCTGGGGACCTGGGTTCTAATCCCAGCTCCATCACTTGGGCAAGTCACTGCACTTCTCTGTGCCTCACCTCATCTGTAAAGTAATAATGGCATTTGCTAAGCGCTTACTATGTGCAAAGCACTGTTCTAAGAGCTGGGGGGGATACAAGGTGATCAGGTTGCCCCACGTGGGGCTCACAGTCTTAATCCCCATTTTACAGATGAGGGAACTGAGGCTCAGAGAAGTTAAGTGACTTGCCCAAGGTCACACAGCCTACATGTGGCAGAGCTGGGATTCGAACCCATGACCTCTGACTCCCAAGCCCGGGCTCTTTCCATTGAGCCACGCTGCTTCAATACCTGTTCTCCCTTCTACTTAAGACTGTGAGCCCCATATGGGACAGGGACTGTGACCATCCTGATGAGCGTGTATTTACTCCAGCACTTAAAACAGTGTTTGACACAGAGTAAGCGCTTCACAAGGAGCATAATTATTCAGATCGGCCCCTGCAGGAAACCTTCCCCATTCAATCCACAACACAATCCCAGTCACATCAAACCACTAGCCACCCCCTGGCAACTGTGCATTGTTTTAATGGTATTTGTAAAGCATTTATTACGTGTTAAACACTGTTCTGGGGAAGGTACAACTTAATTAGGTCAGAAGGACCTGGGACTCAGGACTATCTGGTTTCTAATCCCTGCTCCGCCACTTGTCAGTTGTACGACCTTGGGTGAGTCACGTCACTTCTCTGGGCCTCAGTTACCTCATCTGTTAAATGGGGATCGAGACTGTGAGTCCCACATGGGACGGGGGCTATGTCCAACCCCGTCTGCTTTTATCCACTCCAGCGCTTAATACTGGCACATAGTAAGCGCTTAACACATGAGACAACCTGATCACCTTGTACCCCCCGAGGGCTTAGAACAGTGCTTTGCACATAGTAAGTGCTTAATAGATACCATCATCACAAATAGCAATTATTATCATCATTAGATCAGACAGTCCCTGTAAGCTCCTTGTGGCCAGGGAACATGTCTATCAACTCTATTGTAATATACTCTCACAAGCACTTAGTCTAGTGTTCCATACAAACTAAACACTCGGTAAATACCACGGATTCATTAATTACTGATTGATAATCACTTGAGTGCTTTCCAAAGGGTCTTTTATTTGAGGACGTTCAGAATCCTCCCTTCATTTCCAAAACTTAATGGTTCCATGAAATCTCTCACAGATGGCTTGGAACTTCCCGAGTTAGGTTCAAATGGCCTTGTCTCTGGATCCCAAGTCGAAATGTGCACACATAACTCCTCCAATTAGCCGCACATCTTGACATGTTTCAGCCATGAATCCTCTGAGACGTCGATCCTCTGAGAATTCCCCACCCAGGACAGAGTGGGTTGAGAACGCCTCCCGTGTCTGTCATTATTATGGACACGGGGGAAGACGTCACTGGGAGGAAAGCTCTCCGTGGCTGCCCCACAATAAACTGCCAACTTCTTCCTGGCATTCGCTCCCAATGGCCCTCCCATTGCTCCTTAAACCGAGGACCCCTCCAGAACCCCTCAAGATCCTACGATGGCGACTGCAACTTCTAAGGAACCCAGGGGATTGGGGAAGTCCTCTTCCCAGCCATGCTTCATGGACACCTGGAGGGCACCTCTCTTCTCGGAGGAAATAACTGTTCCTTTTTTGTGTTTGTGTGCTAATTTGTTAAGCACTTATGATGAGGCAGGCACTGTACCAAGTGCTGGGGTAGATTTGAGCTAATCGGGTTGGACGCAGATCTTGTCCTCCCTGTGACCCTTCTAGATTGTTAGCCCGTTGTTGGGTAGGGACCGTCTCTATATGTTGCCAACTTGTACTACCCAAGCACTTAGTACAGGGCTCTGCACACAGTAAGCGCTCAATAAATATGATTGAATGACTGAAAGAATGAATTGGGCTCACGGTTTTAATCCCCCTTTTACAGACGAGGGAACTGAGGCCCAGAGGAGCAAAGCAACTTGCCCAAGATGACAGAGCGGACAAGTAGTAAAGCCAGAATTAGAACCCTGGTCCTTCCGATCCTGGGTTCGACCCTGGCAAGGTTCCAGGAAGAGAGTTTCCAGGGTGACTGAGGGTTCTGGCTGGGCCCCCCGTCCTGGGGATACCTGCCCCCTGTGAGGGGAAGGATGGGTGCCATTTATCTCATGTCAAGCGACTACCAGGATTCCAGCGAGGTAAAACTTTTCCTAGTAGAGAACAGCTTTCTTGCATGAACGCTGACCATTCATTCATTCAATCATATTTATTGAACGCTTACTGTGTGCAGAGCACTGTACTAAGCACTTGGGAAGTACAAGTTGGCAACATATAGAGACGGTCCCTACCCAACCACGGGCTCACAGTCTAGAAGGGGGAGACAGACAACAAAACAAAACATGACCACCAAGACAAGGTAGTGCCGACTGCATGTTGAGAAGCAGTGTAGCCTAGTGGTTGGAGCCCAGGCCTGGAGTCATAAGGTCCTGGGTTCTACAGCACCCAGTAAGTGTGCATACAGTAAGTGCTCAATAAATACTATTGACGACGATGATTATAAAGACAGATGGGTATGGGAATCTGTTATAATGTGCTCTCCCAAGAGCTCAGGACAGTGCTTTGCACACTGTAAGTGCTCAATAAATGTGACAGTGACTGGCACATAGCCAGTACTGCTCACGGGTTCTAATCCTGACCCGGCCACTAGTCTGCTGTATGACCTTGGGCAAATCACTTAACTTCTCTGGGCCTCGGTTACCTCAACTGTAAAATGGGGATCGAGGCTGTGAGCCCCACGTGGGACAGGGACTGTGTCCAACCCAATTTGCTTGTATCCACCCCAGCACCTAGTATAGGAAGCAACTAATAAATACCATTATTGCTACAATTATTATGTACTGAACAGATCACCATCATCATCATCAATCGTATTTATTGAGCGCTTACTATGTGCAGAGCACTGTACTAAGCGCTTGGGAAGTACAAATTGGCAACATATATGATTACTCAGTGGGGCTGAGGCAGTCCTCAAAGTCCCAGCCCTTCTGGCTCAGTGGCATGAGATACATACACAAAACAGTTTTCGTTTCTCCTAAACCTGAGCGCGATCACAAAGGCAGTCAATAAATTCATACCCGCCCCCTGAAGGCACTTTTATTGTTTAAAAGAAGAGAAAGTGCTCCTTTGTTTCTGCAAAAATGCAAAAAAGAATCAAGGTTATCTAAAGGCCTTCCTTTTAATGATGACGTTTTAATTAGGCCTCCATCTATTCACTAAGACGAACATCTTAAAAAACCACACACCCAAAGAGATCAAATCTCTTGTCTCTGTTGCCGAATTGTACTTTCCAAGCACTTAGTACAGTGCTCTGCAGATAGTAAGCGCTCAATAAATACGATTGATTGAACAGTTAGCGGGTGGTCCGAGGCCACCTCCACAGAGTGGGGACTACTCTGTCCAAGTGCCATCACGGGCTCTGCTCCTCAATCAATCAATCAATCAATCAATCGTATTTATTCCTCCCTACCGGCTCCATCACTAAGATGTCCCAGGGCGACAGAGACCCCTCTCGTCGGCCCCGTCCACAACAGAATTGAGGGTTCAACGCTTCCCCATCAGGATGGGCTTTGGGGGTCACTGTTCAGCGAGAGGGGTCCCCAACTCTCACCTGACCGCAGTCTTCCCTCCCCGAGAGAAGGCCCGGAGTCTGCCACACTAATTCTGCCCTTTGAGCACAACACAGTGTGGCCTAGTGGAGAGCATCCGGGCTTGCTAGTCGGAGGGACCTGTGTTCTAATCGCGGCTCCGCCACTCATCTGTTGTGTGACCTCGGGCAAGTCGCTTCACTGGGCCTCGCCTTCCTCTACTGTAAAATGGGGATGCCTGTTCTCCCTCCTTCTTAGACTGTGAGCTCCAAATGGGCCACAGACTACGTCCAACCTGATTAAATTGTACCTACCCCAGTGCTTCGACACACAGTAAGTGCTGAACAAATACCACATACACAAAAATACACTGGGGTCCTTAACGCTTGCTAAACGGCTACTCGGATGAGCCAGCAGAAGTGAAGACGGTGGAGAAAGGGGCGAAGGTCAATATTCTTTTACGAACAGTGGAGATCGGGAAAAAAAACCCACCCTGCCCGGATTCTTGAGGAATGTACAATGTATTTTTCTTTCGCCTCGACTGAACGCTGCTCTCTGGAGAGCGGCGCAACTCTAGATTTCCCAGGGCTTTAGTCGAAGGTTAAATGCACACGGTGATGACCGGATTTCAAACAATGCCTTCCACTTAAGACAGGAGAGTCCGGAAAAAGTTGCTTCTTGAGGCGCAGCTTCTCTGAGCACAGGAAAAGGTTTCCCGGCTTCACACTCGAAAATCAGATACATCATGCGCTTTCCCTATGGAATTCTTTAGAAACCGTTGATTCCACATTTTTTTTATGGATAAACCCCACATCATTCAAACAAATCACTCAAGAGAGCCCCTCTACGGCTCAGCTCTGAAATCGAGTCTTCTGAGCACGATGTTAAAAGATTCATTCTCGTGAAAGACAAGACCACTCGGAGGGAGAGTGTTTCACTGTAAACCATTTTACAATCATCTGTACTCGCAAACTTTAATGCCTGTTGGAAAATGGTGCTTTTATGATTTGTTCAAGTACATATCTGCACAGACATATATTTTCCTCTGGTAATGCAGTGATGGAATTTGTTGAGTTCGTAATGGATGTTTAGCGAGTGCTGCCAAAGTGCAGTGCACTGTACTAAGCGTGTGGGAAATACAAGCTGAGCACACACCCCTTCTACCTCCTTACTGCATCCACTTTGCATTTCAGTCCATACTCCCTGAGGACTTGGGGTACTCATCTTGCTGTCTCCCAAATCCACTTATCTCGCTGTGGGCAGGGAACATGTCTCCTGACTCTGTTTTACTGGACTCTCCCAAGCGCTTAGTTCAGTGGTCTGCACATAGTAAGCACTCAATAACTACCACTGATGTGGCTTAGTGGAAAGAGCCCGGGCTTGGGAGTCAGAGGATGTGGTTTCTAATCCTGGCTCCACCACTTGTCTGCTGACCTTGGGCAAGCCGCCTAACTTCTCTGTGCCTCAGTTACCTCATCTGTAAAATGGGGATTAAGACTGTGAGCCCCCCATGGGACAACCTGATTAGCTTGTATCTACCCCAGAGCTTAGAACAGTGCTTGGCACACAGTAAGCTCTTAACAAATACCAAAATTTTTATTATTACCCTTATACTCTGTTGCTTCCTCTACCTGATTTTAAAATCTGCCTCCTCCACTGGTCCGGAAGTTTCTTGAGGGCAAGGATTAAGCTTATCGATTTTGTTGTATTGTCCTCTCCCCAGGGCTTAGAGCACACAGTAAGCGCTCAATAGGTAATAATAATAATAATGTTGGTATTTGTTAAGCGCTTTCTATGTGCCAAACACTGTTCAAAGCACTGGAGTAGATATAAGGTTATCAGGTTGTCCCACGTGGGGCTCAGAGTCTTCATCCCCATTTTACAGATGAGGTAACTGAGGCCCAGAGAAGTTAAGTGACTTGCCCAAAGTCACATAGCTGACAAGTGGAGCCGGGATTAGATACCACTGATGGATCGATTATTGAGATCCATTTCCTGCTCCCAAGGGAGTTGCGCTCCAACACGCAGACATACTTACTATATTCTGGTGTCCATCGTAAATGGGATCAGATTTCTTTCGGATAACTGGTCTTTCCAGCTAGCTGAATGACTTAGGAGGCTGTGGGGTGAAGGTCTTGGGGATGGGGGGCAAATAGCCGATCAACTCTCACGCAGATCCTGGAAACGTTGGCTGACTGTCAGATATTTGAGAGTTTCAACGGCACAATTAGGGACAATATGTTTGTGGGCCCAGTTTGAAAAGGACTATGGGTTCCCTACTTGTCTTTTCAGTCACCTGCACACTCACAGGTGCTCTTCACTACCAGCACTCTCTTTTTTGACTCCAAAGGACTAAACTGTCAGTATAGTTTCACAATAATTCTTTCTTCTAGAACTCAGACTAAATATTTTCATATTGATAGAACTGATTGAGTATCTACTAGGCACAGAGCACTAGGAGGGCAAAGGAGTTGGAAAACATGGATCCCTGCCCTTAATGAACGTTATGATCTAACGGGGAAGGCTGACATAAAAATGATTTCTAGTGGTTCCTGGCTAGGGGCTTTTAGAAGGCAGCATGGGGGTGGGAGAGCATGTCAGCCTTTCAACTGTGCTTCAGTTACCTCATCTGAAAAATGGGTATTAAATACTTGCTCTCTCCCTTAGATGGTGAGCCCCGTGTGGGGCGGGAACTTTTTTTTAAAAGATATTTAAGAGCTTACTATGTGCCAGGCACTTTACTAAGTGCTGGGGCAGATTACAAGATAATCACTTTGGACACAATTCATGTTCCACATGGGGCTCACAATCTTAATCCCCATTTTACAGGGGAGGCAACTGAGGCCCAGAAAAGTGAAGTAATTTGCCCAAGGTCACACAGCAGACATGTGGTGGTGTCAGAATTAGAACCTAAGCCTATGCTCTACCAATTAGGCCATGCTGCTTTCTGTGTCTGATTTAACTGTGTCGTATCTACCCTAGCACTTACCACAGGGCTAAACACATGATAATAATAATCATCATTATTACTAGGAAGGTTTTTAAAAGGCAGATCTAATTTCAAATGACTGAGACGTTAGAGGTAGACCCATTTTGAGCTAATTCCAAATGATCTTACACCACAATCCACATTTTATAGCCTAATAAATTTCAAATCTCTTTTAGGAGTTCAAACTGACACTTTCAAAATGACTGGGTTGCTTTCCGGGGTTTTTAAAAATTTTCTTCTAAGCATGCAAACATGAAAATTAATGTATTATGTGCAGAAGACCATTTTACCAAAAGGTATCATACACTTTGAATGAATGCCAAAGGAATTAACAAGCAATCTCAACAAAGACAGTAGAACAATTTCAGCGGCAATTACTTTAAATGATAACATTTTCCACTTACTTTTTTGGAATCTTATTTACGTACAGATGTTTATTGAAATCTTTGTTGCTCTGCCAATGTGGAATAAGAAAACTGCTGGGGACTTGACACGTATAAAATTAGCAGCCATGATTTGGCCCAAAGAATTGTACTTCCCTAAACATACTGCCATGCCATTAAATGAGACTCAAGCTGGGAGGTATGGTTATCATTGAGGGAAAGAGTTAAATGAAGTAGCACGGCCAAATAGAAAGAGCCCAGGCCTGGGATTCCGAGGACCTGGGTTCTAATTCCAGCTCCTTGACTTGCCCACTGTGTGACTTTAGACAAGTCGCTTAACTTTTCTGGGTCTCAAATCCCTCATCTGTAAAGTGGGGATTAAGGCTGTGAACCCCATGTGGGACGGGGACTTTGCCCAATCTTTTTAGCTGGTATCTACCCCAGTGCTTAGTACAGTGTCTGGTGCGCAGTGAGCACTTAAATACTATACATATATTGATTTTTTTTTGGATTCCTCTTTTTGTAAGTATTTTTGTATGCCTGTCACCCTCACAGGAGAGTAAGCTCCTTAGGGGCAGGGAATATAATAATAATTTTGGTATCTGTTAAGCGCTTACTATGTGCCAAGCACTGTTCTAAGCGCTGGGGGAGATACAAGGTAATCAGATTGTCCCACATGGGGCTCACAGTCTTAATCCCCATTTTACAGACGAGGTAACTGAGGCACAGAGAAGTAAAGTGACTTGCCCAAACTCGCACAACTGATAAGTGGTGGAGCCACTTGTGCTTCTGTTGTACTTTCCCAAGTGCTTAGTACAGTGTCTTCTGCCCACTGAGCACTCAGTAAATAACACCACCGCTATTATCACTTGATGAAGACACAGTAGACCCCTCTAGAAACTTTCCAGAGATGCTTTTGTGGATCACCACCCTTCCTCCTCTCTCCCCACTTCTCCATTCTTTCCTGATACCCTTTCCTCTCCTTCTTCAGATGCCATCTCTCTACGAGGAGGCCCACCAAACGGGAGAGGGACACCTAACTCCAGTCAAATTTAGGATGCTGGCCAGATGTCTGCCAAGTAAAATTTCCCAACATGCCCAAAAGGAAGGAGTGTGTGAGGGCTGCAAACATCACCAGGAAGTCTTCCCTGATTGCTCCCTCTTTTTCCCAGCTCGGTCTCCCTCCTGTGCTGTCCATGACCTTTAGACATTTGATCTTCGCCCCGCCCCCAACGCTCATGTACAGATGCCTAAATTACATATTATAAATTACTTATTTATTCATATTCATGTCTGTTTTCCCCCTTTAGACAGTAAGCTTGTCATGGGCAGAGAACGTGGCTGCTAATTCTGTTGTACTGGACTCTCCCAAGCACTTAGAGCAAACATATTCCCTGCCCACTTTGAGCTTACAGTCCAGCTCTGCTCCGGGGGGAAGGGGTGGTCTATTAGGAAAATCAGCCGAACCCTCCATCATCCCCCACAGCCCCTTCATCCCTCCAGACTGCTCCTCAGAAAGGAGTTTTGAGGGTGCTATCCATTACTCTAAGCAAACAGCCTGATCACCATGAATAGGAATCGTAATATTAACCTTTCTATTGGCAAAATGCTTTGTCAACCTTTTTGTGAAGAATTGAATACTTTCATTATTTCATTCATTCATTCATTCAATCGTATTTATTGAGCGCTTACTGTGTGCAGAGCACTGTACTAAGTGCTTGGGAAGTACAATATAGAGATGGTCCCTACCCATCAGTGGGCTCACAGTCTAGAAGGGGGAGACAGAGAACAAAATAAAACATATTAACAAAATAAAATAAATAGAATAAATATGTACAAATAAAATAGAGTAATAAATACGTACAAAGTAAAACTACGTACAAAATTATTAAGTGTTTACACTACAGTTTACATTTTCCACCGGCTTCACAATCATTTGCATGACTAATTTGGCCTTCTAATTATGTAGCGGACTCAGTTCATTCATTCATTCAACCGTATTTACTGAGCGCTTACTGTGTGCAGAGCACTGTACTAAGCCCTTGGAAGTACAATGTGGCAACAGATGGAGACAATCGTTACCCAACAACAGGCCACAGTCTAGAAGGGGGAGACAGGCAACACAAAAAAACAAGTAGACAGGCATCAATAGCAACAAAATAAATAAATAAAATTATAGATCTATACGCATCATTTATAAAATAGAGTAATAAATATGTACATATATACACCAGTGCCGTGGGGAGGGGTAGGAGGTAGAGCAGAGGGAGGGAGTCGGGGCGATGGGGAGGGGAGGAGGAGCAGAGGAAAGGGGGGGCTCAGTCTGGGAAGGCCTCCGGGAGGAGGTGAGCTCTCAGTTGGGCTTTGAAGAGGGGAAGAGAGCTAATTTGTCGGATGTGAGGAGGGAGGGTATTCCAGGCCAGAGTTAGGACGTGGGCCAGGGGCTGATTGTGGGACAGGCGAGAAAGAGGCTCAGTGAGGAGGTGAGCGGCGGGAGAGGAGCGGAGTGTGTGGGCTGGGCTGGAGAAGGAGAGAAGGGAGGTGAGGTAGGAGGAGGCGAGGTGATGGACAGCCTTGAAGCCGAGAGTGAGGAGTTTTTGCTTCATGCGAAGGTTGATAGGCAACCACTGGAGATTTTTGAGGAGGGGGGTGACATGCCCAGAGCATTTCTGTAGAAAGAAAATCAGTTGATATTCCACCCGCTTCACACTGCACAGGTTGTTCGATAAAGACTACAGCAGGGAGTGTCACACACACAAACACATAAGCACAGATCACTCGGTGCTGGAAGCAGAAATGGGGTAGGTGAACGATGTAATTAATCGTATTTATTGAGCGCTTACTGTGTGCCCCTGGGCTAAGCTCTTGGGTGAAGATAGTTCAGAGTTGATAGACATGTTCCCTACCCACAGCAAGCTTATATTCTAGAGGGGGAGGCAGACATTAATTGAAATGAATTACTGTTAGGTATATAAGCACGGGGTGGCCGAAGTTGGGATGAATTACGTCCAAGGTGACACAGAAGAGAGTGGGAGAAGAGGAAATGAGGGAAGGCCTCTCGTAGGAGGTTTGAAGGTGGGGAGAGTGCGGACTGGGTTGGATTAGAAAAACAGTGAGGAGGGGAAGGAGGGGGCAAAGTGATTGAGTGCTTTAAAATCGGTGGTGAGGAGTTTCTCTTTGATGGAGAGGTGGTTGGGCAACCACTGCAGGTTATTGAGGAGTGGGGAAACACGGACTGAATGGTTTTGTAGAAAAATGTTCTGGGTGGCAGAGTGAAGTAGCGTGGCTCAGTGGAAAGAGCACAGGCTTTGGAGTCAGAGGTCAGGGGTTCAAATCCCGCTCCACCAGCTGTATATATGTATATATGTTTGTACATATTTATTACTCTATTTATTTATTTTATTTGTACATATCTATTCTATTTATTTTATTTTGTTAGTATGTTTGGTTTTGTTCTCTGTCTCTCCCTTTTAGACTGTGAGCCCACTGTTGGGTAGGGACTGTCTCTATATGTTGCCAATTTGTACTTCCCAAGTGCTTAGTACAGTGCTCTGCACATAGTAAGCGCTCAATAAATACGATTGATGATGATGATGATGATGCCTTTGGGCAAGTCACTTCACTTCTCTGGGCCTCAGTTCCCTCATCTGTAAAATGGGGATTAAGACTGTGAGCCCCCCATGGGACAACCTGATCACTTTGTAACCTCCCCAGCGCTTAGAACAGTGCTTTGCACATAGTAAGTGCTTAATAAATGCCATCATTATTATTATTAAGTGTGGACTGGAGCTGGGAAAGACAGGAGGCAGGGAGGCCAGCAAGGAGGCTGATGATTCAAGGTGCGATAGGAAAAATGCTTGGATTGACGTGGTAACAGTTTGGATGGATAGAAAAGGACGGATTTTAGCGACTGTTGTGAAGGTAGAACTGACAGGATTTGGTGACAGATTGAATGTGCTGTGCACATAGTAAGCGCTTAACAAATGCCATCATCATCATCATATGTGGTCCTAATGAGGGGGATGAGTCGCGGATAATGTCATGATTTTGGGCTTGTGAGACAGGGAAGACGATGGTACTGTCTACAGTGATTCGAAAGTCAAGGGGAGGGTGGGTTTTGGGTGGGAAGATAAGGATTTCTGTTTTAGAAATGTGCAGTTGAAGAGTTTGAGGTGTTGGTGGGACATCCAGGGAGAGACATCCTGAAGGCAGGAAGAAACGTGAGAAGGAGAGAGATCAGGGCTGGAGATGTAGATTTGGGAATCATCCGCATAGAGACGGTTGTTGAAGCCATGAGAAGTTTAAAGCATCCTCGAGATTCAATCAATCCATTGATCCAATCAATCCATCGATCAATCGTATTTAGGGAGCACTTACTGCATGCAAAGCACTATATTAACAGCTTGGGAGAGTACAATATAACAATTCATTCAATCATATTTATTGAGTGCTTACTGTGTGCGGAGCACTATACTAAGCGCTTGAATTGGTAGACATGTTCCCTGCCCACAACAAGTTTATGGTCTAGAGGACTGCAATTCAAAGTCTGTTTTCCCCTCTAGATTATAAGATCCTTGTGGGCAGGAAAAGTGTCTACTAACTCTGTTATATTGTACTATCAATCAATCAATGTATTTACTGAGTACTTATTGTGTGCAGGACACTGTACTGAGCTCTTAGGAGAGTCTAATATAGCAGAGTTGGTAGACACGTTCCTTGCCCACAAGGAGCTTCCAGTCTAGAGGGGGAGGCAGATGTGAATAAATTACCTGAAACATGAATAATGGATGAATACATGAATAAATGATAGATGTGGACATAAGTGCAATGCTGTAGAGATTCCTATCCCCAGTTCCTCCCGCCAGAATTCAGGATGCCCCCGGCCAACTTGAAAGGGAGTGGGTGAAGTGGAACTATCGGGCCTGGAAAGGCGTGGGAAATGGGAAGGAGTTTGGGAAATCATGGAGAAGATGATCAGGGGAATGGATGCACTGATGGACTCCGACAGCCGAGGTGAAAAATACGTTTGAGTGACAGCACGACTCTCCCCAGCTTCAAAGTCCTCCTGCAATCTCACCTCCCCTAGGAGGCCTTCCCAGATTAATTCCCACCTTCCCAGGAACACCTCGGCACACCTCAATTATGCACAGCCACCTGCAGCTCTTTGATACACTTCTACCGACACGTTCAACTGCTTAAGTACGTATTTATTCACCTTGCTGTCTTTCCAGTCTCTTTTCCGTCCAAGCTGTAAATAATTTTTTGCCTGCTTCCTGCATTAGTCTACCGGCTCCTTGAGGGCCAGAACTTAGGTTCTTACCTCATCAGCCCCACTCACCCCCATCCCCAGAGGACCTCAGTACCTAGTTTCAGATTCAATTGCTTCCCTTCCTTGTAATTTATTTTGATAGCTGGCTCTCCTATTACAACCCAGACGGCACACTTTGCTCTTCTAATGCCAATCTACTCACTGTATCTCAATCTCGTCTATTTCGCTGCTGACCCTTCCCCTTCATCCTGCCTTTGGCCTGGAATGCCCTCCCTCCTCCTACCTGACAATGACTCTTCCAATCTTCAGAGCCTTATTGAAGGCTCAGTCTCCTCCTGAGCCCTCATTTCCTCTTCTCCCTTCTGCATTGCCCTGATTTGCTCCTTTTATTCACTCTTCCCTCAGCCCCACAGAAGCTATGTACATATCTGTAATTTATTTATATTATTTTCTGCCATAATCAATCACATTCACTGAGTGCTTACTGTGTACACTGCACTAAGCGCTTGGGAGAGTATAACAGAGCTGGTAGACACAGTCCCCATCCATGAGCTCACAGTCTAGAGGGAGAGAGAGAGGCACAAGGAATGCAACTGATACCTCATCATATTATACTCTCACACACGCTTAATCCAGTGCTCAGTCATCACAACTGATTGAAAAGGCTGAAGTCTCAAAATTTCTTCTGCAGAGATAACAGCATTTACGAAAAAAAGAAAAAATAAGGCCACCTCACTCCTTGCCTCTCAGTTGAGAATCCTTTCCTCCCCGCCAGCATTCAATACTTCGCTCTCATTTAACCATTTGTGGATGCTTTCTTCCGGCTAATCGGGCTCATTTTCAACTGCTCCTTAAATTGGCATCAGGGCTGTATCCCTCCATTAGCCAATTATCACAGGAAGATCTATCGGTTTGGGCTGCGATGTATTTGCCAACGAAAATGAGAGTAGAGGCATTCATGAACATCTGAGATAAATCACTCCTTTACGCTGGAGAGCGTGAAAATTCATACCGGGCCGTTAGGCAACGAGAGCAACGGAGGAGAAAGAGATGAGCAAAGCCAAGGAGCACTTCTCGATCATGTGACGTGATTAAGAGGCTCCCACGGGTTTGACTGACCATTGGGAGAGATTTTTGTGAACATTTTACGAGATGTCAGCCGACAGCATCTGCCGGGATGACCATCCGGACCCCTCTGTGACCTCTCTTTAAGGCATCTTTGCCTTCTCTTGGAATGGCTTCCTTTAATACTGATAATGATAATTACGGTATTTGTTAAACGCTTACTGTGTCAAGCACTGTTCTAAGCACTGGGGTAGATACAAACTTATGAGGTTGGACAAAGTCCCTGTCCCACATAGGGCTCACAGTCTTAATCCCATTTTATAGATGAGGTAATTGAAGCACAAAGAATAATAATGATAATAATAATAATGGCATTTGTTAAGGCGCTTACTGTGTGTCAAGCACTGTTCTAAGCACTGGGGTAGATAGAAGCTAATTAGGTTGGACACGGTCCCTGCCCCACATGAGGATCACAGTCTTAATCACAGTTTTGCAGATGAGGAAACTGACGCACAGAGAAGCCAAGTGACTTGCCCAAAGTCACCCAGCAGACATGTGGCAGCGCTTACTGTGTGCCAAGCACTGCTCGAAGCACTGGGGTAGATAGAAGCTCATTAGGTTGGACACGGTCCCTGCCCCACATGAGGATCACAGTTTTGCAGATGAGGAAACGGACGCACAGAGAAGCAAAGTGACTTGCCCAAGGTCACCCAGCAGACATGTGGCAGGGCTGGGATTAGAACCCAGGTCTTTCTGACTCCCAGGCTCGTGAGAATCCCCCAGGAGACGTGTGCTTCATTCGTGGCTAGCAGCGGAGATCCGCTTTGGAAAATTAGAGACAGCGGGAAGCTCCCTGCTTTGAATGTGAAATTAATTTCTCCCGTACGCTGATTTGAAAGGTTATTTGATTAAAAAGCAATAAAGCGTGTTTCACGCCCCAAAAACCCAAGATTATTGCCAGTCTGAGGCACAAAAAAAGCTTTCCTCCTGACAGGTGACAACACACAGGGTCGTTACCTATGGGATGAAGCACTTGTGGACATTTTTTGTGTACAATGGGGTGGTTGGGGCTGATGGAGAGACATTAATCAATCAATCGTATTCATTGATTGTGCACTGTGTGCAGAGCACTGTACTAAAGCATTCGGGAATGCACACTGAATGCAAAGCGCTTGGGAGACTACAATTCTTATTATTGTTATTATGGTATTTGTTAAGCGCTATGTGCTGGGCACTGTACTAAGCGCTGGGGTGGATACAAGCAAATCGGGTTGGACATAGTCCCTGTCCCACAATAATAATACTAATGGTATTTGTTAAACGCTTACTATGTGCCAAGCACTGTTCTAAGCACTGGGGGAATACAAGGTGATCAGGTTGTCCCACGTGGGGCTCACAATCTTAATCCCCATTTTACAGATGAGGTAACTGAGGCACAGAGAAGTGAAGTGACTTGCCCAAAGTCACCCAGCTGACGATTGGCGGAGCCGGAATTTGAACCCCTGACATCTGACTCCAAAGCCCATGCTCTTTCCAATGAGCCACGCTGGCTTAGTGGCTACAACCCGGGCCTGGGAGTCGGAAGGACCTGGGTTCTAATCCCGGTTCCACCACTTGTCAGCTGTGTGATCCTGGGCAAGTCACTTCTCTTCTCTGGGCCTCAGTCACCTCAGCTGGAAAATGGGAACTAAGAGTGAGAGCCCCAGTAGGATTAGCTTGTATCTATGATGGCGCTTGGAACGGTGCTTGGCACACAGTAAGCGCTTAATGAGTACCATCATTATTATCATTATTGTTATTATCATCATTATTACCATTACCCTCATTACCATTATTATTATCATTATTATCATGAAGCAGCGTGTCTCGGTGGAAAGAGCATGGGTTTGGAGTCAGAGGTCATGGGTTCAAATCCCAGCTCCTCCAATTGTCAGCTGTGTGACTCTGGGCAAGTCACTTAACTTCTCTGTGCCTCAGTTACCTCATCTGTAAAATGCGGATTAAGACTGTGAGCCCCCCGTGGGACAACTTGATCACCTGGTAACCTCCCC
Organism: Tachyglossus aculeatus; assembly: GCF_015852505.1. Classification (NCBI taxonomy): domain Eukaryota; kingdom Metazoa; phylum Chordata; class Mammalia; order Monotremata; family Tachyglossidae; genus Tachyglossus; species Tachyglossus aculeatus. The sequence goes on from NC_052074.1 coordinate 3,114,505, forward strand.
AGCACTGAGAACAGTGCTTTGCACATAGTAAGCGCTTAATAAATGCCATTATCATTATTACTATGATTATTACCATTGTCAGGGATGGCACCTCGTCAACCCACGGGGAGCATCTATCTAATCCTCGGCCACTGTAAAACTTCAACCTCCCGGACCGTCCCCTGACAACATCAGAACTCGCAGACCTTACCGGCGACAAGCCACAAATCCAGAGATCCCTGTGGAAATGTAATCTGTCACTTGCATATTTAAAAGCCCTTCCAATTAACCATTTTGCTGATGGAGGTGAATGTATTATTCATCGTTTTGGGTTGGGGTTTTTTTTCCAACTTATGTTACACCTCTGGCAGGGGACAGGAGAAATGATGGATCCGGCACATTGTGGTTTGGAAAAGTGATGCTCCAAAAAATGTAGATTCTGGAGAAACGAAGCTACGATTTTAGAAGTCACCCGACCTCACACCTGGAGAGAAAAATCAACATCCCAATTGCGTATCGATGGACAAGAGCCGCTGGAAAGCGGAAAACGTCCACAAGGAATCCAGAGAATGAAAAAAAATTAATTACGCTTTAGATAAAAATTCAGATCGTGAGCCAAATGGAATTTCTATTTCTAAATCAGTTCTAGGCAGGGGTGACAATCAGAGCTCTGTGGCAGTAATGATTCTCTGTGGTAGAACAGAAAGATACAGGAAAACTAAAGAAGATGACAATTGGAAATGTCGCTGGTTCCGCATGGCCCAGGTGGATACAGCACAGGCCCGGGAATCAGAAGGACTTTGGTTCTAATCCCGGCTCTGCCGCTTGTCTGCTGTGTGACCTTGGGCAAGTCACTTCACTTCTCTGAGCCTCAGTTCTCTCATTTGTAAAATGGGGATTAAGACTGGGAGCCCCACATGGGACAGGGACTCTTTCCAACCTGCCTAACTCCCATCTACCCCAGCGCTTAGAACAGTGTGTGGCACACACTAAGAGTTAATAAATATCACAAGAAAAGACTTTATTATCCCAAGCAACGTCGCCAAAGTGACAACACAAATAGTGATGGTATTTGTTAAACGCTTACTATGTGCAATTCACCACTCCCTGGACTGGTGGCGGGGCTACTCTCCCAAGCGCTTAGTACAGTGCTCTCCGCAGAGTAAGCACTCAACAAATACGACTGATTGAAGGGGACCAGGTGGGCATGGACACGGAAGCAGTCAGGACTGTGGGGAAAAGCCAGGAATTACGCTTCAACAGTGCTTCGTCGAGTGATCTGCCGCATATAGTAAGCACTTAATAAATATCCCTGACTGGTTTCCACCTCAGTTGATGTGACTGTTTCCACTTTATGGAGGAGAAAACTGAGGCCCAGAGAGGTTAAGCGACTTGCTCAAGGTCATCCAGCAGCGGCGCCGGGATTCATTCATTCATTCATTTAATCGTATTTATTGAGCGCTTACTGTGTGCAGAGTACTGTACTAGGCGCTTGGGAAGTACAAGTCGGCAACATATAGAGACAGTTCCTACCCAACAACGGGCTCACAGTCTAGAAGGGGGAGACAGACAACAAAACAAAACATATTAACAAAATAAAATAAATAGAATATGTATGTACAAGTAAAATACATAAATTAATTCAATCGTATTTATTGAGCGCTTACTGTGTGCAGAGCACTGTACTAAGCGCTTGGGAAGTACAAGTTGGTAACAGATAGAGACGGTCCCTACCCGATAGTGGGCTCACAGTCTAGAGTCTTGTCAGCTGTGTGACTTTGGGATTGGAACCGGGCTCTCCTGACTATGGAATTCCCACTGGTTGGGATCCAGGCACTTAATACTGTGAATGACTCCAGCTGTACTGGAATACTGGAAAGGTGCAGCTGTGACTCTTTCCGCGGGGGAGAGACCCGTGGGGAATACGCTGGGAGTGGTGAGCTGGAGAGCGCGGAGAGACGGCTGCGCGAATCCAGCTCCGAAAGGGAATCCCGGGCACGCTGAGGCCGGGGTGCTGCTGCTGGGAATCCCCCCGCCTTGCCGGAAACGGGGAGGAGGGCCCGGACTCCGGCTTTGCCGATGCCGTGGTGGGACGGATCGCCAGCTCTCCCCTCACCCGATTCTTCCCTCTGCAGAGCGCCTGCCCGTCTCCCTGGCCACAGGGACAATGCCAGCTCTTGGCTGGCAGAGTCCGAGCCCTTTAGCTGCGCTGTCTTTCCCCACCATTTGGCACAATGCTTTATCCCAGAGCTTCGAACAGTGCTTGGCACCTAGTAAGCGCTCAACAAATACCATCATTATTATTATCCACTGGATAGGCTAAATCATCACCATCCATCGGCTGGCTCCCCATAAACACCACCGACAGACTGGCTCTCAATACACCCTACTGATCAATTGGCTCCCAGTAATAATAATAATAATGATGGCATTTATTAAGCGCTTACTATGTGCAAAGCACTGTTCTAAGCACTGGGGAGGTTACAAGGTGATCAGGTTGTCCCATGGGGGGCCTCACAGTCTTAATCCCCATTTTACAGATGAGGTAACTGAGGCACACAGAAGTTAAGTGACTTGCCCAAAGTCACACAGCTGACAATTGGCGGAGCCAGGATTTGAACCCATGACCTCTGACTTCAAAGCCCGTGCTCTTTCCACTGAGCCACGCTGCTTCCCTAATACACACCACTGATTGATTGGTTCCCAATATACACCACCGATCGATTTTCTGCCAATACACACCACCAATCAATTGTCTCCCAATACACACCACCGATCGATTGGCTCCCTATACACACCACCGATCAACTGGCTCCCAACAAACACCACTGATTGACTGGTTCTCAATAACCACCCATGCCAGATTGGTTCTTAAGAAATATCACTGAACGATTCTCAATAAATACCACTGACTGATTCTCAATAAATGCCTCTGATTGTTTGGTTCTCAATAGACACCATTGATTGATGGGTTCTCAGTAAATACCACCGATGGGTTGGTTGGGTATCGTTTCCATCTCCACCCCCCACTTCTCAATTTAGGCGTCCAAGCGAGGAGGGCGGAGGAGGGGACTACCCATTTCTTTCCAAGAACAATCCCAGCCAGCCTCTTTGGCTCCCAAAGCGCCCCGGCTCAGCCCCGTTCATCCCTCAGGATGTTTTTTTTTTTCTCCCCCTGGCTCCCGCTCCACCTTTCTAAAGCAGGACGGGCAAGAGTGTCTCAAAGTCACAATCCTCTTCCTATTTCGATGGCTAGAACCCCCAAGCTCCAAAATGGCCAATCCCCTGCAGCTGTGACCTGCCCCGGCCCTGGCTGTTGTGCCTTATGCTACTCCGAATTCATTCTCTATTTGAAAGAAAAAAAAGTCATCCGCCCATCAATGGCATTTCCCGTGAGAAGAGCACAATCCCACCTGGATGTGTGGCCATTTCAAAAATCAAGGAATAAACAACACTATAGTGACTTTAATCTATAGTCCTCAAGTCAGGCCCTGGGAGGTCAGGGAAAGACAGAACGGGCGGCTGAAGAGCGGGATCATTTTGCAGATGTTCAATCAGTGGGATTTATTGGACACTGACTGTCTCTATGGCCTGACACCGGGGTCGAGGGGTGCTCAGCTGCTCCCCTGTCATGCAGACCCTGGGCCAAGCCAAGACAGAGGCCTCGGAGTCATTCATTCATTCATTCAATCGTATTTATTGAGCGCTTACTGTGTGCAGAGCTTGGGATGTACAAGTCGGCAACATATAGAGACGGTCCGTACCCAACAACGGGCTCACAGTCCAGAAGGGAGAAGTGCTTGGGAGGGTACAATACAAAGCACTTTGTCAGTCAGTCATTTACTGAGCGTTTACTGTGTGCAGAGTACCGCACCAAGCGCTTGAGAGAGTGCAATACAACAACACCGCAGACACACTGCCTGCCCACAACAAGCCCACAGTCTAGAGGGTGAGGCAGACATTTGGGCCTGGGATTGGGGACGGATAAAGGGATAGAGTCAAGGTGACCCAGAAGGGAGTGGGAGAAAAGGAAAGGGGGGCTTAGTCAGGGAAGGTCTCTTGGAGGAGATGTGCCTTCAGTAAGGCTTTGAAGGAGTCCATTTGGGTCCAACATCCAGGCTCAAAGGAACGAGTGTCCGGGCTGGACTGAACTGGGAAAAGTTCGCTCCAGGGACTACTATATTGAGGGGAGAAGGAAGAGGGGAGGGGGCCAGGGGAAGGAGTTTCAGAGCCCCCGTCTTCACTCTCCTTGGTTTCTGGCTATTCCTTCCTGCCCAGGGAGGGGGCTGGTGCTGAAGAAGCGGTCGATGCCAAAGTCCGTAGACCGTAAGCTCGCTGTGGGCAGGGAATGTGACTGTTTATTGTTGTACGGTACTTTCCCAAGCGCTCAGGGTGGTGCTTTCCGCATGATAAGCGCACAATAAGTACGATCAAGTGCAAGAGTTCCTGAAAAAAGGAGACCACGTGGCCACGTGAGAAGCAGCGTGGCTCAGCGGCAAGAGCCCGGGCTTGGGAGTCAAAGGTCATGGGTTCTAATCCCGGCTCTACCACATGACTGCTGTGTGACCTTGCGCAAGTCACTTAACTACTCTCAGCCTCAGTTCCTTCATCTGTAAAATGGGGATTAAGACTGTGAGCCCTGATCAACCCCAGCGCTTAGAATGGTGCTTTGCACATAGTAAGCGCTTAACAAATGCCATCATCATCATCATCAGGGTCACTCTTCCCATTCATTTATTTAATTGTATTTATTGAGCGCTTACTGTGTGCAGAGCACTGTACTAAGCGCTTGGGAAGTACAAGTTGGCAACATATAGAGACGGTCCCTACCCAACAACAGTGGCCCGCTGGGGCTTCTCACCCAACCCAAGATTCACTGACGCTGCCCTTGGCTATAGGTTGTGGCCTCGATTCTCCACACGGTCTCTCCCTTTATAGCCACACAAGGCGAGTGGGATCTTCCCGGCATTTAAGCAGCCCTGGAGAAAGGAATTTCTGCATACGCTCACGTCGTTCCCGTGTTCATGCCAAAAGGAAATGGAAGCTCAGGCGTTTTCGCTTCCCTCCAACGAGGAGAGTTTCACCGATGGCACGCTGACTTTTGAGCGGGAAAAATAATCCGGTGGCTCCTCATCGCCACCTCCGCTCCCGGGTCAGCTCCGGGCGAGGTGCCACAGGATTGCCCGGAGACCTGGCCGCCACCTCCGTAAACCCCGAGCAAACGACCGCCCGCGATCGTGCCCACGGAGCCGGCCCGTCGAGACGACGAAGAGGAGATGCTCGGGCGGCCCGAGGTGACCCACCGGTTTCCAAAATGCGGAGGGGGATCTGGTGTCCATCCCTACTTTGGATAACAGCTGTCCTCGGAGACCGAATCGAGTCTTGGACCTGGTGAAGTTCATCACGCACTCACCTTCCTCCCTTCAAAGCTCTACCTTGTACTTTCCAAGCGCTTAGTACATTGCTCTGCACACAGTAAGCGCTCAATAAACACGATTGAATGAATGAATGAACATAGGCGCGCCTTCGTCCTTGGCCAAAAGCCGGGCAAAACGTGAGATGGGATCATTCGTGGTCCCCCGCGAGGAACGGAACATGAATATCTGTCTGAACTGAAGCTATTTCTGTTCTGATGGACTCCTCCCTCCCCCCCGCCTAGCTTTCCAGTTTGGGCGCCGCAGACGGCCACGAGACTCCGTATGTTCCATTCCCATTATGCACGCCTTACCTCCCGCCTCGTTTCATTGCTGCCCCTTTGTTTAATTAGCTGGATTTAGTGAGTTCGTTGACCGGACGGCTTCGACGGAAGCGTTTATTATGAGGAATCCTGGCGGTCCTTCCCCCTCTCTCCCCTGCACCCCTGAGCCCCTCCTAATTCTTTGTGCTTCTGCATCCTTCTCTAGCAGGGGTTAAAAAACCTTTTTTCCTCACCGTGGGCTGGGCAGAGAGGGGGAAAAAGGAGGGGAAGTTGGGGGGCGGGGGAGGAGGAAGGGGGTGAAGGAGAATAAGGGGGATGTAGAGACCCTGGGTTCTGGCTGGAGGTCCGAATGGCCTCGGCTTTGTCCGCTGGGATATTCCTGGCTCTTCCCAGCTTCCCTGATGCCATGTAGAAGGGGGTTCTCCCCATCCCGCCCCCCACCATCTATCCATTCCCCCTTCTCTCACACACACACACACATACACCCCCATATACACACGACCCTGACATCATCTGGCTGACTGGACCCCAACACACCAACACACAACCCTGACGTCCATCTGGCTGGCTGTACCCCAACACAACACACACAGGCACACACACACACAAAAAGACACACACACACTCCATTCTGTCTCTCCCTCCCCCCCAGCGAGGATGCAAAACTGGGGAGAGGGAGGAGGGAAGAACCTTTCTCAGGGCACCCCGGAACCGGGCACCGTTTAAAGGTGAAAAGGAGGTCCCCCCCCCAATAATAATAATAATGGCATTTATTAACTGCTTACTATGTGCAAAGCACTGTTCTAAGCCCTGGGGAAGCTACAAGGTGATCAGGTTGTCCCACGGGGGGCTCACAGTCTTCATCCCCATTTTCCAGGTGAGGGAACTGAGGCCCAGAGAAGTGAAGCGACTTGCCCAAAGCCACATGGCTGACAATTGGCAGGGCCGGGATTTGAACCCATGACCTCTGACTCCAAAGCCCGGGCTCTTTCCACTGAGCCACGCTGCTTCTCTACGAAGCGCTTGGAAAGTGCAATTTGACAACTAATAATAATAATGATGGTATTTGTTAAGCGCTTACTATGTGCCAAGCACTGTTCTAGAGAGACAATCCCTACCCAACAAGGAGCTCACGGTCTAGAAATTGCACTGTAGAATGGCCTCCCTCCCTGAGGGTCCCGCCCAGGCTCCAACCGAGGTCACCCCCTGCCTCCGACCTCCACCCCGGGGCCCGGAGGTCCGTCCGCAGCGGGACGAAGGAAGGGAATGGTGGGCTGAACCCAACTGGCGCTAGGATGGCCTGGGAATCAGGTGGTCATGGGTTCTAATCCCGACTCCGCCCCGATCTGCTGTGTGACCTTAGGCAAGTCTTTTCACTTCTCTGGGCCTCAGTCCCCTCATCTGGAAAAGGGGGATGGGGACTGTGAGCCCCAAGTGGGACACGGTTGGGCTGCATCCCACCCGATTTGCTTGTAACCACCCCAGCGCTCAGTACAGTGCCTGGAACATAGTAAGCGCTTCACCCCAGACAAGATTATTAGCATTAGCCCAGGCTGACCTCATCGGAGGGGACGGGACGGAGGCCAAGGACCCTTCCCTGGCTTCCCAGCTCCGGACGGGCCGGACTTCGTCTCCCCCTGCCCTCCCACCCGCCCAGTGACCCCCGGCCTGGTCCAGGACGGTCCACCTGCTTGCCCAGCACTCATTCATTCGTATTTACTGAACGCTTCCTATGAGGAGAACACTGTACTAAGCGCTCGGAAAGTACAATTCAGCAATGGAGAGACACAATCCCTGCCCAAACAGGGCTCAAGTCTAGAAGGGGGAAGACAGACACCATCCATTCATTCAATCATATTTATTGAGTGCTTACTGTGGGCAGAACACTGTACTAGGCGCTCAGAAAGTGCAATTCAGCAATGAAGAGAGACAATCCCTGCCCAAACGGGGCTCACAGTCTGGAAGGAGGAAGACAGACATCATTCATTCATTCATTCATTCATTTGTATTTATTGAGCATTTACTTTGTGCAGAGTACTGTACTAAGCGCTCGGAAAGTACAGTTCAGCAACAGATAGAGACAATCCCTACCCAACAACGGCAGCCCCCACCCTTCGCCCCTCCATTCCTTCATTCAATGGTATTTATTGAGCGCTTATTGTGGGCAGTGCACTGTACTAAGCACTTGGAAAGAACAATTCAGCAAGAGAGAGAGACAATCCCTACCCAACAACGGTAGCCCCCCAACCCATTCACTCCATCGTATTTATTAAATGCTTACTGCGTGCAGAGCACTGTACTAAGCGCTCGGAAAGTACAATTCGGCAACAGAGACAATCCCTACCCAACAACGGCAGCCCCCCACCCCTCGCCCCTCCATTCATTCATTCAACGGTATTTACTGAGCGCCTCCTGTGTGCAGAGCACTGTACTAGGCGCTCGGAAAGTCCAATCACCTGGCTCTGCCACACACACTCGCCCACTCCCCTGCCCAGACTGGGGGAGGGGAAGGGGGTTCCCGGGGGGAGACCCGCGTCCCCCCCAAAATTATGCCACACTAGCTCCCCCCCAACTGTGCCACCCGAGCCCTCCAAAACTGTGCCACTTGAGCCCCCCAAAACTGTGCCACGCGAGCCCTCCAAAACTGTGCCACTTGAGGCCCCCAAAACTGTGCCACCCGAGCCCCCCAAAACTGCAAACACCCCCAAAACTGCCACCCGTGCCCACCGAAACGGAGCAACCTGTGCCCACCAAAACTGTGCCACCCGAGCCCCCCAACTGCAACCGCCCCCCAAAACTGCCACCCGCGCCCCCCAAAACTGTTCCATCCGAGCCCCCCCCCAAACTGAGCCACCCGAGCACCCCAAAACTGCAACCACCGCCCAAAACTGTGCCACCCGCGCCCACCGAAACTGTGCCACCCGGGCGCCCCGAAACTGCAACCACCCCTAAAACGGTGCCACCCGCGCCCACTGAAACTGTGCCAACCGAGCCCCTCGAAAATGTGCCACCCGCGCCCACTGAAACTGTGCCACCAGAGCCCCTCGAAAATGGGCCACCCGAGCCCCCCAAAACGGCAACCACCGCCCACCGAAACTCTGCCACCCGCGCTCCCCAACAATGTGCCATCCGAGCACCCCCAATCTGCAATCCCCCCAAAACTGCCACTGGCGCCCACCGAAACTGTGCCACCCGAGCCCTCCCCCGAACTGTGCCACTTGAGGCCCCCAAAACTGTGCCACTTGAGGCCCCCAAAACTGTGCCACCCGAGCCCCTCAAAACTGTGCCACCCGAGCCCCCCAAACTGCAAACACCCCCCAAAACTGCCACCCGGGCCCACCGAAACGGTGCGACCTGCGCCCACTAAAACTGTGCCACCCGAGCCCACCAAAACTGTGCCACCCGAGCCCCCCAAAACTGTGCCACCCGAGCACCCCCAATCTGCAACCCCCCCCCCCCAAACTGCCACCGGCGCCCACCAAAACCGTTCCACCCGAGCCCCCCCCAAACTGTGCCACCTGAGCACTCCAAAACTGCAACCGCCGCCCTAAATTACTGTGCCACCCGCGCCCCCCAACACTGTGCCATCCGAGCACCCCAAAACTGCAACCACCCCAACCAAAACTGAGCCACCCGAGCACCCCGAAACTGCAACCACCGCCCAAACCCGTGCCCCCCGCGCCCTCCCAAACGGTGCCACCCGGGCGTGGAAACCCACCGTGTCCGGCCCTTAGGGAGGCAGGCGACCTGAAGATGGCGATGGGCCCGGAGGGGGGGGACTGCTGCTGGCCGCCCTGGACGGGGTGGTGGTGGGGGTGATGCTGGTGGTGCTGGTGGTGGTGCTGGTGGAGGGCATGGAGGGGAGGAGGGGGGGGGGTGGTGCCCCCCGGGGCTCGCTGCCCACCCCCGGGCCAGGCCGCTGAGGGCCAGGGCCACCGTCCACAGGCAGCCCAGGGGGGCACCACGGGGCAAGGGGCCCCCCCTGGCCGGCGGCCCCATGGTCCGGGGGGGCGGGCGGGCAGCACGGGGCCGCCTCCTCCCGGCAGCCGCCCGGCTCTCCTCTCCTCTCCTCTGTCCCTCGCCCTCACCGTCCCAGCCGGGCCCTCGGGGCGGCCGGGCCGGGGGCCCCGGGCCGGGGCCTGCCCAGGGGCATCGTCCGCCTCACGGCAAGGCCCGCGCGGCCGCCGGACCAGGAGGAGGAGGAGGAGGAGGAGGGGGAGAGGCGGGGGCCAGGCGCCGGGGGCACCCGCCCATGGCGGGGGGCGACACCCGCCGCACGAGCAGGAGGAGGAGCAGGAGCAGGAAGAGGAGCAGGAGGAGGGCGTTGCGATGCCCAGCGTGCCCGGGCTTCGCCCCGCATCCGAAGCGGCGCAGGGCCCCGCCGCTCTCTCCCGCGCAGCGCCGCACGCTGCCCGGGGGGCGGGCGCTGGGCACGGGGGGCGGGCGCTGGGCACAGGGGGGCGGGGCCTGGGCACGGGGGGCGGGGCCTGGGCCCCCTCGATCAGTACGAAGCGGTGAATGAACCGCCGCCAGGGGGCGTGCCCCGTGCCCAGGGGGCGCGCCTTACCGCCGCTAGGGGGTGTGCCCTGTGCCCAGGGGGCGCGGCTTACCGCCGCCAGGGAGCGTGCCCTGGGCCCCCTCGATAAGTACGAAGCGGTGAATGAACCGCCACCAGGGGGCGTGCCCCGTGCCCAGGGGGCGCGCCTTACCGCCGCTAGGGGGTGTGCCCTGTGCCCAGGGGGCGCGGCTTACCGCCGCCAGGGAGCGTGCCCTGGGCCCCCTCGATAAGTACGAAGCGGTGAATGAACCGCCACCAGGGGGCGTGCCCCGTGCCCAGGGGGCGCGCCTTACCGCCGCTAGGGGGTGTGCCCTGTGCCCAGGGGGCGCGGCTTACCGCCGCCAGGGAGCGTGCCCTGGGCCCCCTCGATAAGTACGAAGCGGTGAATGAACCGCCACCAGGGGGCGTGCCCCGTGCCCAGGGGGCGCGCCTTACCGCCGCTAGGGGGCGTGCCCTGTGCCCAGGGGGCGCGGCTTACCGCCGCCAGGGAGCGTGCCCTGGGCCCCCTCGATAAGTACGAAGCGGTGAATGAACCGCCACCAGGGGGCGTGCCCCGTGCCCAGGGGGCGCGCCTTACCGCCGCTAGGGGGCGTGCCCTGTGCCCAGGGGGCGCGGCTTACCGCCGCCAGGGAGCGTGCCCTGGGCCCCCTCGATAAATACGGATCATTGAACGAACCGCCACCAGGGGGCGGGCCCTGTAACTAGGGGGTGCGCCTTACCGCCGCTAGGGGGCGTGCCCTGTGCCCAGGGGGCGCGGCTTACCGCCGCCAGGGAGCGTGCCCTGGGCCCCATCGATAAATACGGATCATTGAACGAACCGCCACCAGGGGGCGTGCCCTGTAACTAGGGGGTGCGCCTTACCGCCGCTAGGGGGCGTGCCCTGTGCCCAGGGGGCGCGGCTTACCGCCGCCAGGGAGCGTGCCCTGGGCCCCATCGATAAATACGGATCATTGAACGAACCGCCACCAGGGGGCGTGCCCTGTGCCCAGGGGGCGCGGCTTACCGCCGCCAGGGAGCGTGCCCTGGGCCCACTCGATAAATACGAAACGTTGAACGAACCGCCACCAGGGGGCGTGCCCTGTAACTAGGGGGTGCGCCTTACCGCCGCTAGGGGGCGTGCCCTGTGCCCAGGGGGCGCGCCTTACCGCCGCCAGGGAGCGTGCCCTGGGCCCACTCGATAAATACGAAGCGTTGAACGAACCGCCACCAGGGGGCGTGCCCTGTGCCCTAGGGGCGCGCCTTACCGCCGCTAGGGGGCGTGCCCTGTGCCCACTCGATAAATACGAAGCATTGAACGAACCGCCACCAGGGGGCGTGCCCTGTAACTAGGGGGCGCGCCTTACCGCCGCCAGGGGGCGTGCCCTGTGCCCACTCGATAAATACGAATCATTCAACGAACCGCCACCAGGGGGCGTGCCCCGTGCCCAGGGGGCGCGCCTTACCGCCACTGGGGGCGTGGCCTGTGCCCAGGGGGCGAGTCTTACAGCCACTAGGGGGCGTGGCCTGTGCCCAGGGGGCGAGTCTTACAGCCACTAGGGGGCGTGGCCTGTGCCCAGGGGGAGAGTCTTACAGCCACTAGGGGGCGTACCCTGTGCCCAGGGGACGCGGCTTACCGCCACCAGGGGTCGTGCCCTGTGCCCACTCTATAAACACGAAGCTTTGAATGAACCGCCACCTAGGGGCGTGCCCTGCGCCCAGGGGGCCGAGGCTTACCGCCACCAGGGGCCGTGCCCTGTGCCCACTCGATAAATACGAAGCATTGAATGAACCGCCACCAGGGGGCGTGCCCTGTGCCCAGGGGGCGCGGCATACCGCCACCAGGGGGCGCGGCTTACCGCCGCCAGGGGCGGGCCCTGGGCCCACTCAATCAGTACGAATCATTGAATGAACCGCCACCAGGGGGCGTGCCCTGTGCCCAGGGGGCGCGGCTTACCGCCACCGGGGGCGTGTCCTGTGCCCAGGGCGCGCGCCTTATGCCCACTAGAGGGCGTGCCCTGTGCCCAGGGGGCGCGGCTTACCGCCACTAGGGAGCGTGCTCTGTGCCCACTCAATAAATACGAATCATTGAATGAACCGCCACCAGGGGGCGTGGACTGTGCCCGGGGGGGGCGCCTTACCCCCACTAGGGGGCGTGCCCTGTGCCCAGGGGGCGCGCCTTACCGCCACCAGGGGGCGTGCTCTGTGCCCACTCAATAAATACGAATCATTTAATGAACCGCCACCAGGAGGCGTGCCCTGTGCCCAGGGGGCGCGCCTTACCCCAACTAGGGGGCGTGCCCTGTGCCCAGGGGGCGCGGCTTACCGCCACCAGGGGCGGTGCCCTGTGCCCACTCGATAAATACGAATCATTGAATGAACCGCCACCAGAGGGGTGGCCTGTGCCCAGGGGGCGCGGCTTACCGCCACCAGGGAGCGTGCCCTGTGCCCACTCGATAAATACGAAGCATTGAATGAACTGCCACCAGGGGGCGTGCCCTGTGCCCACTCAATAAATACAAATCATTTAATGAACCGCCACCAGGAGGCGTGCCCTGTGCCCACTCAATAAATACGAATCATTGAATGAACCGCCACCAGGGGGCGCGCCTTACCGCCACTAGGGGGCGTGCCCTGTGCCCAGGGGGCGCGGCTTACCACCACCAGGGGGCGTGGCCTGTGCCCACTCGATAAATACGAATCGTTGAATGACCCACCACCAGGGGGCGTGCCCTGTGATTCTAGACTGTGAACCCGCTGTTGGGTAGGGACCGTCTCTATATGTTTCCAACTTGGACTTCCCAAGCGCTTAGTCCAGTGCTCTGCACACAGTAAGCGCTCAATAAATACGATTGAATGAATGAAAAGGGGGCGTGGCCTACCGCCACCAGGGGGCGTGGCCTCCCTTTAAGGGGTGGGGGGGGTACCCCGACTTAATAGGGACCCCCCCCAGGACCCGCCCCTCCCCCCACGCCCCGCCGGCCAATAGGAAGGTGATATGCAAATCTGCAGTCGCCCAGCAGCCAATCACAGCAGCGCCGGCGCGGCGCGAGCCCGTGAGTGACAGCGCCCCCCTCCCCTCCCCCGGCGAACATCATATTCATTCATTCATTCATTCATTCATTCATTCATTCATTCGTCTTTATTGAGCACTTACTGTGTGCAGAGCACTGTAATAATAATAATAATAATAATAATAATGGCATTTATTAAGCGCTTACTACGTGCAAAGCACTGTTCTAAGCTCTGGGGAGAGCCCACTGTTGAGAAGGGACCATCTCTATGTGTTGCCAGCTTGTACTTCCCAAGCGCTTAGTACAGTGCTCTGCACACAGTAAGCGATCAATAAATATGATTGATTGATTGGGGAGGTTAACAAGGTGATCAGTTGTCCCCCGGGGGTTCACAGTCTTCATCCCCAGTTTACAGATGAGGTAACTGAGGCACAGAGAAGTGAAGTGACTTGCCCAAAGTCACACAGCTGATACGTGGTGGAGTTGGGATTTGAGCCCATGACCTCTGACTCCAAAGCCCGGGCTCTTTCCACTGAGCCACATTTGGGAAGTACAAGTTGGCAACATAGAGAGACGGTCCCTACCCAACAGCGGGCTCACAGTCATAGAGAAGCAGTGTGGCTCAGTGGAAAGAGACCCGGACTTGGGAGTAGAGGTTGTGGGTTCTAATTCTGCCTCCGCCACTTGTCGGCTGGGTGACTTTGGGCAAGTCATTCAACTTCTCTGAGCCTCAGTGACCTCATCTGGAAAATGGGGATTAAAACTGTGAGCCCCCCATGAGGCAACCTGATCACTTTGTATCCCCCCCAAGCGCTTAGAACAGTGCTTGGCACATTGTAAGCGCTTAACAAATACCATCATTATTATTATTATTCATTCATTCAATCATATTTATTGAGCGCTTACTGTGTGCAGAGCACTGGACTGAGCGCTTGGAAAGTACAAAGTGGCAACACATAGAGACGGTCTCTAATAATAATAATAATAATAATGATGGCATGTGTTAAGCGCTTACTATATTCCAAGCAGTATTCTAAGCACTGGGGTAATAATAATAATAATGGCATATGTTAAGCACTCACTATGTGCAAAGCACTGTTCTAAGTGCTGGGGTAATAATAATAATGTCATGTGTTAAGCGCTCACTATGTGCAAAGCACTGTTCTAAGTGCTGGGGAGGATACAAAGTGATCAGGTTGTCCCACGTGGGGCTCACAGTCTTCATCCCCATTTTACAGATGGGGTAACTGAGGCCCAGAGAAATGAAGTGACTTGTCCAAAGTCACACAGCAGACATGTGGTGGAGTTAGGATTAGAACCCATGACCTCTGACTCCCAAGCCCGGGCTCTTTCCACTGAGCCACGCTGCTTCTCTGTTCCCTACCCAACAACTGACTCACAGACTAGAAGGGCTCATAATAATAATAATAATGGTATTTGTTAAGCACTTACTATGTGCCTAGCACTGAGTAATGGTATTTGTTCAACGCTTAGTATACTAAGCTCTGGGGTGTATACAAGCAAATCGGTTTGGACACCGTCCCTGTCCCAGGTTGGGCTCACAGTCTCAATCCCCATTTTACAGATGAGGGAACTGAGGCCAGTTACTTTCCAAGCGCTTAGTGCAGTGTTGTGCACACAGTCAGCACTCATCAAATAATAATAATAATAATGATAATGGTTTTTGTTTAGCACTTACTAAGTGCCAGGCACTGTTCTAATAATAATAATAATAATGATATTTGCTAAGCAAGCGCTTCCTAAGCGCTGGACACTAATGATGGCATTTGTTGTGCGCCTACTGTGTACCAAGCACTGTTCTCAGCGCTGAGGTAGATACAAGGTGATCAGGTTGTCCCACGTGGGGCTCACAATCTTAATCCCCATTTTACAGATGAGGTAATTTAGGCCCAGGGAAGTGAAGTGGTTTGCCCAAGGTCACACAGCAGACAAGGGGAGGTGCAGGATTAGAACCCAGATCCTCTGACTCCAAATCCGTGCTCTTTCCACTAAGTTACGCTGCTTCGCATGAATGAATGACGGAAGCGATCTGAACGATCCGACTCCTTTGTATCGGACTAAACTTGATCCACCAGGTGTTGGGACCCGAAGCTGCTCAGTTTGGCTTGACCCTAGCCACTCTGGCGGGCATCGGTTCTGAAGATCCCGTCACTACATATGTTATTCCTAACAAAGGATGCTCGTCTCCAAGGACAACATCCCTCCACGGGCCCCGTGGCTCGCGAACGGTGGGAAGGGAGGCCAATGGGACCCAGGTGTCGGGGAAGGGGACTGGGCTTCTGGGGCTGAGAGCCTGGAGGGTGGGGGAGAGGGAGGGTGGGAGAGAGGGAGGAGGAAGGAGAGAGAAAGAGAGGGAGAAAGATAAGGAAGGGGAAGGGAGGGGGAGAAAGAGGGAGAAGGGGAGAGAATGAGGGAGAAAGACAAGGGAGGGAAACAGAGAGGGGGAGAAGGGGAGAGAAAGAGATGGAGAAAGAAGAAGGGAAGAGAAAGATGGAGAAAGGGAGAGAGAGAGAGAGGGAGAAAGAAAGCGGACAGGAGGGGGAGAGAGAAAGAGAGAAGGGGAGAGAAAGAGGGAGAAAGATAAGGAAGGGGAAGGGAGGGGGAGAAAGAGGGAGAAGGGGAGAGAATGAGGGAGAAAGACAAGGGAGGGAAAGAGAGAGGGGGAGAAGGGGAGAGAAAGAGATGGAGAAAGAAGAAGGGAAGAGAAAGATGGAGAAAGGGAGAGAGAGAGAGGGAGAGAGAAAGCGGACAGGAGGGGGAGAGAGAAAGAGAGAAGGGGAGAGAAAGAGGGAGAAAGAGAAGGGAGGGGAACAGAGGGAGGAAGAGGGGAGAGAAAGAGAGAGGGAGAAAGAAAAGGGAAAGGAGAGGGAGAGAGAGAAGGGGAGAGAAAGAGAGGGGGAGAAGGGGAGAGAAAGAGATGGAGAAAGAAGAAGGGGAGAGAAAGATGGAGAAAGGGAGAGAGAGAGGGAGAAAGAAAGCGGACAGGAGGGGGAGAGAGAAAGAGAGAAGGGGAGAGAAAGAGGGAGAAAGAGAAGGGAGGGGAACAGAGGGAGGGAGAGGGGAGAGAAAGAGAGAGGGAGAAAAAAAGGGGAAAGGAGAGGGAGAGAGAGAAGGGGAAAGAAAGAGAGGGAAAAAGAGAAGGGAGGGGAAGAGAAAGGGGGGAAGGGGAGAGAAAGAGAGGGAGAAAGAAAGAAGGGGAAGGGAGGGGAGAGAAAGAGGGAGGGAGAAAGAGAAGGGAGGGGAAGAGAGAGAAGGGGAGAGATGGAGAAAGAAGGGAGGGGAAAAGAGAGAGGAAGGGGAGAGAAAGAGAGAAGGAGAATGAGGGAGAAGGGGAAAGAAGGAGAGAGGGTGAAAAGAAAGGGGAAGGGAGGGGAGACAGAAAGAGAGAGGGAGAAAGAAGGGGAATGGAGGGGGAGAGAGAAAGGGAGAAAGAAGGGAGAGGAAGACAGCGAAGGGGAGAGGGAGAAAAGGAAGGGGGAGCGGCAGAGAGAAAAAAGAGGAAGGGTTGGGGGAGAGAGAATGAAAAGGGAGGGGAGAGAGTGAGAGGGAGAAAGAAGGGGAATGGAGGGGGAGAGAGAAAGGGAGAAAGAAGGGAGAGGAAGACAGTGAAGAGGAGAGGGAGAAAAGGAAGGGGGGAGGGGCAGAGAGAAAAAAGAGGAAGGGAGGAGGGAGAGAATGAAAAGGAAGGGAGAGAGAGAAAGAGAAGGGAGAGAAAGAGGGAGGGAGAAAGAGGCGGGAAGGGAGGAGTGAGAGAGAAAAGGAGGGGAAAGGAAGGGGGAGAAGAAGAGAGAGAAGCAGAGAGGGAGAGAGGGAAAGAGAAAAGGGATCGGGAGACAGAGGGCGAGGAGGAGAGAAGGATAAAGAAAGAGGGAACCTGAGAGGTTGACTGAATAGAAAGATTTATCGAATAATGAGGAATGTTTGAAGAATCATGAGCATCTCCCCAGAAACTAATCTCGAATGCCTTTTCGTAATAGGAAATTCAGACAGCTCCACCGTCTCTTTGTTAAAATGCCATCAAAGGGACGCTAAGCCCTTACATCTCCCATTTCTAAACAAGAACAGGAGTTTAAAAGCTCAGTGGTGAATACCAGTGTCTTCAACTGGAAGTCCGCGGCTGCGGTTCAGACGGAGGTGGCTGTTGTATTCCCTTAGACTGCTCAAAAGACCTAGAGCCTTCTCCTGAATGGCTTGAGCCCAGCCCTTCTTTGGCCATAGGAGACAGGCTCTTTACCCACTAAGTGTAAATACTGGCTAGGCCTGCAGGCTGCTTCATTTCAGTCCTGTGTCTTTGGGGGAGGGAAAAGGCAGTTCTGGCCCAGGATGCACCTTGTGGACTGTGAATACATCCCTATCGGTGATACAGACTCCTCTGCAAGCCGCAGGGAGGAAGGAACCTCCACTGAACATGTCTGGCCCACAATCAGAATCTGGGGGTTGGAGGGGAGGGTCAGCTTGACCAGAAAGAGGAAGGAGGGATTCCCAGGGAAAGTTGAGAAGTGTGGTGATTGACAAGGAGCACATAGAAAAGGTGCTCTGAGCATCTAAGACCTATTAGCAGGCAATACAGTGCTCTGCCCACAGTAAGCACTCAATAAGTACAACTGACTGACTGATTAGATACCCCAAACAGAGGCAAACAGCCCCTTCCTTCCTCTCCCGCTCATCCCCCTCTCCATCCCCCCCACCTTACCTTCTTCCCTTCCCCACAGCACCTGTATATATGTATATATGTTTGTACATATTTATTACTCTATTTATTTTAATTGTACATATCTATTCTATTTATTTTATTTTGTTAGTATGTTTGGTTTTGTTCTCTGTCTCCCCCTTTTAGACTGTGAGCCCACCGTTGGGTAGGGACTGTCTCTAGATGTTGCCAACTTGGACTTCCCAAGCGCTTAGTACAGTGCTCTGCACACAGTAAGCGCTCAATAAATACGATTGATTGATTTTGGGAAGAGGGAAAAGAGAAAAAGACAGTGATTTGACACGCCCTGCACATTATATGCTGGGTTTAGCCAGGGCACTACAGTGATGGAAATAACAGTATCTGGTGGGTGAATTTATTGTTTCAAATCCTCTTTTTGAAGCAGGAATCAATCAGTTAGTGGCATTTATTGAGTGTTTGGGAGAGTCCAATACAACAGAGTTGATAGACTGGATTCCTACTCACAATGAGCATACAGTCTAGAGGAGCTTCAGAGATGTCTCCTAAATCACTTGCACCCAGATCCTAGTTTCAGGCCACAGACCTCTCATGCAAAAATCTGGTGGAAAGCCCGCAATCGTCCGTTAAAGGAGGGTCAATCAGTCATTTACTGAGCGCTGACCGTGTGCACAGCACTGTACTAAGCACTTGGAAGAGCACAATATAGCAGTTTGGAGATATGTTTCCTACCCACAACGAGCTTTCAATCTACGAGGGGATACGGACATTAATATGGAAAAGCAGCATGGCTCAGTGGAAAGAGACCGGGCTTTGGAGTCAGAGTTCATGGCTCCGCCAATTGTCATCTGTGCGACTTTGGGCAAGTCACAACTTCTCCGTGACTCAGTTACCTCATCTGTAAAATGGGGATTAAGACTGTAAGCCCCACGTGGGACAAGCTGATCACCTTGTAACCTCCCCAGCACTTAGAACAGTGCTTCACACATAGTAAGCACTTAATAGATGCCACCATTATTATTATTATTATTATTAATATAACTAAGTTTTGGATATGTAAATAAGTACCTAAAATGGGAATTAAGACTGTGAGCCCAAGGTGGGACATGGACTGTATAGCTTGTATTTACCCCAGTGCTTTGTACAATGCCTGGCACACAATAAGTGCTTAACAAATGCTATGCATCTACATCAATCTATCTCTCTATATATCTATATATATCTCTATATAGATGCTCCTATATGTATCTCTATATAGATATCTATCTACATATACATATCTATCTATATATGTAGATCTATCTATAATAATAATAATAATAATGGCATTTGTTAAGCGCTTACTAAGTGCAATGCACTGTTCTAAGCGCTGGAGGGGATACAAGGTGATCAGGTTGTCCCACGGGGGGGCTCACAGTCTTCATCCCCATTTTACAGATGAGGTAACTGAGGCTCAGAGAACTTAATTGACTTGCCCAAGGTCACACAGCAGACATGTAACGGAGCCGGGATTAGAACCCATGACCTCTGACTCCCAAGCCCGGGCTCTTTCCACTGAGCCACGCTGCTTCTCATGGCTCTATCTATCTGTCTATCTCTTTATCTAAAAGTGCTGTGGGGATGAAGGAGGGGTGAATAAAGTGTTGAAATCCAAGTGCTAGACAATACTGCTAGACAATCATCTAGACACTTGACTCACAATTATTACACCCCACCGGCACAGGGCTGGTCTGCAGTTTGATTCCCAGGTGACTGGGGTGTGTTGCGGGTGGGGGGGGGTTACCACATGCTCAGTGCCCAGGTATTGGGGGGCTGTGACCGCACTCTAACCCACCCCTTCCCATCCAAGCACCCCACATGCAGTCTGGGGGGAGGGGAGGGCAGAAAATTGCCTGCCACTGTAACTAATTATCTGGATATCCATTGGTGCTGAAGAGGTCCAGTTAAATAGATCCTACTGAATGAATAATAATAATGTGTCATTATTATCATTATTATTAATGATAATGGTATTTGTTAAGAGGAGCAGCGTGGCTCAGTGGAAAGAGCACAGGCTTGGGAGTCAGAGGTCGTGGGTTCTAATCCCAGCTTCGCCACTTGTCAGCTGTGTGACTTCGGACAAGTCACTTAACTTCTCTGTGCCTCAGTTCCCTCATCTGGAAAATGGGGATTAAGACTGTGAGCCCCACATGGAACAATCTGATCACCTTGTATACCTCCCAGCACTTAGAACAGTGCTTTGCACATAGTAAGCGCTTAACAAATGCCATTATTATTATTATTATTATTATTATTATTAAGAGCTTACTAGGCGCCAAACACTTTTCAAAGAGTATGAATCTCTTAGCTAGAGCAATTGGCCACACCTCAACCGAATGTGGAGTTGAGTCGGATCGAATCCCAGTTCTAATTCTGCCTCTGCCACTTGTCTGCTTCACTTTCGCCAGTCACTTCACTTCTCTGTGCCTCAGTTCCCTCATCTGTAAAATGGGGATTAGGACTGTGAGCCCCATGTGGGACAAGGACTATGTCCAACCTAATTAGTTTGAATCGACCACGACGCTTAGTATAGTGTCGGGCACGTAGTCAGTGCTTAACAAATATCATAAAAAAGAAATATTACCCAAGAAGAAAGCTCAATCAGTGGAATTTATTGGGCGCTTACTATGTGCAGAGCACTGTACTAAGCGCTTGGGGGAGTACAGTAAAAACAGAATAGCAGACACGTTCCCTGCCCAATGAGGACCTCACAGTCTAGAGGGGGAGACAGACATTAATATGAATAAGTAATTTGAAATATATGACTTAGAGATATGTACATTTCTCACATGGCCCAACTGAAATTAGACAAGCATTTGCTCATGAGAGTCAGACCCCCATTTGCTCATCCAAACATCCAAGAGCCTTCCCAGATCTCACTCCCAACTGATTTGGAAAATCCATCCTGGTAGGATTTCATCCGATAGCCAGAGGCTTTCAGACCTGCCCAGAGTTCAAACCCAGAGACACGCACTTGGACACCCGAGCAGCGGAGAAGCAGCGTGGCTCAGTGGAAAGAGCCCGGGCTTTGGAGTCACAGGTCATGGGTTCAAGTCCCGTCTCCGCCAATTGTCAGCTGTGTGACTTTGGGCAAGACTTCACTTCTCTGGGTCTCAGTTACCTCATCTGTAAAATGGGGAAAAAGACTGTGAGTCCCCTGTGGGACAACCTGATCACCTTGTAACCTCCCCAGTGCTTAGAACAGTGCTTTGCATGTAATAAGCGCTTAATAAATGCCATCATCATAATCATCATCCCCCGCACGGCCACCATCTCCTCCCTTGCCTGCCGTTTGTCTTTTTCTTAGTGACCCGGGGGAAGGCTCATCGATGCAGCTAAAAAAGACCAGCCAACCTTTTCACAGAGTCGTTGTATTGCTGATTTTCAAGCCTGGACTAGCAGTCCCTCTTCTGGAGAGAAGGGGACAGGATCCTTAGAGGGAAAACATCTTCAGTGCAACAGCGGGGAGGAACCAAGAAGGGGACAGAGAAATGGGGAGAAAGAGAGGGACGCAAATCCCCGGGATGAGGTGGAGAAGGGAATCCTAGTTTGTCCTCCGGAAAGGGAGGTGTTGAGGACACCTGGAGCCTGAAGCTCGCCAGGGGAGAAGCATGGAAATTAGTGTCCTTGTCAAGAAACTATCCAAGGGGATGGATAATAATAATAATAATAGTAATGTTGGCATTTGTTAAGCGCTTACTATGTGCCAAGCGCTGTTCTAAGTGCTGGAGTAGATATAAGGTAATCAGATTGTCCCACGTGGGGCTCACAGTCTTTGTCCCCATTTTGCAGATGAGGTCACTGAGACACAGAGAAGTGAAGTGACTTGCCCAAGGTCACACAGCTGACAAGTGGCGGACCCAGGATTAGAACCAACAACCTCTGACTCCCAAGCCGGGGCTCTTTCCACTGAGCCACACTGGCGGAGGAAGGAAGGGCAGAGTTCAAGAGATGCTGAAGGCAGCCCAAAGAGGCTTGGAACAGAGAAAGGGACAGACAGGAGAAGGAGGGGAGAGCAAACAAGAGAACAAACAGACTGAACAAGGAAAGAAGGGGAGAGAGAAATTGTGTGTGTGTTTGTATGTGTGTATGTGTGTGTTGGAGGGGGCAGGGCTGGGGTGAGAGCCCCAAGGAAGAGATTGGAAAGAAGGATGAGAAATTTTTAATTATTCCTTCTTTGCGTTCCAGAAATCAACCTGCTTGTCTTCCGGAAACAGGATGGATGTCAGCTAGACACTTTCAACCTTTCCGTGCTTTTCTTAAGCTTAATTGGGAATCCTTACAGCTACAAGTTAAGCTTTTTTAAATAGAAAAGCAGACATTTAAAGCAGCAGAGGGAAGCGTTATTCAAACCCCCAGCCTGCGCCGTGATGTTTCCCGTCAAACGATGAAACGGAGGATGAGTTTCGGAACCACACGTTCCTCTCCCGTCCTGGGGCCTGTCGTCGGCCTGGGATGGACCCCGATGCTGGCCAGAGCATTGTTCTAGTAGCCCTGGGAATGGACATACAACTACTGTGTCCCCAGCTCAGTCGACACCAAGCACTTAGTACAGTGCTCTGCACACAGTAAGCACTCAATAAATACGATTGAATGAATGACACCAACGCCACCCTCCCTGTCCCACTGGCAACTTCGGCATCATCCTCAACCCTTCGCCGTTGTTCACCTCTCCCTTCCGGCCCGCGGCCAGATTCTGACGGTTTTGCCAGCTCAAACGTCTCTCACCCTGGTAATAATAATAATTATGGTACTTGTTAAGCGCTTACTATGTGCCAACCGCTGGTGTAGATACAAGTTAGTCAGGTTGGACACAGTCCCTGTCCCACATAGGGCTCACACTCTTAATCCCCATTTGACAGATGAGGTAACTGAGGGCCAGAGAAGTGAAGTGACTTGCCTGAGGTCACACAGCAGATATGTGGAGGAGCGCGGATTAGAACCCATGACCTTCTAGCTCCCTGGCCCATGCTCTATCCATTAAGCCACGCTGCTTTGGTCTTGCCATGGTTAGAATCTATCAATCAATCATGTTTATCATGCGCTTATTGTGTGCAAAGCACTGGATGATGATGGTGATGGTATTTGTTAAGTGTCTACAATGCGCCAAGCGCTGTTCTAAGCACTGGGGTAAATACAAGGTAATCAGGTTGTCCCACATGGGGCTCACACTCTTAATCCTCGTTTTACAGATGAGTTAACTGAGGCGCAGAGAAGTGAAGTGGCTTGCCCAAGGTCACGCAGTGGACAAGTGGCGGAGAAAGGATTAGAACCCATGTCCTCTGACTCCCAAGTCTGTGCTCTTTCCACTAAGCCATGCTGCTTCTCTAAGTGCTGAACTAAGTGCTTGGGAGAATACAGTGTAACAGTAACAATATTACTGTGTGCTCAAAAATATGATCAATTGACTGATATAATAATAATTATAATAATGATGGGATTTGTTAAGCACTTACTATGTGCAAAGCACTGTTCTAAGCACGGGGGAGGTTACAAGGTGATCAGGTTGTCCCACGGGGGGCTCACAGTCTTCATCCCCATTTTACAGATGAGGTAACTGAGGCCCAGAGAAGTTAAGTGACTTGCCCAAAGTCACACAGCTGACAATTGGCAGAGCTGGGGTTTGAGCCCATGACCTCTGACTCCAAAGCCCGGGCTCTTTCCACTGAGCCACGCTGCTTCTACTTGGTAGACACAGTCCCTGTCCACAATGAGCTTCCAGTCTAGAGAGGATAGAAAATTGCATCTCCCTCCCAGCTTCCAGTCTTAACTGACTCCAATCTATCCTACATGCTGCTGCCTGGATAATAACAATAATACCAGTAATAAGGACTAGCACATATAAATAATAATAATAATAATAATAATGGCATTTTTAAGCGCTATGTGCAAAGCACTGTTCGAAGCTCTGGGGAGGTTACAAGGTGATCAGGTTGTCCCACGGGGTGCTCACAGTCTTCATCCCCATTTTACAGATGAGGTAACTGAGGCACAGAGAAGTTAAGTGACTTGCCCAAAGTCAAACACCTGACAATTGGCAGAGATGGGATTTGAACCCATGACCTCTGGCTCCAAAGCCCGTGCTCTTTCCACTGAGCCATGCTGCTTCTCTTATATTTATATATATATATATATAATATAGTATATATGTAATATATATATATATATATATATATATAAAATATATATACATACACACATCTATGTGTCCAACACTATACAAAGCACTGGAGAAGATACAACACAATTAGGTTGGACATAGTCCCTATCACATACATCTGGGGCTCACCATCTACATAGAACAGTGGCTTAATGGAAAGAACACAGGCTTTGGAGTCAGAGGTCATGGGTTCAAACCCCAGCTCCGCCAACTGTCAGCTGTGTGACTTTGGGCAAGCCACTTAACTTCTCTGTGCCTCAGTTACCTCATCTGTAAAATGGGGATTAAGACTGTGAGCTCCCCGTGGGACAACCTGATCACCTTGTAACCTCCCCAGCGCTTAGAACAGTGCTTTGCACGTAGTAAGTGCTTAACAAAGCCCATCATTATTATTATTATTGAAACCCCATTTCACAAAAGAGCAAGCTGAGGCCCAGGAAAGAGAAGTGACTTGCCCAAGGTCACCCAGCAGACAAGTGGCGGAGCCAGGAATGGAACCTTGAACCCCTGACTTCCTCGCCCGGGATCTTTCCACTAGGACACGCTGCTTCTCTCTTCTCTCTTGGAAGTGCCGAGAGAGAAGTTGGAATCTCGCCTGAGGGATGAGCCATTGAACAACCTCATCACACCACAGCCACCTTTATCACTCAGGACAACTTACGCATATTTATCTTTTCATCCTTCCTGATTTCTGCCACCGAGTAGAACTCTTTCTTCCTCCTCCTCCAAGTCTTTGTGAATGAGCTGTCCTCAGCCTCTCTTTCCCTTCCCTGACAGACTGTTAGGCTCCTTGAGGGAAACGGCTCTGATCCAATGAAGCAGTGTGGCCCAGTGGATAAGCTCTTAGTACAGTGCTCTGCACACAGTAGGTGCTCAATAAATACAATTGAATGAATAGAGCACGAGCCACGAAGCCTGAAGGACCTGGGTTCTAATTCCGGCTCGGCCACTTATCCGCTAGGTGACCCTGGCCACGTCGCTTCACCTCTCTGGGCCTCACTTCCCTCATCCTTAAGGATCAACTTAAGGATCAAGCTCTTAGTACAGTGCTCTGCATACAGTAAGCACTCAATAAATACGATTGATTGATTGATGGATTGATTGATTGATCAACTTGGGACAACTCCCCCAGCAGCTCACCACCACCGCTCAAAACTTGGAGCAAAACTTCTGACCAAGTCTTATTGCCATCCTGGTTTTTCTAATCATCGGGGGCATTTACTCAGCGCCTACTTTGGTGTAGAGCACTGTACTGGGTGCTTTTGGTGTGCTGCGTTCTCTACTGGGCTCATTCTGTGGGCAGAGCACTAGAGTGGACACTATGTTGGATGCTTTTTATGTGCAGAACACTGGAGCGAGCGTTACCCCGGCACCTTCTGTGTGCAGAGCACTGTGCATAGCACTGTACTGAGTGACCACTGGATCCAGATGCACCAGGCTCCGACCAGAGGCAGAGGAACGTAGACTGTAACCTCATAGTGGGCAGGAAACCTGTCTACCAACTCTGTTGAACTATACTCTCCCAAACGTTTAGTACAACGCTCTGTGCACAGTAAGCACTCAATAAATACCATTAACTGATTGATCAACTGATATATAGGGTACTTGAGGACATAAAGTAGAAGTAAATTCATCCCCTGCCACATAAGGAGTTTTCAATCTAAGAGAGACACAAGCAGTGCAAGTTGTTGACTCTGACAGAAAAAAGAACAATAGTCGAGAAACAAGTGACTGTACCAAATGTAATCAGTTAAATACAGAAATATGTAAATAGGCAAGAAGTGGATAAAAACACACTTGCTGAAGCTAAGAATTGGCAGTCATGAAGGAGAGGGTGGGAATTAAAGGCATTAAGTTCTGAATATCTGATTGATCATTCATTCAGTCATATTTACTGAGCGCTTACTGTGCAGAGCACTGTACAAAGCGCTTGGGAAACACAATTCAGCAACAAGTAGAGACAATCCCTGCTCATAAGGGGCTCACAGTCTAGAAGGGGGGTGACAGATATCAAAACAAGTAAACAGGCATTATTATAAATAAAAAGAATTAGAGATACATATACATCATTAATAAAAATAGAATTATAATTATAAACGTGAACATATATGCCATTCATTTGGTCATGTTTACAAGCACTTACTATGTGCAAAGCACTGTACTAAGTGCCTAAGCACCATACTAAGTACTTATGAATGCGATTATGAACATTAAAAACTTAAATAAAAATAAAAAACCACTAGTCATGTCCAAAACAGTCCTGCCCATGACCTTTGGTTGGGATCTTTCTGTAAGTCAGGAAAAAACCCGGGGGAACAGAGCTTCCATTTTGAACCAAAATGGAATGATTATAAAAATAGTCAATGCCATTATCATTGTTCCCTGGTTCATAACTTAAACATAGCCACAGAGCTAGGCTTCTTTTTAATACTTTGCAAAGAAAATTTACTATGAAGCTAAGATATTTGGTGCCGGGCAGTAGGCAGAGCAAATGTTTATAGCCATCTTATAAATCCAGGAAAATAGGGGATTATAATGGAAATGCTGACACCATCTTAACTAGAGCAGTGCAAATACCATCACTATAACAATATTGTAATCTAATATACTTGTCCTGGGGCGGACGGGGCCTTAATTACAGGTCTCAAAACACCCTTCCGGAACTTCAAAGTGCATAATTATTCTGCATTCTTCCCGCTGCTCAAAAAAGCATCTCAATTTGTGCTTCAAAATATTTCTTTTTTCTGAAAGGCTAGATTCCCCTTCTTTCCACCTTCGCGAGACAAGTCCGACCTCCGAGACATTTACAAGAATCATTCATCTGATGGGTTTTTTGCTTTTTCTGGGTGGGGGGGGAGGGTGTTGTGGGGAAGGTGGAAGACTTCATTTTCCCCATATTTTCTCAGTTACCTTGCCAAAGCCGGTCCCCTGGAGAGAGCCGTGTGTTTACCTTGACAGGTGCTAGCGAGAGAAGGCACATCTCTGTGGAATGGCTCCCGGTTACTCGGAGGAATGGCAGAAAACATTGAGTCTGCAAACTAACGAACTCCCCTTATTGTGTTCTAAGTAAAATCCGCCACACAGTGAGGAGGATTAATCCACTAATGTCTTCCTAATGAAGCTTTCATTAGGCATATGGTGTGGTTTTCTTGTCTTTGCTGTGCAAACACTTGTAAGGGTTTAAGATTTGAGGCTTCCCGGGGGTGCTAGGGTTGGATGGGCCCAGGGGAGAGGCCGGAGGGGTTTTCCTCCACCATTTTGTCTTGGTTTGGTGGGGAAGATGAGGAGATTGTGAAGGCCTGATTATTCCTGCTGCCGTGGGGTGCAGGCATGACAGGGGAGTGGAGAAATCAATCAGTTAATCAATGGTATGACCCTTCCCACCCTTCAAAGCCTTACTGAAGGCCCATCTCCTTCAAGAGGCCTTCCCTAAGCCCTCCTTTCCTCTTCTCCCACTCCCTTCTGCGTCATCCTCACATGCTCCCTTGATTCATTCCGCCTCCCAGCCCCACAGCACTTATGTCCATATCTGTCATTCATTTATTTCTATTAATGCCCATCTCCCCCTCTAGACTATAAACTCATTGTGGGCAGGGAATGTATGTGTTCTATTATACTCTCCCAAGTGCTTAGTAAAGTGCTCTGCACACAGTAAGCGCTCAATAAATACGATTGATTGATTGCTTCCGTTGCTGAGGAATAATTACCATTTTCACTCTGCTCGCACAAAGAAGGTGGGAGAGGAACTTTGTCCTTTGTGGTGAAATAATTTTTTTATGGTCTTTTTCAAGCGCTTAGTATGTGCCAGGCACTGTACTGAGCACTGGGGTAGATAAAGGATCATCAGATTGGACACAATTCCTTTCCTACATGGGGCTTACAATCTTCATCCCCAATTTACAGATGAGGTAATTGAAGCACAGAGAAGTCAAGTGACCAGCCCAAGGTCCCACAGCAAGCCCATGCTCTATCTACTAGGCCATGCTGCTTCTCACCAATTACAGACATTGGGGGTCCCCATTTTGGGGTGGAGCTGCTCTCCCCCTCTGTCATACCCTGTCCCACGTGAGGCTCACACTCTCATGAGGTAACAGAGGCACAGAGAAACAAAGTGACTTGCCCAGGGTCACACAGCGGACAAGTGGCGGAGCTGGGATTAGAACCCATGACCTTCTGATTCCCAGGCCCGGGCTCCATCCAATACTCCACGCTGCTTCTCAAGATGGGATGAGAATCCCGGTCTCCTGAGGCCACCCTTCCTTCCATGGATGAAACAGAAGCTGCTTACTAGCAAACCCTTCCCTTTCTCCCTGAATCACCTCCGTTAGAACAGGAGGCCCCAGAAGGCTTCGCGGCGCACACGCTATCTCCTTTGACACCATAAATCAAATCTTTAATTTCCCTTTCCACTTCCTCATATAGACTGTAGCCCAACCTCAGCACCTTCCGATACTGACGTGAAACTCCAACTGAATCTCAACCACGATGTTGTTTGTGTTTTTTCTGATTTTGTTTCTTTTTAAATGATTTACTTGAGTAACGCTCATTCAATCGTCTTTATTGAGTGCTTACTATGTGAAAGAACTGTACGAAGCACTTGTACTAAGC
Organism: Tachyglossus aculeatus; assembly: GCF_015852505.1. Lineage (NCBI taxonomy): Eukaryota > Metazoa > Chordata > Mammalia > Monotremata > Tachyglossidae > Tachyglossus > Tachyglossus aculeatus. The sequence continues at coordinate 3,143,227 of NC_052074.1, forward strand.
GACGGTACAAGTTCCCAGAGGAAGAGCAGAGACCCCACAGTCTGTAATCAATCAGTGAGCGCTTCCTGGGAGTCGGGCACTGTACTAAGCGTTTGGGTGGCTTCTGCCTCCCTGAAAAGTTGGGATGGCTTCTGCTTCTACATGCTTGAGCAGCCAGAGACAGTGAGGAAGCGATGGATCATGAAGAAAAGCAATTTCCTCCTTGAGGTATTGAGTGGCACTTTCTTTTGTACTGCTAAATCGGAGTTTTTGTCATTTTTTTCAAGTCTAGTGATTTTTACAAATGGTACAAATGAAAACAAACAGGCCCCCTCCCCGCCCCAAATGTATTATTTCTTGACCAATAGATAAAAGCACCGCTGAAACCCATTTCAGTGTCCCATCCCTGAGCATGAGGAGTGAGGCAGCTAGAGAAATCCGTCCGTGCCCCCGGCTCACGATAATTACCGTAACGAGGGCGACAGATTTGCAATGATGCATAAGGGATTTTTCATCCTTTCTTCTGGGACAAACACAGGTGATTTTCAAAACCAGAGCGGCACACGTTAGTCTGTGCCGGAAAATTGCAAGTGATGCCGATCTCGGCAAACGGTTTCCTACCTCCTCGCGATGCCGCAAAATTAAGGGGCGATTGTCGGAGGGGATCAGGTTGGAATGGAGAGAGATGGGGTTTTGGGGGTGGAGTGGAGGCCTGGATGCTGGGGATGGGCATATGCCCAAAGTTTGCACTCGTTTTGGGGGAACAGATTAATTCACTCAGTTACATTTATTAAGCGCTTACTGTGTGCAGAGCACTGTGCAAAGCGCTTGGGAAAGACCAGTACAACAATAAACAGTGACAATCCTTGCCCACAATGAGCTCACAGTCTATAATAATAATAATGATGGTGTTTATTAAGTGCTTACTATGTGCAAAGCACTGTTCTAAGCACAGGGGAGGTTACAAGGTGATCAGTTTGTCCCACGGGGGGCTCACAGTCTTCATCCCAATTTTACAGATGAGGGAATTGAGGCACAGAGAAGTGAAGTGACTTGCCCTAAATCACACAGTTGACAATTGGTGGAGCTGGGATTTGAACCCATGACCTCTGATTCCAAAGCCCGTTCTCTCTCCATTGAACCACGCTGCTTCTCTAGAGGGATAGTCTAGAGGGATAATGGTATTTGTTAAGTGCTTACTACAAGCCAGGCACTGTATTAAGTGCTGGGGTAGATACAAGCAAACCAGGGACACAGTCCCTGTCTCACGTGGGGCTCACAGTCTCAATCTCCAATTTACAAACAAGGTAACTGAGGCCCAGAGAAGTAAAAGTGATTTGCCCAAGGTCACACAGCAGACAAGTGGCAGAGCTGGGATTAGAACTCATGAACTTCTAACTCCAAGGCCTGGGCATTATCCAATACACCATACACCTCAGTGCTACTTACTGAGCACCTACTGTATACAGAGCACAATACAAGAGGTAACAATCTCTGTCCTAGAAGAGCTCTAGACTGTAACCTCTTCGTGGGCAGGGAATGTGTCTGTTTATTGTTACACTGTACTCTCCCAAGGGTTTAGTACAGTGCTCTGCTCACAGTAAGCGCTCAGTATGATTGACTGACACTTACAATCTAGTAGGAGAGGCAGAGATGAAAATCAATCACATTTTTTTTAATGGTCGCTCTTTTTATTGAACACCCTCTGGCACTGTATTGGTCACCTGTGGTTTCTTACTGCAACACTAATTAGCTCCTATGAATCCTATTTGCAGAAGTTGCCCTTTCTCACGGCCGAAAATGGATGTGCTGTGTATCAAATGATCAATCGATGGTATTTATTGAGTGCCTGCCATGAGGGAGTCAGACCTGAATAACAGATAGGAGGAAGGAGTTCTCAAAAAAAGATGACTGAGGTGCACAAAAGCACAGCCAGAGGTTGCCACTGTGTTGAGATGACTTACTAAATGTTGGGGTAGATACAAGCTGTCCCAGAGCTGTGATCCTTATTTATAGATGAGGCCCAGAGAGGGTCAGTGATTTGCTCAAGGTCACACAGCAAACCAGCGGCAGAGCTGACATTAGAACTCGGGTCTCCTGACATCCGAGGAGTCCATGCTCTCCCCACTGGAACATACTGTCGTTCCCTTTGGAGGCATTAAAGGAATGTAGAGGATCTGGGTACTTAAGCACTTAACAAATACCATCATCACTTGTCTGCTGTGTGACCTCGGGCAATTCGCTTCACTTCTCTGTGCCTTTGTTTCCTCCATCTGTCAAATGGGGATGGAGACTATGAGCCCCTCCTTGGACAGGGACTGTGTCCAACTCGATTTGCTTGTATCCACCCCAGCACTTAGTACGGTGCCTGGCACCCAGCGAGCCCTTAAAAAATACCAGACTTATTATCATTAGCTTATATCAAAAGCTAATAGAACACCATGGGTTTTAATCTCGGGACTGTCACTTGTCTTCTGGGTGGCCTTAGCAAGTCACTTCACTTCTCCGGGTCTCAGTTATCTCATCTGTAAAATGGAGGTTGAGGATGCAAGCCCCAAGTGGGACAGGGGCCGTAACCAACCCAATATGGATATATCCATCCCAGCATTTAATACAGTGCCTGGAACATAGTTAACACTTAATACTACAATTCTTCTTATTATTATTATTATCCTCTAGGCCACATCATCATCATCATCAATCGCATTTATTGAGTGCTTACTATGTGCAGAGCACTGTACTAAGCGCTTGGGAAGTACAAATTGGCAACATATAGAGACAGTCCCTACCCAACATTGGGCTCACAGTCTAAACATCACTTCTCTATTCTGTTGGCGGTGGGTTTGGGAAAACTCCCAGGGCCTTAACCTTTTTCGCAAATGTCCCGGACACACTGATTAGAAATGAAAAACGAGGTTGTCTATTTATGATCACCTGATTACACCCAGTGACTTCTGAAAGTCCTTGGCAACGGATAACAAGGATCGTGCTAAATGACTGAATCAATATCTTACTTCTAAACTGTAAGCTCCTCCTCTTAGACTGTAGTCTCTTTGGGGGCAGGGAACGTGTCTACCAACACAGCTGTATCGTACTCTCCCAAGCGAACTGTACGGTGCTCTGCACACAGTAAGCGCTCAATAAATATGATTGAATTGAATGAATGAATAGATGTTGATGAGACATGGCAAATGATTTTAAGAATGACAAACTGGCTGAATTTTCCATTTCCTGTCCCCCGGGGAAGGTGGAAAGTGGCTTGTCATAGACACCAGCAAATTCTATTTGTATGGGAAAGGAAGCGGGAAGATAACTTCTCTGTGCCTCAGTTATCTCATCTGCAAAATGGGGATTAAGACTGTGAGCCCCATGTGGGAGAGGGACTGACTGAGTCTAACCTGATTAGCTTGCATCTACCCCAGCACTTAGATCTGGGCCCGGCTAGTATGCACTCAACAAATACCATAAAGATAACAGTAATAATGATAATAATAAAGATAATAATGACAATACTATTTAAGTGCCTACTATGTGTCAAATATTGTACTAAGCACTGGAGTACATACAAGACAGTGGGTTTGGACACAGCCCCTGTCCCACATGGGGCTCCAATCTAAGTAGGACTGCATCTCATGGCTCAGTGAGAAGCCCAGGCTTTGGAGTCAGAGGTCATGGGTTCAAATCCTGGCTCCACCAATTGTCAGCTGTGTGACTTTGGGCAAGTCACTTAACTTCTCTGGGCCTCAGTGACCTCATCTGTAAAATGGGGATTAAGACTGTGAGCCCCCTTTGGGACAACCTGATCACCTTGTAACCTCCCCAGTGCTTAGAACAGTGCTTTGCACATAGTAAGCGCTTAATAAATGCCATCATTATTATTATTATTTGCTTGTTTCCACCCCGGCACTTAGTACGATGGCTGGCCCACACTAAGCACTTAACGAATACCGCAGTTATTATTATTATTTATTGCTCTGCACGCAGCAGGCGTTGAATCAGCCTGGTGGCAGTGGCGAGGATGAGGATGGGGATGACGATGGGGAGAATGTCTTGTGTTCTATTCTGTTCTTCCTCCTCCTCTGATTCTGAGCCCCGTGTGGAACATGGAGTGTGCCTGACGTGACCATCTTGGTTCTACCCTAGCATTTGGCAAAGTGTTTGGCCCAGAATAAGTGCTTCCCAGTCCCAGTTATTAACAATACTGATTATGGCATTTGTTATGTGATTACTGCGTGCCAGGCACTGCACTAAGCGCTGGGGCGGACACCAGCAAATCAGGATGCAAGTAGCCTTACACAAAGATTGTGCTTGGGAACCTCTTGAAAATATTAACGATAGGCTAAGGTTTTAGTCTTTTAGTGGTTTCCCTCCCTCCCCCCTCCTTTCTGATATTAGGTAAATGTTGATTCACATCCCACCTCCTTGATTAAATTATTGGAAACCATATAAACAATTTCTGCCTCCATTCCAACTTTATTTCTTTTATACTCTCCAGACAGGTCATAACTGCTTCCCATGCCTCACTGGTGACCTCTCTTCCAATTAAGGAGTTGTGTTAACGAGCTGTAAAATGGACTCCCCTAGTCCTCCATGCCTTTCAATTGTCCCTCAATAGGAAAGGCATATATCCCTCCTCTTTCCCTCCCGTTTCCCTCCCACACACACCTTCTGTGCTCTCCCTTCAGTACTGCAAAGGAGCAGAAGTCAGATCTGGAAGTGGTCATCAGAACGGGTCCGCTTCTGCCCACGGGGGCTAATCCCACCAGTCAGCCCTCGATCCCACAATAGGTCCGACCCTCCCAGGAACCCTGCCTTTCGACCCTGGTCCACTGAGACCCATTTAACTGTGAGCTCCTTCTGGCCAGAGATTGCATCTTTTTACTTCAGGTCTTTGTCCCCAGTGCATATTCTGCATTCTGCACCCAGGAGGCATCCAGTACAGCACTCTGCAGGCATCCAGTACAGAGTTCTGCCCCCAGCAGGTGTCCAGCACAACTCTGGGCATGCAGCAGGTGCCCAGAACAGCCCTCTGCATCCTGCAGGTGCCCAATACAATGTTCTACACATGGTTGGCCCTCATTAAAAATTACAGACTAAAGAGCCATAGGTTGTCCTTCAAAGGAAGAGCATTTTCCTTTTGGCACATTTATTGGGGACTCTGAGAGCCCGGAGCTGATCATGGTCAGATCCAAATTCCAGGGAAAGACTCGAGAGCCTCGAGAGAGTGGGGGAAAGGGAGAAGGGTGGGGGAGAGAAGAGAGAGACAGAGAGGGGGAGAGAAAGAGAGAGAGAGGGAAAGAGAGGAGGGAGGGAGAGAAATGGAAGGAGAGAGAAGAAGGGAGAGAGATAAAGAGAGAGATGGAGGAGGAAGAGAGGAGAGAGAGAGAGAAGGGAGAGAAGGAGAGAGAAATGGAGGTAAAGAAGGAGGGAAATAAAGAGAGAGGGAGGGAGAGAGGAAGGAGGGGTAGAGAGAGAAGGAGGGAGAGAGAGAGAGGGGAAAAAGGGTGGGAGGGATGGAGGAAGAGAGAGAAGGAGAGCGCTGTGGGCATGTCTAGGCCTCATTGACAATGCTCCCATCATCCCCTGGGCAGGGACAACTGTCTGGGCAATAGCATCTTCTGCCCTGGCCGTGGGAGGAGCAGGCGGGATCCACCAATGTGCTTGGCAAAATCAGATACAACACAGAGGACGTGGCAGCAGGGCTTCCAAAACTTGGGTCCGAGATTCATTCATTAGTTGTATTTACCAAACTCTGACTGTGTGAGGAGCATTGTGCTGAGTGCTTGAAAGAGTACTTAGATACCTGGCCTCATTCTCTAAAGTCTTATAAAGCCTTAGACTGTAAACCCCATGTGGGAGAGGGAATGTGTCTAATACGGTTATCGTGTATCTACAATGCTTGGCAGATAGTAAGCGCTAAACAAGTGCAATTATTATATTATAGATGACTAGCCTGTAAGCTTGTTGGGGGCAGGGAACGTGTCTACCAACTACGTTGTATTATACACTCCCAAGCGCTTAGCACAGGGCTCTGCCCACAGTATGCATCATTATTATGCTTATCATCATTATTAAAGCCACAGATTCCACTGGAAATCATTTCGTATTCAAGCGTCGATCAGATTTCATTTATATTTCACACAGAGACTGACACTTCCAGTTGCTTTTAGTCTCATCCTCCTCTCAATTCGCACACCATCTACAATCCCTACACATTTAGTTCATGTCACTATAGTAACTATCGAAGTAAACTCCTGGCTCCTCTCCAGAAGAAATTGCTAAAAATCCTCTGATGATGTCATGGCTCTAAGAATCACAACGGTTTCTTCCCAGAGATACTGTCTAGATGAAGAAAGACCACAGCTCCTCCGTGAATGTTTGAGAATATTCTATATTCCTAACATCCTGTCTATTGTTAGGGTCCTCTAAAACCTTTGTATTCCTGACATCTGGGGACCCCAAAATGGGAATTTTGCAGTTCATCACCTGATATCTAACGGCCTATGGTAGATCGGCCTCTATCTCCAGAACATTACATCGATTTCAGATCCCCAGAAGTCCGAGTCGAAATGCTTTGTTTGGGATGCTGATTTTTTTTTCTTTCAAAAAAAGATTTTATAGCTCTGCAAAGACTTAAAGGATGTGACAGTGAGTGGGTCCTAAACATTTTTGGACTTCTGGAAAAGGCCGTGGGCTGGAGGAGGCCCTTCTGACAGATCTCTGCTGCAGTGGAAAGGCAGTTCTCAGAAGAGCCTTGTTAGGTGGCTGGGGATTGAGCCAACGGTGGGCCTTAGGAAAGAGACATGCCCTGGGTGGGAATTTGTGCATGACTGGGGCTGCTACACCCTGACAGTGAGTGGGTCTCTGGATAGGGGGGTCTCTGCACAGAGATTCGGGATGGGGTCTCAGCACAGAGTGTCTGTTGGGAGTCTCTGAATGGAGTCTCTGCTTGGAGTCTCTGGATGGAGTCAATGGACAGAATCTCTGAATGAATTCTCTCTACACAATGTCTCTGCTTGGAATCTCCACATGGAGTCTCTGAAGAGAGTCTCTGCTCGTAGTCTTTGGGTGGGGTCTCTGCTTGGAGTCTCCAGACAGAGTCTCTGGTTGAAGTCAAGTCTCTGCACAGAGTCTCTGCTTGGAGTCAATGGACAGAATCTCTGAACGGAAGCTCTGCACATTGTCTCTGCTTGGAGTCTCTGGATGGGGTCTCTATGCAATGTCTCTGCTTGGAGTCTCCGCACGGAGTCTCTGGAGAGAGTCTCCACATGGAGTCTCTGAAGAGTTTCTCTGCTCTTAGTCTCTGGGTGTGGTCTCTGCTTGGAGTCTCCAGAGTCTCTGGATGAAGTCAGGTCTCTCTGGATGAAGTCAGGTCTCTACTTGGAGTCAATGGACAGAATCTCTGCACGGGGTCTCAGCACAGCATCTCTGCTTGGAATCCCTGGGTGGGGTCTCTGCACAGAGTCTCTGGATGGAGTCATTGGACAGAATCTTTGCTCAGAGTTTCTGGATGGGGTCTCTGCACAGAGTCTCCGCACAATATCTCTGCTTGGAGTCTCTGCATGAAGTCTCTGGAGAGAGTCTCTGCATGGAGTCTCTGCTTGTAGTCTTTGAATGGGATCTCTGCTCAGAGTCTCCAGACGGAGTCTCTGGATGAAGTCAAGTCTCTGCATGGAGCCGCTGCACAATGTTTCTGCTCAGAGACACTGCACGGAGTCTCTGCTTAGGATCTCTGCATAGACTCTGCTCAGAGTCTCCCTATGGAATCTCTGCCTGCTTTACTGGCCCTGAAGGTACCCACTATCAATCAGTCAACCAATGGTATTTATTGAGCACTTACCTAGGAGAGTACAATACAACCATTCATTCAATCCTATTTGAGGGCTTACTGTGTGCAGAACAATACAACAGGCCCATTCCCTGCCCACCACCAGCATTCAATCTAGAGAGGGAGACAGATATTGATTCTGTCTATGAGTGCCACCTTTACCCTGGAGTTCAGAGATACTGTCAGGGGAAACGGGAATCAGTGGTATTTATTGATGGTTATGGTGTGCGGAGTGCTGTACTAAGCGCCTGGGCCCTGAAACCATTTAATAATAATTATGCTATTTGTTAAGTGCTTATTATGTGCCAGACACTGTACTAAGCGCTGTGGTGGAATCAAGCAAATTGTGTCGGACACAGTCCCTGTCCCACATGAGGTTCACAGTCTCAATCCCCATATTGCAGATGAGTTAACTGAGGTACAGAGGAGTGAAGTGATTTATCCAAGGTCACACAGCAGACAAGTGGCGGAGCCAGAATTAGAACCCATGACCGACACCCAGGCCCGGGCTCTGTCCATTATGCCTTGCTGCTGTATTAGAGAACCAGAAGGGGCCTAGCCCTTGAAAACCAGGGCCGACTAAGGGCCTGATGTCCAGGCAACGCTCTTCTAGCCTAGAATCCACCTACCAGAGCTGATCAAATAGATTTTCAAGGAGAAGACAGAGGTTGACATTAAAGACCACAGCCTACATCATTTCTCCAACAGAATGTGGAAGTGTAACTCTTTTGAATATCAATAAAAGCAGAAGAATGGGACGACTGAGTTGGTGAACAAAGACACAATGAGCTTTGAATCTATTGAAATCTATTAAAGCTTCACAATAGCACGAGGAGGAGATGATTCTTCTCATGGGAAAAATTCAAAGTGAAAGAAATGAATGGCCCCGGCATCTCCAGAGCCTGGTCGAAGGGGTAGGGGAGCAGAGGGGACTGCGAAGGCGGGGGAGGGAGTGGGGAGAAGGAGGATTGAGTTCTGTAAGAAGCCAAAAAATAATAATAATAATAATGCTGGCATTTGTTAAGCACTTACTATGTGCAAAGCACTGTTCTAAGCGCTAAGGGGTTACAAGGTGATCAGGTTGTCCAATGTGGGGTTCACAGTCTTAATCCCCATTTTACAGATGAGGTAACTGAGGCTCAGAGAAGTTAAGTGCCTTGCCCAAGGTCACACAGCAGATATGTGGCAGAGCCGGGATTAGAACCCATGACCTCTAACTCCCAAGCCTGTGTTCTTTCCACTGAGCCACAGGGGTCAAGGAACCAGTCCTGAGAAAATCACGATGACACGCAAATCAACCCGTAATGGATGGCATAGGACTGTGAGATTGTTGTGGACAGAGAATATGTTTGATGTTACATTGTGCTCTCCCAAGTGCATAGTAGAGTGCTTTGCACATGATATCACTCAATAAATGCAATTAATAATAATAATAATAATAATAATGAAATTCTTACTGTGCTCAGAGCACTGTACTAATCACTAGGGAGAGTACCCTATAACAGAATGGGTAGATTTGTTGTCTGCCCACAGTGAGTTTACAGTGTAGAAAGGGAGATGGAAAAAATAGAAATAGAGAAGCAGAGTGGTCTAGCGGATAGAGCACAGGCCTGGGGAATCACAAGGACCTGGGTTCTAATCCTGACTCCACCACCTGTCTGCTGTGTGACCTTGGGAAAGTCACTTGGCTTCTCTATGCCTCAGTTTTCTCATAGGTAAAATGGGAATTCAATCCTCCTTAGACTGTAAGGCCCATATAATAATAATAATAATAATAATAATAATAATAATGGCATTTATTAAGTGCTTACTATGTGCAAAGCACTGTTCTAAGCACTGGGGAGGTTACAAGGAGATCAGGTTGTCCCACAGGGGGCTCACGGTCTTAATCCCCACTTTACAGATGAGGGAACTGAGGCACAGAGTAGTTGTGACACAGCTGACAATTGGCAGAGCCGGGATTCGAATCATTCGAACCATATTCGACATATGGGACAAGGCCTGTGTCCAACCTGATTCCATAGTATCTACACCAGTGCTTGGCTCATAGTAAGCACTTAAGGAGTACCACTATTATTATCACTATAGATGGATAATATACAGATAGACTGCAAGCTCCTTGTGGGCAGGGAACATGTCCACAAATTCTATTATACCATATTCTCCCAAGTGCTTTGTACAATGCTCTGCACACAGTGAATCCTCAATCAATACATTTGATTCATTCATTCAATCATATTTATTGAGCACTCACTGTGTGCAGTACACTGTACTAAGTGCTTGGGAGAGTACAGTATTACAAAATAACAGATGCGTTCCCTGGCCATAATGAGCTTACAGTCTATTACAAGTACAATGCACTGCACCCAGTGGATCATTAATAAATGTCTCTATTACTACTACTACTACTATTACAGCTATTTCTAATTTAACTGGATTACCCAAAGCGCTCAGTACAGTGCTCGGCAAATGCTCAGTCAATTCCACGGACCGATCGTCAGATACTGTGGCACCTTTTGCCCTTTTCAAATTTAGTCTCTCTAGATTTCTCCCATCCTACGGACACAATAAGACTTGTTCACAAGCTGGTTTTCCCCCCATCACTGCGGAGGGAAATAATGAACTCTCAAACACTAAATAGCCTGCTCTGTGAAACAGAAAGCAGAAACCACAAACCTAACGCTCCTTAAATGGTAGGATCAGTAGGGGGAGGGAACTGAACGCTACTCTATAACCTGATTTCTGATAGGTATCTCGAGAACGGCCTTGTGGAATTTTATTAATGATATTCATTCGAATCAGGCAAGTTAGGACTAATAGTGCCCAGAAAAGGCCACAAACAAAAATCCCCTGATACGCTGACTGTGAAATTGAGGGGGATGGGGACCGGATGGGGAAATGTAGCTAATCTGTTGCTAATGGGTCTTAATGATCAGCATTAGGTTCATACTTAGTTTATTCATTGTGGGGCTGGAGAAGGGCACGTGGATGAAATTTTCAGAAGGTGAGGTCGGGGTGGTGGGAAGATGGGGGGGATTTCTTAGGACTGAGGAAGAGCAGATTCACCTTCCTTTCGAAGTCCAAAAGAAAGGTCAGAGACAGGCCGAGATTCACCTGGGGAGGGGGCGTTGGGGGTGGAATACAGGCGGTTCAACCAGCAGCAAGACCCAAGACATACCTAACTCCCCTTGCCCACTCCGTTGATGCTTGGTGGGAGAATCTTGGAAGGAGCCAGGTGGGAAGACCCTCAAGAAGGGCTAGCTAGATGTGTGGCAACTAGCTGATACCTCCTCTCCAAAAGGCTCTTTCCCACTGCAGCCTGCTGATGATCCACTTCCCCTCCTCCTTCTCCCACTTTGAGCAGAGTTTATATCCAACTGGGACAAATCCAAGAGTACAGAACTGGCTTCCGGATCTAAATTCGTAGCAGCTGGTGAAGCAAAAAGTTTGGACAAAGGGTGAGAGGGTACTGTAACCAAACTCTCTCCCTCCCCCTCCCTTCTCTTTGTCTATTTCTCCCTCTCTCTCCTCCTACTCCCCTCCTTCCCTCTCTTTTTCCTGTCTCGCCAACTTCACTCCCCCTCCTTCCTTCTCTCTCCCCTTCCTCCCTCCCTCCTCTTTGTCTACTTCTCCCTCTATTCTCTCTCCCTCTTTCATTCATTCAATTGTATTTGAGTGCTTTACTGTGTGCAAAACACAGTACTAAGCACTTCCTTCCCCCCCCCACTTTTTTACTCTCTCCATCTTCTCTCATTTCCTCTTTCTCTGATTACTTCTCCCTCTCTTTTGTCTCCCTTCTTTCCCTTCTCTTTTTCCTCTCTCCCCATCTTCTCTCCCTCCTCTTCCTCTCCCCATCTTCTCTCCCTCCCTCCTTTCTCTATCCCTCTCCCTTCCTCCTCTTTCTGTCTACTTCTCCCTCCTCCTTCCCTCTCACCCCATTTGTCTCCTTCCCTCCTCTCTTCCCTCTCCCCACACACTCTCTCTCTCTTTTCTCCCCATCTTCTCTCTCTCCCTTCCCCCTCCTTTACTCTCTCCCCCATCTCCTGTCTTTTCTCATCTCCCTCCCTCCCTCCTCTCTCTCCCGGTTTAGGCTGAAATGAAAAACCAAGGGTTCTGATGCAAAATCAGACCTGGTCACCTCAGTGCCTCTGTCTGTCAGCCACGCTGGAACCCGGTCCCTGGGGATATTTTGAAAGTAGGCCGGGAGAGAGGGCAAGAACCAGAGATGACATAATCAACCCAGATCATCCTTCCTATTTTTTCAGCCTCCACTGCCAAGAATCAAGTAATAGTGGGTAAAGGCAATTAGGCCCGGGTGGATCTTTGGAAGTGACCTAGTCATTGAGTCAATCAATTAAACAATGCATGCTTACTTTATGCTGAGAGCCGTACTAAGTGCTTGGAAGAGTACACTATAACAATACAAGACGCATTCCCTGCCCACAATGAGCTTACAGTCTAGAGGGGGAGATGGACAATAAAAGTGGTCTTACAAGCTTGAGTCCCCCCAACTCTCCCCAAGAGTAGACAGAAAGATCTGTCCTCAATAATACCACTATTATTATCTGCATCTGGAGGGGGAACACAGGTGCAGGAAGATCTGTAATACCATTCATGTGCCCAGCATTCTGCTGAGCAGTGAGTCCCATACAAGATAATCAAATCAGATCCAATCCATGTCCCACAAAGAGCTCACCATCTAAGAGGGAGGGGGAGCTATCCCCTTTTTACAGGTCGGAAGAACTGAAGCACAGAGAGGCTAAGTGATTTGTGCAAGGTCACACAGCAAGCTAGAAGGCAGAGTTGGGAATCTGGTCTCCTGAACACAATAGTTGTGGGGCTGGCACTGCACCATGCCACTCCCCTGGGGAAGAAAGAAAAACAAGGAAAATGAGAGGGAAAGGGAGAATGAGAGGAAAAAAAGGGTAGTCAGGGGGAAAGGGAGGGAGAGGGGGAGGGAGGAGAGAGAGAGAGAGAGAGAGAGAGAGAGAGAGAGAGAGAGAGTGAGAAAGGAGCTAAGTGCAAGGAAAAGAGCGAGGGCAACCAAGAGAGAGGGAGAAAAAGAAGGAAATAGGCTAGGGAAGAGAAGTGGGGATGGAGAAAGGAGTGAGGGAAGAGGAGAAAAGGTGGGAGAGACTGTGAGCCCCTTAACTGTAGGACCTGTGTCTTTTCTTGTTTCTGTTGGATTCATCACAAGGTACTCAATCAGTGGTAATTATTAAGCACTATACTGAGCACTTGGGAGAGTAATTGATCAACTGTATTTATAATAATAATAATGGCATTTATTAAGTGCTTTACTATGTGCAAAGCACTGTTCTAAGCACTGGGGAGGTTACAAGGTGATCAGGTTGTCCCACGGGGGGCTCCCAGTCTTAACCCCCATTTTACAGATGAGGTAACTGAGGCCCAGAGAAGTTAAGTGACTTGCCCAAAGTGGTGGAGCCAGGATTTGAACCCATGATCTCTGATTCCAAAGCCTGTGCTCTTTCCACTGAGCCACGCTGCTTCGCACTTATTGAGCACTTACTGTATGCAGAGCATTCATTCATTCAATAGAATTTATTGAGCACTTACTATGTGCAGAGCACTGTACTAAGTGCTTAAATAATGGTATTTGTTAAGGGCTTACTAGGTGCCAGGCACTGTATTAAGCGTTGGGGTGGATACAAGCAAATCAAGTCGGACACAGTCCCTGCCCCATGTGGGGTTCACAGTCTCGATCCCCATTTTGCAGATGAGGTAACTGAGGCACAGAGAAGTGAAGCAATATCCCCAAGGTCACACAGCAGAGAAGTGTCAGAGCCAGGTTAGAAGCCATGATCTTCTCACTCCCAAGCCCGTGCTCTAGAGCACTGTGCTAAGCACTTTGGGCAAGTCACTTCACTTCTCTGGTCCTCAGTTCCCTCATCTGTAAAATGGGGATGAAGACTGTAAGCCCCATGTGGGACACCCTGATCACCTTGTATTCCCCCCCAGTGCTTAGAACAGTGCTTTGTGCATAGTAAGCGCTTAATACCATCATTACTATTATTATTAGAGGGGGAGACAGAAAAGGGGGCATGGGTCAGTCCACTGCATTTTCCTGCCTCCCTGAAAATATGTCTGGCTCTGAGGTGGGGGTCTTGACTGTCCACCGCAGCCATAAAACAGACCACTGAGTTGGGCAATAAAAAACTGGAGAGGAATGAGAGCTGTAATGTGTTGTTTATGTATCCTTTACAGCATCTTAGAGAGCTGTTGCAATCCCCAAGCTAGCCTGTGTTCATATGCTTTTCTGATTAAGGCAATACATACCAAAGCAATCTAATATTAATGTGCAATTTGCAAGAAAAAAAACGCCACTCACACACACAGACAAAAAAAACCCCAAAACCAACAGGCTTTCTTCCCAAACCCTGTAACTAAACAAGAACAGGGCTCACAGACCATCATAATTCTTCTTTATTAAATATGTGCTTTCTCCCAACTCTCCCCAAAACATTTGTAACCGATTTTCAATATCCAGTTCCCCTACGTGGTGATTAGTGGCACTAATCTTTGTTTACAGCAAAACCCTGAGAGAGTTCAATCTTTCTCCCGGTCAATTGGTTTCACGGCAAACCTCCGGCTTGTGAGCCTGGAAAACCGTTTCAGTGAAGGCTGCGGCAGTGTCCAATGCTTGTCCAGCGCTTAGAGCAGTGCTTTGCACATAGTAAGCGCTTAATAAATGCCAGTATTATTATTATTGTGGAATTTGTTGCATGCTGATCTATCAATCGATGGCATTTAACTGAATGTTTACTGTCTGCAGAGCACTGTACTAAATGCTTAGGAGAGTACAATATAATAGAGATGCAGACATGATCTCATCTAATAAGGAGAAACAGCATGGCTTAGTAGATACAGTCCGGGCCTGGGAGCCTTAGAAGGACCTGGGTTCTAATCCCGGCTCTTCCACTTGTCTGCTTTGTGACCTTGGGCGGGTCACTTTGCTTCTCCGTGGCTCAGTTCCCTCAGCTGTAAAATGGCGACTAAGTCTGTGAACCCCATGTGGGAGATGGACTGTGTCCAAACTGATTACTTTCTATCAGTGCTTTGAACACTCAATCAATCATATTTATTGAATGCTTACTGAACAGTGCTTGGCACATATTAAGTGCTTAACAAACACCATAATTATTGTTATTATTTTCTATTCCAATACTTGGAACAGTGCCTGGAACGTAGTAAGTGCTTCACAGACATAGGAAAAGAAAGGAAATTTTAGGGGAGAAGGGAAGGCACTAGATTAAATCCCAGATAGGGAAAATGGCAGAGCAAAATGAAATGTACAGAAGTTCTTTGCCATATTCACTCTGCTGCCCCAATAATCGTTCGACAATACAGGCTGGCCCAAGGTTTCCCCCTCCAATGGTTGCCCACTCCCCTCCACCTCAAGAAAAACTTCTGTCAGCTTTGAGGTGTCCAGCCAGCTCTGCCCTACTCTGATTTTCGCTCCCTCGTCTCCCGCTACACGCACGCTGGCCTGTTTAGCTCCTTTCGAGCCAACCTACTCAATGGGCCTTGTTCTCTTCTGTCCCACCACACATATCTTGCTTGTGCCCTTCCCGCTTCCTGAAAATCCTTCCCCTCGTCCCATCCATCAGAGCACAGCGTCACCCCATCTTCAAGGCCTTTCTGAAATCTCATCTCCTCTAGAAGGTCTTCCCCAGTTAATTTCTCAAGGCCCCCACTTCTGCATCACCAGAGGACTAATGTTGATACCCTACATGCCTTATTACTTACACTCCAATTCATGTCCACTGACCCTTTTCCTTCTCTCTCCAGGCTGTAATTTACTTTAACGATTGCCTCTCCCTTTGGACCGTAAGCTCCTTGAGGGCAAGGATGACGGAGAAGCAGTGTGGCCTACTGGAAAGAGCCCAGGCCTGGGAATCAGAAGACCTGGTTTCTAATTTCAGCTTTGGCACTTGTCTGCTACAAGACCTTGGGAACGTCACTTCATTTGCCGGGGCCTCAGCTCAATAAGATTCAATACTTATTCTCCCTCCTACTTGAGGTGTTCGTCCTGTGGGAGACCTGATGACCTTTTCATCAGTGCTTCCTGCATAGTGAGCACTTAAAAAATACCACAATAATTATTATTATCATGATTATGTCTACTAACTATGGTACTCTCTCACACTCACAGAGCAGTGCCCTGGACACAGAAAGCCCTCACTCAATACGAATGATTGCTTGATTGAGTACATCCATTGTATTTATTGAGCGCTTCCAGGGCACAGAGCACTGTATTACAAGCTTAGGAGAGTCCAATATAACAGAGGCGGTAGACGCATTCCCTGCCCACAACGAGCTTACAGTCCAGAGAGGACAGCTCACGAAAGTTATAATCCGCCTGGTCCACTGCTATGGCCGATCGCCTTAATTGGTTTCTGAAAAACTGCCTCTTCAAACAACAGCCCGTACCTGAATGAGAAAATCCACAGCTAATCAATCGATCGATTGGATTTTTCAAGCGCTTCTTGTGTGCAGAGCACTGTACAAAGCACGTGGGAGAGTACAACAGAACGGAGTTGATAGGCATATTCCCTGCCCACAACGAGCTTACAGTCTAGAGGGGAGACAGACAAGAGTGTAGGTAAATAAATTACGGATAAGGGACATACAGTGCAGTGGGGCTGGGGCGGGGGGGGGGGTGAATCCATCAGTCAGTGAATCGTATTTATTGAGTGCTTACTGTGTGCAGAGCACTGTACTAAGCGCTTGGGGGAGAACACCACAATATAACAGACACATTCCCTAACTTGCAAATCTAAGTGCAAAGGCAACACAGAAGGATGGGAGAAGAGGAGATGAGGGCTTAGTCTGGGAAGGGGACTGTTTTCCCTTCCTCTCAGTGGGTCACCAAGCCACAGGCCCAACGAGCATGTCTGGCATTTAGTACAGTGCCTGGGACATAGTAAGCACTTAACAAATACCATACTTGTTATTTTGTGTACTCCGAGCATGGTAGAAATCAGGAGCCTTCCATCTGCTTTATTAATTTATTTTAATCTCCCCGTAATATAATAATATTAATGTCTGTCTCCCCCTCTATACTGTAAGCTCCTTGTGGGCAGGAAATGTGTCTACCAACTCTGTTCTATTGTACTCACATCTTATGAGAAGCAGTGTGGCTAAGTGGAAAGAGCGCAGGCTTTGGAGTCAGAGGTCATGGGTTCAAATCCCAGCTCCGCCAATTGTCAGCTGTGTGACTTTGGGCAAGTCACTTCACTTCTCTGGGCCTCAGTTCCCTCATCTGGAAAATAGGGATTAAGACTGCAAGGCCCCTGTGGGGCAACCTGATCACTTTGTAACCTCCCCAGCGCTTAGAACAGTGCTTTGCACATAGTAAGCGCTTAATAAATGTCATAATAATTATTATTATTATTATTACTCTCCTGAGCACTTAGAACATTTCTTCATTCAGTCAATTGTATTTATTGAGCACTTACTGTGTGCAGAGCACTGAACTAAGCACTTGGGAGAGTACCGTATAATAGACACATTCCCTGCCCAGGAGCTTACAGACTTGAGGAATGTCTGCACTCGATAAGTATCATTGAATGATCAAATGGCTGGATTCCGGGTCAACAGGTGGAGCGGTCGCATTGCCATGGTTACTCTCCCTAACAACCGCACAGGGACATCACATGGCTCCAATTTTTTTTTTTTTAACAGATTTAATCTTTAAAAAAAAAATTCTTGGCTTTTTCTATTTTCCCCTCACCTAAGTAGAGCACTTCTGCTAAGGTAGGGAAAATGAATGCCAAGTTCAGCCCAATTCCGTGAGTTGCGCTGAAGGCTAGAATTACAGGGACAGCAGGTGGATGTAATTGACAGTTGAAGTGTAGAGTCCTATAAAGCTTCTCTTTGGGGATTCGCTGATTGTTCATACCGGCAATTTCTAAAAGCGGATCCTGTTCCTTTCCAAGGTATTTTTAAACACTCGATTACTTTTAAAACAATCAGCGCCATTATGCATTCCCGGGAGGTTCCGAATTAAGAAATGAATACCTTTATTTTCGAACACTTTACAAAACACTGGCTGTGTACAATAAATATCGCAGCCGCTGGGGGCCTGGGGAATGCGATGGAGGGAGGGGAAAAAAATGAAACGGTGATTATTAGGTAATTAATCACCAATTACATTTCAATTTGTCTTCAAAGCTAAATATTGGAGTAATTCGACTGGCTTCATTCCCTCCTTCTGCCCCATCCCCCATTTCCACTTCCACCACCTGCCTTGAGCGCTTTCCCTCAGTCACTTAGGGGAGAGGTGGGAGAGACTATCTGGCAAAGAATTATGGCCCGAAACCCAGGAAGCAGTATGGCCTAGTGGCCTGGGGGTCAGAAGGACCCAAGTTTTAATCCTGGCTCCGTCAGGAGTCTGCTGTGTGACCTTGGGTAAGTCACCTCACTTCTCTGGGCCTCATCTGTAGTATGGGCTAGATTAAGACGATAGATTAAGAAGAAGATAGGAGATAAAGAATTGGAGAAGCAGCATGGATTAGTGGGAAAAAGCCCGGGTTCAAATCCCAGCTCTGCCAACTGTCAGCTGTGTGACTTTGGGCAAGTCACTTCACTTCTCTGGGCCTCAGTTACCTCATCTTTAAAATGGGGATTAAAACTGTGAGCCCCCCTTGGGACAACCTGAACACCTTGTAACCTCCCCAGCGCTTAGAAAAGTGCTTTGCACATAGTAAGCACTTAACAAATACCATCATTATTATTATTATTATTAAGACTGAGAGAGAAATTGATTAGCTGGTCTCTATCCCCATGCTTAGAACAGTGCCAAGCACATAGTGAGTGCTTAACAAATGACATAAAAAACAAACCACTTTGTTTTGTACCTCAGTTTCCTCAACTGTAAAATGGGGATTAAGACTGTTAGCCCCAGGTGAGACATGGACCGTGTCCGACCTGATTAGCTTGTATCTAACCCATCCACCTCCGCAACGAACAGAAAGCCCTCAATCACCTTGTCCCCTCCTATCTCACCTCGCTACTCTCCTACTACAGCTCAGCCCACACAATTCGCTCTTCTAATGCTTAGTACAGTGTTCTGTAAGCGCTCAATAAATACAATTGACTGACTGGCACATTCATTCATTCAATCATAAGCGTTCAACAAAAGGCACGTAAACAAAACCAAAAAACCCTCCAAAAAAAAATGGGGAAAAGGGCAGAGATTACCCAGTGAAGTTTGCCATCTGAGGCTCTCCGTTGCCCGGCATTAAAAACGGAAAGATGAATATTTCCATCATAGACGATGGTTGCGGCCATCATGAAGGGTCAGAAGATCGGAGATGTTTCTGGCCGGCCTGGACTGGCTTCGTCTCTGAAGAGAGGCAGTAGCAGTGTTTGCGACGGGAAGGTTCATTCATTCATTCATTCAATCGTATTTATTGAGTGCTTACTGTGTACAGAGCACTGTATTAAGCGCCCGGGAAGTACAATGCAACAGCAAATAGAGACAATCCCTGCCCACAGTGGGCTCACAGTCTAGAAGGGAGTACAAACTCGACCCAAGGAAACTGTCATACAGCAGTAAGGAAATAGTGTCCGTTCTCCAGTGGGTTGAGGAGGGAGATAATGGCAAGAGATATGAGAAAGACTGGGATAAATTTATTCTGGTAATAATAATGATATTAATAATTATGGTATTTGTTAAGTGCCAGGCACTGTCCTAAGTGCTGGGGTGAATACAAACAAATCATGTTTGTCACAGTCCCTGTCCTGTGGAGCTCACAGTCTTAAAACACATTTTCCAGATGAGGGAACTGAGGCCCAGAGAACTGAAGCGACGTGCCCAAGGTCACACAGCAGACAAGTGGCGGAGCCGGAATTAGAACCCAGGTCTTTCGGCATCCCAGGCCCGTGTTGTATCCACTAGGTCTCTCTCTGAGGCTCCAAACCTCTCCTTTCCACCGAAGAGAAAGAGTTAAAACACTCAGACGGTAAGCGGTGGATCGCTGAGGAAAATGAGCAGCAATTGACGGTAATTCCCTCAATTACACGTTTTCTCTCCTCTGTTTCAACAAATTCATTGTATTTAGGTCCACTATGGAGAGGAGGATGTCCAGAGGAATAACCTCATTTGATAATATATTTGATATGATAATTAAGAAAAAATCCATGGAGCAATCGGCTTCTCCTTTTCACATGTAAATGTCTCTGCAGATTAATTTTTGCCGCTACCTAATGAGGCGGATTATTAAAGTTGCTTATCAATTTATCAAGCCATTGCCATCCCAATAATCTTTGAGGTGTTTCTTTCTTTGAAGTCATTATCTGCTCATCATCGACAGACCCATCCCGGATCTGGGCGGCTAATTGATCATTGGGTTTCCGTCAGGCCTCGGGGACGTTTTCTATGACTTAGGCTATTTAAGGAGGCCGAGGTTCGGCACAGAACTGTGCCGATCGGAAAGCCGTGCTCTGTGCTGCTGCAAGGGGCCCAGGATCAACTTAGAGAAGCAGCGCGGCTCAGTGGAAAGAGCCTGGGCTTTGGAGTCAGAGGTCATGGGTTCAAATCCCAGCTCCGCCAATTGTCAGCTGTGTGACTCTGGGCAAGTCACTTAACTTCGCTGGGCCTCAGTTCCCTCATCTGTAAAATGGGGATTAAGACTGCGAGTCTCCCGTGGGACAACCTGCTCACCTTGTAACCTCCCCAGCACTTAGAACAGTGCTTTGCACATAGAAAGCGCTTAATAAATGGCATTATTATTATTATTATTATCATCGGGGAGGAGATTTTGGCTTTGACAGGTTCTGAAATACGATTGAATGAATGAATGAAGGGGGTCTTCCCTGGGGTCCTAGGAACAGCCGCAACCTGGATCCAATTAATACTTCTTTACTGCTCTATTGTACTTTCCAAGCGCTTAATACAGTGCTCTGCATACAGTAAGCACTCGTTAAATACAATTGAATGAATAATAATAACAATAATAATAATAACAACGATGGTAGTCCCACACAAGGCTTTTGGTCTCTGTTAGGGAGAGAGCAGGTCTTAGCTCCATTTTACAGATGAGGAGACTGAGGCCCAGAGAGGTGAAAAGACTGGTCCAAGGTCATCCAGCAGGCCAATGACAGGATGGGGTGCCTTTTGGGTGCCCAGAGCTGAACCAGAACCTTGAGAACCCCCTCTTGAAGGTACTCAGCCCCGGCCCCCAGAAACCTAAAGTGCTCTGCACAAATTAAGCACTCAATAAATACGACTGAATGAACTGGGGGACTCATGTTGCCACCCACTGCTAAACTGGAGCCATTAAAAGCAAGCTACTAGAGAGACCGGAATCCACGAGACACCTGAGATTAGCGAGAGACCGTAACTCTTAACTGTCCCAACCTTTGTGTTTCCTCAAACTCCCCTCCTCTCTCCGCATGGGGAATTTCTGCAACCGAGGTGGGGTCTGAAAAATAGGTTTAATCTGCTGCCGTGGCCCCTCAGCTTTGATAATAATGATAATTGTGATATTTAATAATGATGGCATTTATTAAGCACTTACTATCTGCAAAGCACTGTTCTAAGCACTGGGGAGGTAACAAGGTGATCAGGTTGTCCCACGGGGGCTCACAGTCTTAATTCCCATTTTACAGATGAGGTAACTGAGGCACAGAGAAGTTAAGTGACTTGCCCAAAGTCACACAGCTGATAATTGGCGGAGGTGGGATTCGAACCCATGACCTCTGACTCCAAAGCCCAGGCTCTTTCCACTGAGCCACGCTGCTTCCCAGCACTGCATTTGTTAGGCACCTACTATGTGCCAGGCACTGTGCTAACCTCTGGGGTCGGTACCAGCAAATCGGGTTGGATGCAATCCATGTCCCACCTGGGGCTCATGGTCTTCATCCCCATTTTCAGACTGAGGCATAGAGAAGGGAAGTGACTTGTTCAAGGTCTCATGGCAGATAAGTGGTGAAGCCGGGATTAGAACCCAGATCTTTCTGACCCCCAGGCCCAAGCTCTAGTCACTAGGCGACACTGCTTCTCTTTGGTGAACTGGTTGGTGTTCTGGAGCTTGATCTTTGCGGTCACCATCATCAATCGTATTTATTGAGCACTTATTGTGTACAGAGCACTGTACTAAGCGCTTGGGAAGTCCAAGTTGGCAACGTATAGAGACGGTCCCTACCCAACAGTGGGCTCACAGTCTACTCATTTTATCCAATCAATCAATGGTATTTCTTGAGCGCTAACTGAAGAGCACTGTACTAAGCAGTTGGGAGAGTACATTAGCAGCGTGGCTCAGTGGAAAGAGCATGGGCTTTGGAGTCAGAGGTCATGGGTTCAAATCCCGGCTCCGCCAATTGTCAGCTGTGTGACTTTGGGCAAGTCACTTCACTTCTCTGTGCCTCAGTTACCTTGTCTGCAAAATGGGGATTAAGACTGTGAGCCCCCCGTGGGACAACCTGATCACCTTGTAATCCACCCAGTGCTTAGAACAGTGCTTTACACATAGTAAGCACTTAATAAATGCCATCATTATATTATTACCACAGAGCTGGTAGACATATTCCCCTATACATCACCAATCAACTGTATTTATTGTGCACTTATACTGTGAGCAGAGCACTGCACTACGCACTTGGGAGAGTAATAATAATAATTATGGTACTTGTTAAGCGCTTACTATGGGCCAGGCACTGTTCTAAGTGCTAGGGTCAATACAAGGTAATTGGGTTGGACACAGACCCTGACCCACATAGGCCTCGCAGGCTTAATCCAAGTAAGCGCTTAACAAATACCATCATTATTATTATTATTACAATATGGCAGACATATTCTCTGTCCACATTGAGTATCATTGAGCATCATCATCATCGGCATTTATTGAGCGTTTACTGTGTGCAGAGCGCTATACTAAGCACTTGGGAGAGGACAATCTAACAACTTTTCTATCTATCAATCGTATTTATTGAGTGCCTACTGTGTGCAGAGCACTGTACTAAGCACTTGGGAAGTACAAGTTGGCAACATATACAGTCCCTACCCAATTCATATTACTAAATTACATCTTTAGCTTTCCTCCAGCTCTCAGTCATTGCAAGTAATCTTTGTCCTTTGTCTTTGCTAGATTGTAAACTCCTTGAAGGCAGGGATCCCAACTTCTAATCTTCCCAACTTCTAGGGATCCAGCGCTTAGTACAGTCCTTTGCACATATTAAGCGCTCAACAAATGCCATTATTATTATTATTATTATTCTAACTCTCCTGGGCTTATGTGTTGATTCTGCCGTCCTCTCCCTAGAGCTTAGATCAGCGCTCTGCTCAGAGTAGGCACTCCACAGACGCTATCAACTGAGCGACGGGGGGATTGATCGGGGGATTCGATGAGAGGAAGGAAAAGTTTAGACTGTAAACCGAAAAGATTTGTCTGTAATAGGTGGTTTTGAAGGCTGTCTCCTTTGATGTTGTAACCTCTCAGAAACCATCACCACGCTTTCGCCAACTCATCTTTTAGAAGCAGCGTCTCCTAATCAATACAGCCCGGGGCTCGGAGTCAGAACGACTTGCGTTCTAGTTCTGGCTCTGCCACTTGTCTGCCGGTGATCTTAGAGCAAAATCCCTTCTCTTCTTTGGGCCTCAGTTCCCTCATCTGGAAAATGGGGATTAAGACCGTGAGCCCCATGTGGGACAGGGACTGTGTCCAGCCTGATTTGTTTGGGTCGACCTCAGTGCTTAGTACAATGCCTGGCATGTAGTAAGGGCTTAACAAATACCATAAAAAATGGTGTTGACCAAATCTGCCCCTTCCAGGCCTCTCCTTAAGGCCATGCACCCTTCGGTGCTGTTCTGATGGCCTGGGAGATCTCACTCCTGCTTGCCCTGGAGTGTCCTGGCTTCTGTAAAATTGGGGAAATTGAAATTTGAGCCCATGGCTGGCCCAGTGTTGGGGACGCGATTCAGGTGATGATGATGGATGCAGGAAGAGGTGAGGAGCAACATCCTAATGCCAAGTGTCGTTCAAGGACTGGATGTCTGGGGTTGTTAGGACGGGGAGACCGCCCCTTCCTGACAGCCTCATCCTCCGTGGGGAAGCCAACCTGAGTCTTCCCGAGCCTCTGGGGTCGGGAGAGCATCCCGCAGGAACCTCCCAGATGCGGACGTTCTTGTGTCCAGCCCGTGAACAGCTGCCCTGTCTCTGAGCCCATCCTCCCTACCAAAGTGGGGAGGATTTTGAGGGTGTGCACACTGAAGAAGGAAGGAGGAATTTGTCTGTGTAGGAATGCGAGTGTGGAAAATTTTTTGTATCTGTACAAAAATATGGAGAGATTTTGTGGGTGAACACAGAAAAGAAGGGAGAAGGAATTTGCGTATGTGTGCATGTGTGTGAGAACACGAGCGTGGAAAATTTCCTATATGTGTACAAAAATGTGGAGGATTTTGTGGGTGTACACACCAAAGAGAGGAGGAGTTCATGTATGTGTGTGTGTGTGTATGTGTATATATCTCTGAGTGTGGAAAATTTTCTGTATGTGTACAAAAACGTGGAGAGATTTTGTGGGTGTATGCACTGAAGAAGGAACTTGTACTTCCCAAGTGCTTAGTACAATGCTCTGCACACAGTAAGTGCTCAATAAATTTGATTGAATGAATGAATGAAGGAGGAATTTGTGTGTGTGTAAAAATTTTCTGTATGTGCACAAAAATGTGGAGAGAATTTTTGGGTGTACAGACTGAAGAAGGAAGGAGGAGTTTGTGTATGTGTGTGTGTATCAACACGAGTCTGGAGAATTTTCTCTGTATACAAAAATGTAGAGAGATTTTGTGGGTGTACACACCGAAGGGAGGAGGAATTTGGAGTGTGCGTATGAACACGAGTGTGGAGAATTTTCTGTATGTGTATAAAAGCGTGGAGGATTCTGTTGGCTCCACGCACATGTACACATTCCAGGCCCCAACTCCCCTCTAAGAACTTCCCGGGTCACAATCGCAAAGAATGACAATCTTGGCAAAGATGCACAAACTCTGCGTTGGCCGTGACTTTTTCCAAAGAGGAATCCAAATGGCAGTGCGCAGCCTGCTGCCTCTTCGCTAACGAGGAGCACGAGCTGGTGGCTAATGACCGTGGGTGGGGCTCCGTGGGAATCAGAGGGTTTACCGCCCGGCCAGCGAGCACCCTGTCTCCCTCCTCCCGTTCCCGTCCATAATAATAACAATAATAATGATAGCATTTATTAAGCACTTACTATATGCAAAGCACTGTTCTAAGCGCTGGGGAGGTTACAAGGTGATCAGGTTGCCCCACGGGGTGCTCACAGTCTTAATCCCCATTTTACAGATGAGGTAACTGAAGCACAGAGAAGTTAAGTGACTTGCCCAAAGTCACACAGCTCACAATTGGTGGAGCTGGGATTTGAACCCATGATCTCTGACTCCAAAGGCCGTGCTCTTTCCATTGAGCCATGCTGCTTCTCTGCTCCTCCAATGCTGCCAACTCCAATTCCTATCCTCCAAGCTCCCTCCTTGACTAGCCACAGTCTGGCTTCCGCCTTCCACCCCCTCCTCCAGCTCCATCCTTGACCTCTCAGCTGCCTTTGATACTGGGGACCAGTCCCTCCTCCTAGAAACACCATTTATTAATTCAATCTTATTTATTGAGTGCTCAGGGTGTGCAGTGCCCTGTACGAAGTGCTTGGGAGAGGACCATACAACAATAAACAGACACATTCCCTGCCCACAGTGAGCACAATCTAACCTTGGTTTCATTCATTCATTCATTCGTATTTATTGAGCACTTACTGCATGCAGAACACTGTACTAAGTGCTTGGGAGGGTACAATGCAACAATAAGCCTGACACTATCCTCTCCTGGTTCTCCTCCTATCGCCCTGGCCACTTCTCATTCCGTTTCACGGGCTCTTTCCCTGCCTCCCACTGTCTTAGCTGTGGAGATTCCTCAAGCCTCAGTCCTGGGTCTCCTCTTCTCCATCTCTATGCTATTCCTTGGGAACGTCTCCGCTCCCACGGCTTCAACTACTCTCTCTACGCAAACGGACGCCCCAATCTATCTCTCCAGCTCTGACCTCTTTTCTTCTCTGCAATCTCCCATCTCCTCCTGCCTCCAGGACATCTCTAATTGCATGACCTGCCGACAACTCAAGCTCAAGACTTGCAAAACTCAACTCCTCATCTTCCTTCCCAGACTACCGTCCTCCGCCTAAGCAGCGTGAGAGGCAGCACAGGCTTCAGAGTCAGAAGGGCCTGGGTTCTAATCCCGGCTCCGCTACTTGTCTGCAGGGTGACCTTGGGCAAGTCAGTTCAGTTGCCTCATCTGGAAAATGGGGATCATAATAATAATGGTATTTGTTAAGCACTTACTATGTGCCAAGCACTGTTCTAAGCACTGGGATAGATCCGAGGTAATCAGTTTGTCCCACATGAGGCTCACAGTCTTAATCCTCACTTTGCAGATGAGGTAACTGAGCAGTGAAGTGACTTGCCCAAGGTCACACAGCAGACATGTGGTGGAGCCGAGATTAGAACCCATATCCTCTAACTCCCAACCCCAGACTCTTGCCACGCTTCTGTGAGCTCCTCCTGGGACATGGACTGAGTTTGACCTGATTTAGCTTCTATCTGCCCAGCTTTTACTACATAATACCCGGCACATAGCAAGTGCTTAAAACAAAAAAACCAGAAAACCTTACCCATCGCAGTAGACAAGACCCCATCCTCATTGTCTCTCAAAACTAAAGCCTTGACATTATCTTTGACTCTCTCTCTCTCTTTCAACCACCATATTCAGTCTGTAGCCAAATTCTGTCAATTTTCTTGGTTGACACATTCCCTGCCCACAGTGAGTTTACAGTCTGGAGGGGGAGATCATCAAGATCTAGAGCCGGGATTAAAACTCAGGTCAATGCTCTATCCACAAGGCCACGCTGCTCCTCACTCTACAAATACTTTCGCTGGTCACGTCAAGTAGAAACTCCTGACCATCAGCTCTTCTCCTGCAACTTATCCTCTCTCCTCTCCCACTACACCCCAGCTCGCGTGCTTTGTTCCCCTCCAGCCAACCCTTACACTGTGCCTCTCTCATCTCTCTCACTGCCGACCTCTCGCTCATGTCCTCCCTCCAGTCTGAAGCTCCCTCTCCCTTGGTATCCGCGGGACCCGCTGTTTCACGTTACTACTACGAAGCATGATGCCTTCCACTCTGAAGGAACACTGGCTACTTGACACATTCATTCATTCAACTGTATTTATTGAGCGCTTACTGTGTGCAGAGCACTGTACTAAGCGCTTGGGAAGTACAAGTCGGCAACATATAGAGACGGTCCCTACCCAACAACAAATCCACTGGACCCCAGCTTTCCCCATAGCCATGCTGCTTCTCTCTGCTCTTTTTCACTGCTGTTCTCTACACATAACCCGTCATTCTCAACAATTCCACATGTGAAGTGGGTATGGGTGATGGCTTCATTTCTCAGGCATCTCAGTGCTACAGAAACCTTGTAGTGTTTAGGATACTACTAATAACGATGATTATAGTAATAATACTATTACTGACAATAATGGCAATTCTGATATTTGTTCAGCATTTACTATGTGCCTAAGCGCCGGGGTGGATACCAGTCAATTGGGTTGGACACAGTCCTTGTCCCACAAGGGGCTCACAGTCTTAATCACTTATTTACAGATGAGGGAACTGAGGCCCAGAAAAGTGAAGTCACTTGCCCGAGATCACACGGCAGACAAGTGGCAGAGCTGGGATTAGAACTCGGGTCCTTCTGACTTCCAAGCGTGGGCTCAATCCACTAGGCCACACTGCTTTTCTGAATAAACAAAAGGCAGCAAGAGGAATCCCCAAGCTCTCCAGACTTTGGCCCAGAGCCTCTGCCCACCGCGATTCCCATTGAGCTATTTGGCACTTTTCGGAATGCTGACAGGTCAGCGGAAGCAAACTCTCCATAGCGGTCGAACACGGAGTCCGTCCTTCCGGGTGATCTGTTTGGCCACTTGGACGGAGTCAGTCAACCACATTTATTGAGCACTTACTGTGTGCAGAGCACTGTACCAAGTGCTTGGGAGAGTACATATATAACACCATAACAGACACATTCCCTGCCCACAGTGAGCTTACAGTCTACAGTCTGAATGGACTGGCGACCTGGTGAGAATTCCAACTCAACAACCCTGTCTCACTGATGAAAAAGGCAGCAAGAGGAACCCATGAGCTCTCCGGATTTTGGGCCAGACCCTCTTCCCCCTGAGGTTCCCAGTGAGCTATTTCTCACCTGTCGGAACTCGGAACTAGATTTACTACTCTATTTATTTTACTTGTACATATTTACTATTCTATTTATTTTGTTAATGATGTGCATATAGCTTTAATTCTATTTGTTCTGATGATTTTGACACCTATCTACGTGTTTTGTTCGGTTGTCTGTCTCCCCCTTCTAGACTGTGAGCCCGTTGTTGGGTAGGGACCATCTCTCTATGTTGCCGACTTGGACTTCCCAAGCGCTTAGTACAGTGCTCTGCACACAGTAAGTGCTCAATAAATAGGATTGAATGATTGAATGAACAAACTCTGACAGGTCGGCTGAAGCTAACTGTCCATACTGGTCGAACACAGAGTCCATCCCTCCTGGTGCTCTGTCCGGCCTCTCCTCCGGACAGAGGAAACCAGGGCCGCACCCGGTCCCCCATCTACCCACCCCTTCACCGTTCGTCCCACTACCGAGTCGGAAAAAAACAGGCACATACGGAGTCCTGCCCCAAATGCTCAGTTCTGCGAACAAACTCCCTTCCAAAAGGTTCAGTCTGCAGATGCCCCCACAAAAGCTCTGGTGCTGGAGTAGTCCCAGAACAGACAGGGGGTTGGCAGGAAAACTAATCTCTCTCTAGTTCTCTGACAGGAAAAAAAACAAACAGAAAAAGGTCTCCGTCACTCAACTCGGCCACTTGCTGAACCAAATCCCACCGAAAGACTTCCCGAGAGACATCCTCGGGGGGGGGGTGACGTCTTGCCTGGCTTTGGCCTGCTGGCTGATGATATGGTTTCCATATCATATCATATCGTGATGATATGATCCATGTGACCCTGGACAAGTCACTTCACTTCTCTGGGCCTCAGTTCCCTCATCTGTAAAATGGGGATTAAGATTGTGAGCCCCATGTGGGGCAGGGACTGAGTCCAACCTGATTACCTTGTATCTACTCCGGCGCCTAGAACGGTCCTTAGCACAGAGTAAGCGCTTAACAAATGCCACTAGTATTATTATTACCTGTTGCTGTCACTTAATAATAATGATTCATTCATTCAATCGAATTTATTGAGCGCTTACTGTGTGCAGAGCACTGTACTAAATGCTTGGGAAGCACAAGTTAGCAACATATAGAGATGGTCCCTACCCAACAGCGGGCTCACAGTCTAAATACATGTATACTCTGGGGCATCAATGACCAGCTCCTATTTAGAACTAAAAAAGTTTCTGAAGCAAAACATTTGCTGAAAATGGACTTATAAAATCATATTTCAACCTTGTCTAACTATACAAAGTCTCCCATCAGTTTACCTTATATGATACTGTGCCTGAGGGGAAATGCTTTATTTGAGGATTTGTTTCAGGAATCTTCATTGTTTAATTCTCCTCTGAGGAAAAAATATTGTACAGCATTTTTTGATCATCTTGATCACTGAATTATTTAATCTAGAAAATTTATGTTTTAAAATAATGCACTACTAAATATAATCAAATTGGTTAAGACTAAGTTGAGCTTAGACTAAACTAGCTGAGCAAGCTCCAAATCTAAGATGAAGTATTCTTTAAACCTAGCTATATTTTCCATACATTGCTAAGTTGATGCATAGCCTTCAAAAGTAAAAGCCTTTAATGTTGATGTAAAAGCCTTTAAATGATGGCATTTATTAAGCACTTACTATGTACAAAGCACTGTTCTAAGCGCTGGGACACTTGCAGCCGTGATATTTGGGCAACCCAAAAGAGACACCGTTGGTTCAAATCACCGGGCCCCCGGCCCGAACAAGAATGAGACTCATGGGTGGTCCGGGCAAGGGGAGGAGTTTCTTGTGGGCAGGGAACGAGTCTAAAAATAATAATAATCCTTGTGGCATTTGTTAAGTGCTATTATCTACCGGGCACTGTTCTAAGCACCGGGGTAGATACAAGCTAAGTGGGTTGGACACAGTCCCCGTCCCATGTGGGGCTCACAGTCTTAATCCCCATTTTACAGATGAGGTAACTGAGGCCTGGAGAAGCAAAGCGCCTTGCCAAGATCACACAGAAGACCAGTGGCAGAGCTGAGATTAAAACCTAGGTCCTCCTGACTCCCACTCCCGGGCTCTATCCACTAGGCTGCACTGCTTTTCTACCAACTCTTTTATGCTGAACTCTCCCATGCGCTTAGTATGGAGCTCTGTGTACAGTAAGTGCTCACTAAATACTACTGATTAATGACTCCCTTTTCTGGTGTCTCCCTTCTTCCAATTCCATGAGAAGCAGTGTGGCCTACAGGACAGGGCTTGGGAGTCAAAGGACCTGGGTTCTAATCCTGACTCCGCCACTTGCCGGCCATGGGCAAGTCCCTTGATGCCTCTGGGCCTCAGTTCCCTCATCTGTAAAATGGAGATTAATACTGAGAGCCCCACGTGGCACTTGGGGTGCGTCCAACCTTATTATCTTTTATCTAAAGAGAAGCAGCATGGCTCAATGGAAAGAGCCCGGGCTTCAGAGTCAGAGGTCACGGGTTCAAATCCCAGCTCCGCCAATTGTCTGCGGTGTGACTTTGGGCAAATCACTTCACTTCTCTGGGCCTCAGTTCCTTCATCTGTAAAATGGGGATTAAGACTGTGAGCCCCCTGTGGGACAACCTGATCACCTTGTAACCTCCCCAGTGCTTAGAACAGTGCTTTGCACATAGTAAGCACTTAATAAATGCTATTATTATTATTTTTATTATTATCTAACCCGGTGCTTAGTACAGTGCCTGGTATATAGTAAGCGCTTAGTAAATACCATAAAAAAGGTCCATTTTTAGACATGTTGGGTTGAAGGGGCTTGTGAAACAATGCTTCCAGGCGCATGACTTACAGTCTCTAGACCGTAAGCTCCCTGGGGGCAGGGAACGTGTCTATCAACTCTCTTGTATTGCACTCTCCCAAGCATTTAGTCCAGTGCTCTGCACCTAATAAGCGCTCCATGAATACCACTGACTGATCGATTGGGGGAATGTCAGATTGTTCGGCAGATTGCCCAAGGTGGGTTCGATTCCTCAGGGGAGAGCCAGTCCAAGAATCCTTTATAATCCCACCTCTCCTCAAGGAACCTCTCTCCGGCTGCCAATAGGCCGTGGAGGCGGGATTTCTGCCCTGGGCTGCTGAAAGGGATAGCGTAGAGTTCTCCCCGTGCTCCCGGGAGGAGTTCCAAACATTCCCCATTCAACTTCCCTCCTGGGGAACATCGCCAAGAGCACTGGGAAACCAAACAACGAGCGCGGACAACTTGCCAGGCCCATGAGGACTTGTGGCAGGAAGCTTTCCGGCGCCGGGTGGGGAGGCTACAGTTTATCTTTTGGGAAGCTTTGAGGCCCTGCTCTCCGCCTGGCTCCTTTCACGCCTCTTGGATCCCACGTGTCCCGGAATGCTGCATTCCCCCTAGACGAACATCATTCCGTGAGGATACTGGAATCACAGATGGGAGAAACTCCTTACCACTTGGCTTTAAAGCAGTCAATCCCCTAGTCTCCTCCTATCTCACCTCGCTGTTCTCCTACTACAGTCTGGCCTGTACATTTCGCTCTTTCAATGCCAACCTACTCTCTATACCTCGATCTCATTTATGTCGCCGCCCACCTCTTCATCATCATCATCATCAATCGTATTTATTGAGCGCTTACTGTGTGCAGAGCACTGTACTAAGCGCTTGGGAAGTACAATTTGGCAACATATAGAGACAGTCCCTACCCAACAGTGGGCTCACAGTCTAAAAGGGGGAGATGATGGCATTTGTTAAGCGCTTACTATGTGCAAAGCACTGTTCTAAGCGCTGGGGGGGATACAAGGTGATGAGGTTGTCCCACGTGGGGCTCACAGTCTTCATCCCCATTTTAAAGAGGAGGGAACTGAGGCTCCGAGAAGTTAAGTGACTTGCCCAAAGTCACACAGCTAATTGGTGGGGTCGGGATTCGAACCCATGACCTCTGACTCCAAAGCCCGTGCTCTTTCCACTGAGCCATGCTGCTTCTCTAAGCGCTTGGGAGCGCTTGCCCACATCCTACCTCTGGCCTGAAAAGCCCTCCCCCTTCACTTGCAACAGACGATCACTCTCTTCACTTTTAAAGCAGAGAAGCAGCGTGGCTCAGTGGAAAGAGCCCGGGCTTTGGAGTCAGAGGTCAGGGGTTCAAATCCCGGCTCCACCAGTTGTCAGTTGGGTGACTTTGGACAAGTCACTTAACTTCTCTGGGCCTCAGTTACCTCATCTGTAAAATGGGGATTAAGACTGTAAGCCCACCCTGGGACAACCTGATCACCTTGTAACCTCCCTAGCACTTAGAACAGTGCTTTGCACATAGTAAGCACTTAATAAAAATGCCATCATTATCAAAGCGTTATTTAAAACACTTCTCCTCCAAAAGGCCTTCCCGGACTAAACCCTTGGTTCCTCTTCTCCTGCTCCCTTCCATATCGCCCTAGCATTTGGATACGCACCCTTTAATCTCCCCTCCCCCAGGCCCACACCACCTATATATCCATAATTTATTTATATTAATGTCTGTCTCCCTCTGTAGACTGTAAAGTGTAGGTTTTTTATGGTATTTATTAAGCACTTACTATGTGCCAAACACTGTTCTAAGCACTGGGGTAGGTATAAAGTAATTAGGTTGGACACAGTCACTATCCCACATGGAGCTCATAATCTAAGTGAACAGGGAATATATCTACCAACTCTACTATCCTCAGCACTCACAGATGCTTAATACATTGCTCTGCACAAAGTAAATACCACTGATAGACTGATGATTGAGAGAAAATAGCTCTGGGGGCTGCACATCCTCATTTGCTGGGCCTCCAAAAACCACCGCCCACTGCCCCACGTCAATCGTATTTATTCATTCAATCATATTTATTGAGCGCTTACTGTGTGCAGAGCACTGTACTAAGCGCTTGGGAAGTACAAGTTGGCAACATATAGAGATGGTCCCTACCCAACAGCGGGCTCACAGTCTAGAAGAGCACTTTGTGCCCAGCTTAGTAGAGTGCTCTGCACACAGTAAGCACTCAATACAATTGACTGACTATTAAGCGCTTAGAAGAGTAAAATGTAACAATAAACAGACATATTCCCTGCCTGCAACAAGCTTACAGTCTAGACGAGAAGCTTCAGTCTAGAGGTCAAGCTTACAGTCTAGAGAGTGAGCTTAGAGTGTAGATTCAGAGTCTAGAGGAGGAGTTTCCAATCCACCACCTTCCCTGGCGGTGCTTAGTACAGTGTCTGGTACATTGTAAGTGCTTAATAAATGCCACAAAAAGGTCCGTTTTCAGACACATTCGGTTGAAGGGGCTTGTGAGACAATGAGCTTGCTCAGAGTCGCAGGGGTCACTGCGACCATGAAGTACTCGGAGGGGCCTGCTGTTTTTTAACACAAACTGCCGGCTGTCTCTCTCTTCAGCTCTCAGAGGGCCAGTGCTTCCTGGTGGGGGCCTGCATTGTCCAGCCCAGCAGGACAAATTGGCCATTTGTGCATCACTCCCGCCTCGCTGCTGGCTCCCTGTCATGCTCAGAAATAAAGAAGTGCTTCTGGGCTCTCCCTCTCCGCTTCGTAGCCTAGTCTAGAGCTGACCCAGATGTCGTGCTGGGGCCTGGCCACAGAAACACCACGTTGGACAGGGACTGTGTCCCACCCTGGAGCTTAGTCCAGTGCCCGGCACGTAGTAAGCGCTTAACGAATACCACAGTTACCACTGTGGCCCTCGCACTGTGCTAAGCACTTGGGAGAGTACAACAGAGTATCACGAGAGGGCGAGGGAGGTTTGAAAAGCTTTCTCCAAGGGGGTCTCCTGCGCAGGTCAGCACAGAGGCGAACCCTCTCGTCTCCTCTAAACCATCAGCCCGCTTGAGACCCGCTACCTCTGAGAAGCAGCATGGCTTAGTGGAAAGGGCACGGACTTGGGAGTCAGAGGTCGTGGGTTCTAATCCCGGCTTCGCCACTTGTCAGCTGTGTGACTTTGGGCAAGTCTCTTCACTTCTCTGTGCCTCGGTTACCTCATCTGTAAAATGGGGATTAAGATTGTGAGCCCCCTGCGAGACAACCTGATCACCTTGTAACCTCCCCAGTGCTTAGAACGGTGCTTTGCACGTAGTAAGCGCTTAATAAATGCCATTATTATTATTACATTCAAGGTGAGAAATACCACCGGCCTTTCAGCCATCGACCCACTTGAAAAGTTGGGGGTGGGGAGGGAACTGAGCACCCCAAGCCTTTTACTGCCGCCATCCAAACGGGGAAAGGCAGGCTTCCCGCCTTAAATAATTTAGGATATCGATTGCACCGTCTGAACTGAGTGAGAGATTACATTTGAGCTAATAAGACAGCCCTGTGTGTGTTTCCCATTATAGAGTCTTTGAACTGGGAAGAGGTGGCTAAAAACAGACTTAAAACGTCGAAAAGAGGTGCCGAGCAAAGACTCAGAAAGGAAGCGTCGTTGATTATGATAATAACCGGCCGGGGCCTCTCTCTCAGAGATGATGGATCAGCAGCCGTTTTGGGAGGTTATTTCTGAGCCGCGAAAAACAAATTGGGGACAGGGAGTTGGGGCCCGCGACCGAAATATTCTTTATTATGGAAAACCTTCCATATGGCTGTTTAAAAATGGATGTTATTTAAACATTCGCTGCACGGTTGCAGTAGCTTAAGACGCCTTGAGGGTTTTGACGAGACACAGGCCTCTCCACCCGACTGTTGCGGCCTTTAGATTGGCCATGCTGTATTCACGGTGTGGGGAAGGAGGGTTTCGGATGCCACCGCTTCATTCATTTGTTCAATGGCATTTATTCAGCTCTTACTGTGTGCAGAGAGCACTATACTAAATGCTTGGGCAGGTACTATAAAACAGTAAGCAGACACATTCCCTGCCGCAACAAGCTAATAAGAAGAATCACAAGGAGGACTGAGAGGCCCGGAGAAACACCTAGGGGTTTGCCCTCTGGACTGTAAGCTCAATGTGGGCAGGGAATGTGTCTATTTATTGTTATTTTGGAATGTCCCAAGCCCTTAGTATGGTGCACTGCACATAGTAAGAGCTCGATAAATATGTTTGAATGAATGAGTGAAGCATTGGGTGCAGAGAGCTTGGGAGAATACAATCATGTTTTTGGACACAATCCTTGTCTTCGAGGGATCTGCTGTCTAATAATAATAATGATAATGATTGTGGTATTTGTTAAGTGCTTACTATGTGCCAAGCACTGTTCTAAGCATAGGGGTAGGCCCAAGGTAATCAGGTTTTTGGGGCATTTTTATGGCATTTGTTAAGCTCTTACTATGTGCCAGACACTGTACTTAGCTTTGGGATAGATAAATAATGATAATGATGGTATTTGTTAAGCACTTAGTATGTGTCAAGCACTGTTCTAAGCGCTGGGGTAGATACAAGGTAATCAGGTTGGCCCACATGGGGCTCGCAGTCGGAATCCTCACTTTACAGATGAGGTAACTGAGGCACAGAGAAGTTAAGTGGCTTGCCCAAAGCCACAAGACGAGACAATCAGGTTGGACAAAGACTCTGACCCACATAGGGCTCCCAGTCTTAATCTCCATTTTCCAGATGAGGGAACTGAGCCCCAGAAAAGTGAAGTGACTTGCCCAAGATCCCATGTAGTGGAGCTGGGTTTGGAACCCGGGCCTGGACTCTTTCAACTAGGCCAAGCTTCTTCCCATTAGGCGACATTGCTTAAAATAAATTACAGGTTGGGGAAGAAAATCAGCCCCCAAATGGTATTTATTGAGAGCTTACTGGGTGCAGAGCACTTTACTAATCACCTGGAAGCGTACAATTGTGTGGGTAGACATGATCCCTGTCCTTGAGGAGCCTACAGTCTAGAGGGGAAGGCAGACACTAAAATAAATTACAGGTTGGGGAAGAAACAGCAATCCATAAATGATATATATTGAGCACTTACTGTGTGTAGAGCACTGTACTAAGCAGTTGGGAGAGTATGGTACAGTAATGTAAGAAGACACACCTGCCCTGCTATTAATATTCTCACTGTGCCTCATTCTCACCTGTCCCGCCGTCGACCCCTGGCCCACTTTCTACCTCTGGCCTGGAATGCCCTCCCTCCTCACAACCGCCAAACTAGCTCGCTTTCCCCCTTCAAATCCCTACGGAAGGCTCACCCCCTCCAAGAGGTCTTCCCAGCAATCAATCAATCAATCAATCGTATTTATTGAGCGCTTACTATGTGCAGAGCACTGTACTAAGCGCTTGGGAAGTACAAGCCTAAGCCCCCCTTTTCCTCGGCTCCCATCTTCATCGCCTCGACTCCCTCCATTTGCTCTACACCCCCCCACCCCTCCCCACAACACTTGTGTATATGTACATATCTATAATTCCATTTATTGACATTAATGTCCGTTTACTTGTTTTGATGTGTATATATCTATAATTCTATTCATTTATATTGATGCTATTGATGCCTGTTTAATTTGTTTTGAATTCTGTCTCACCCACTCTAGACTGTAAGCCTGTTGTGGGCAGGGATTGTCTGTACTGTTGAATTGTACTTTCCAAGCACTTAGTACAGTACTCTGCACACAGTAAGCACTCAATAAATATGGTTGAAAGAATGAATGAGTGAATGCCCTCTCAAAGAGCTTACAGTCTGGTGGGGGAAAATGTTTGCCGGTGCTTCTACTACTGCTCAAAAAGTGTTTTCTTTGTGGGCCCAATTACTGTTGAAGCTTCAATCGGTGGTATTTACTGAGCACTTCCTGTGTGCAGGACACTGTACTAAGCGCTTGGGAAAATGCCACAGAGCTCATGGACTCGATTACTGTCCACAAGGAGCTGGTGGGTTATAGCTTGGTTCCACGGCTATTTTGGAGTCTGGTGTTTAAATAAAAGTGCAAACTTCTAGGAGTTTCCCATCACTACTGTCCTCGTGGCACATCACGGCTCCAGAGAAGCAGTTCCCGGTTATCAGGTAATTAATAAAGTATAGGTTTCTCTTTAAAAATAGATTAAATGCAGATCGCTGTCAGTGTTGACGGAAAGCGCTTCAAAGGAAGGGCTTTGCAGTCTATCAGGTGACGAATATGCATTTTGGAAACTTCCCGACTATCTGTTCTAAAAATGCAGCCCCTGACAAAAATGTGTATCGATAACCCCAGGTGCCCTAAGGGCTGAGGAGTCAAGGGACCTGGGTTTAAGTCCTGCTTCTGGCAACATACCTGCAGTATGACATTAACCTCTCTGTGACATGGTGTTGTGCTCACACTGGTGACTTCAGATACAACACATAGGCACTACTTCATGCACAGTGTGTCAAGAACACAACTCCTAGGTTGTAGGAGCCATGGACGTGTGCATCTGATGCAACGGGCGGGGACTGTCTCTATTTCTGTATTGTACTTTCCCAAGCACTTAGTACAGTGCTCTGCACTCAGTAAGCACTCAGTATGACAATGAATGAATGAATCATTATCTATAGTTTTTCTTTTCTCTTGCTTCATAATAATAATGATGGTATTTGTTAAGCATTTACTACGAGCCAAGCACTGTAATAATAAGAATAATGGTATTTGTTAAGTGCTTATTATGTGCTAAGCACTGTTCTAAACACTGGGGAGGATCCAAGGTAATCAGGTTGTCCCACATGGGGCTCACAGTCTTAATCCCCCCATCTTACCTCCTTCCCTTCGCCACAGCACCTGTATATATGTATATATGTTTGTACATATTTATTACTCTATTTATTTATTTTACCTGTGCATATCTATTCTATTTATTTTATTTTGTTGTATGTTTGGTTTTGTTCTCTGTCTCCCCCTTTTAGACTGTGAGCCCACTGTTGGGTAGGGACTGTCTCTATATGTTGCCAACTTGTACTTCCCAAGCGCTTAGTACAGTGCTCTGCACACAGTAAGCACTCAATAAATACGAT
Organism: Tachyglossus aculeatus; assembly: GCF_015852505.1. Classification (NCBI taxonomy): domain Eukaryota; kingdom Metazoa; phylum Chordata; class Mammalia; order Monotremata; family Tachyglossidae; genus Tachyglossus; species Tachyglossus aculeatus. Next base: position 3,181,205 of record NC_052074.1, read on the forward strand.
TGATTGATTGATTAATCCCCATTTTACAGATGAGGGAACTGAGACACAGAGAAATTAAGTGGCTTTCCCAAAGTCACACAGCAGACAAGTGGTAGAGCCGGGTTTAGAACCCATGACCTCTGACTCTCAAGCCTATGATCGTTCCACTGAGCCTTGCTGCTTCTCTAAGCATTGGGGTAGATACAAGACAATCAAGTCCCACACGGGGCTCATAGTCCAAGTAGGAGGATGAAAAGCAGCGTGGCTCAATGGAAAGAACCCTGGCTTGGGAGTCAGAGATCATGGGTTCTAATCCTGGCTCCGCCACTTGTCTGCTGTGTGACCTTGGGCAAGTCACTTAACTTCTCTGAGCCTCAGTTACCTCATCTGTAAAATGGGGAGTAAGACTGTGAGCCCATGGGACAACCTGATCACCTTGTATCCCCCCCCCCCAGCGCTTAGAAAAGTGCTTTGCACATAGTAAGCGCTTAACAAATGCCATCATTATTGCTATTATTAGAAACGAGATTGAATCCCCATTTTGTAGATGAGGGAGCAGAGGCACAGAGAAGTGAGTTCTCCAAGGTCACGCAGTCGACAAGTGGGGGAGTTGGGATTAGAACTCAGGCCCTCTGACTCCCAGGACTGTGCTCTTTCCACTAGGTCATGCTGCTCTTGCTCCCAAGGGCTTGGTACAGTCCTAGACACCCAGTAAGCACTCAATAAATACCACTGACTCATCCATCATCTCCAAGCAGAACACAATAATGTTTTGTTTCGTTGTCTGTCTCCCCCTTCTAGACTGTGAGCCCGTTGTTGGGTAGGGACTGTCTCTGTATGTTGCCGACTTATGCTTCCCAAGCACTTAGTACAGCTCTCTGCACACAGTAAGCACTCAATAAATACGATTGAATGAATGAACAGATGAATGAAATGATAAGTACTCAATAAATCAACTCTGCCAAGCACTTAGTTCAATGCTCCGCTTACGGTAAGTGCTCAAATGATGCGATTGACTGACGGAAAGCATACCATTCTAGGATTGACTGATTCAAGGAAATCGACGGCATACTTAACAAAACCTCGGCCCCATGTGGCACCCCACCCTACCCACTCAGTTGGGCTGGGCATACAAGAACCGAGGGGCTGCGAAGGCTTCCGGGGGACCCCCCCAGGGCCTTCAGCGTCTGGCCGAGGGCAAGCACGTAGGAAGAGGGGGTCGGTCCTTCTAGCCCGCCAGAGCCGGATGGACAGACGGACGCCAGGCACTGGCCCAGGGTTCCACAAGCACAGGGCGGAGGTGCCCGCCAAGGGACCAGATGCCTCCAATGGCACAGCTCCGATCGGGGGGCTTGGAAGCACCCTCTCCCCATCCCCACTGCAACTGAAAAAGCGGCAACCTGTTGCCTCACCCATGCCAGCTTTGAACTGCTGTTCCACACACCAGACCCCTTCAGCAGAGCCAGAGGGAAGACAGCGGCCTGGTGAATCCTGGTGAATCTTCCCCCCATCCAGGGAGCACCAGAGATACTAGGCGTCAATACCCTCAAGGACCAAAACCCGGTCTAGCACGACGGAAGTGCTTCAGCTTTGCCCCCGAGGCCTTGCCACAGGCTGGCTTCGCTGGACATGCTGGGAAGTGGACAAGTCAGCGGACAAGTCAGCGGTAGGGGCCCCGATCACTGTCGGACGACCACAAGAGAGGGGAGCGGAGGAGCCAGATTTACATCTCCCCAAATCCCAAACCAAGCCAGCATCGCTACGGATGGCTGCGGTTGTGTCCAGAGCAGCCGCCCGGATCGAACCTGCTCCTCGCCCCCTCGTCCGCTGATGAGCCGACGACATTCCATCAGACCTCTGCTGGTTGGGAAGAAAGGCCACCCGCACCATCAACCTGAGTCTCACGATCCCAACAGCTCCGCCATACACTTCCCTACTTACTGAGAAGCAGCATGGCTCAGTGGAAAAGAGAATGGGCTTTGGAGTCAGAAGTCATGGGTTCAAATTCCAGCTCTGCCAGTTGTCGGCTGTGTGACTTTGGGCAAGTCCCTTAACGTCTCTGGGCCTCAGTTCCCTCATCTGGAAAATGGGGATTAAGACTGTGAGCCCCCTGTGGGACAACCTCATCACCTTGTAACCTCCCCAGCGCTTAGAACGGTGCTTTGCACATAGTAGCGCTTTATAAATGCCATCATTATTGTTATTATTGATTCACACTCTTCTTCCCCAGCATATTAGCAGAATCAATTGCTCAGCCTACCCCATTTGTAAACCTGTCAGGAGCTGACTCTCCCCTTTATAACTTCTCTTCTACATTACCAGCTCCTTGAGGGTGGGAATCGTGAATATAATAATAATAGTAATAATTGTGTCATTTGTTTGGCACTTACTAAGCATCAAGCACTGCACTAAGCGCTGGAGTGGGTACAAGCAAATCAGATTGGATACAGTCCCTGTCCCATGTGGGGCTCACGGTCTCAATCCCCCTTTTAGAGATGGGGTAACTGAGGCATAGAGAAGTGAAGTGACTTGCCCGCACAGCATACAAGTGGCAGGGTGAGGATTGGAACCCAGCTCCTCTGGGGTAGCCCGAGGCAGTGCTGTCTTGACCAGAGTCTAACTAGCCCCACAACCTGCCTCCCCAATCCCAGGCCAGCCGTCACTGACCCCCGTTTTGCTAGGAAAAGCAAAAAAATATGACGGCCACATTCTAGCTGATTTGTGTCAACATGGAAATACCCTCTTTCCTGAATGCCCTTAATGCCGAAAGGGATAGAACATCAAGCTTAATGGCTCTCCATCCCTCTGAATTTCTCCACGAGTCCAGATGCGAGCCGGGGAAGTGATTAATTGTAGTTTGGTGCTTCACATGCTAAAATAGCAATTTCCAATTTCAAACCTGTTGTATATTTTGGTAAGAATGTAATTCATATCTTCCCTCCTGTGATTTTCCAAGTTAAGGTACATTTTCATATAATTCCATACGATATTAGATTAGGAGGAAAGTGAAGCCTTTTCTATTGAATATTTAGCAAAGAATGCATTTTGGGAACGCCATAAATCACGCTAGTCAGAAGCTTCAAAGGAATCATTCTGTACAGTTACCTTGTCTATTATTTAGAAAGCACAGACATCGAACAATATAATTCGGTTGGGTTGAGTGGCTCTGATTTACATACGGCTGTCTCTTTTTAATCTAGGCTTTCATAAGAGGGCTCTAATGAGTGATTTTCCATTTCACTTCCAAACTGGGGAATTGTCCTTTGGGTTTGCCCCTGACCGCCAGAATCCCCTGGGTTACTGTGCCGGAGGCTTCGGTGGCTGAAGATGGAATGCGTGAACTACGGGAGGGCAAGGGCCGTAATTTTCCGACAAACAGCAGTTACTTCTGCTGGTTCTTCCTTTTCAACTGATGATTCGTGGCATCAATCAATAGCTCCACCACTTCTTTGCTGTGGGACCTGGGGCAAGTCTCTTCACTTATCTGTGCCTCAGTTACTTCATTGTAAAATGGATATTAAGACTGTGAACCCTGTTGGGGACAGGGATGGTGTCCCAACCTGATTAGTTTGGCTCTACCCAGGTGCTCAGTACAGTGCCTGGAACTTTGTAAGTGCCTATCAAAGACCATTAAAAAGAGTTATTGAGCACCTACTGTGTGCGCAGTAATATTAAATGTGCTATTACTTAAGTGCTTACTATGTGCCAGTCATGGTACTAAGTGCTGGGGTGGATACAAGCAAATCAGGTTGGGCAAAGTCCCTGTCCTGTATGGGGCTCACAGTCTCCATCCCCATTTTACACATGAGGGAACTGAGGCCCATTGAAGTGAAGTGACTTGCCCAAGCTCGCATAGCAGACAAGTGGCAGAGCCTGGATTAGAACCCATGACCTTCTGACTCCCATGACTCCATGGGAGTCATGGAGAGAGCTTATGAATTTCTCTCAGCTTCCTAACAGTTGTACCAATCCTGAGGCGAAGGGGTTGAACTACGATCCAACATGGCGCCACCAGTAGACGCAGATGCGATGGAGGCAGTCCCCTGTTTCTCACAGTCCGGTGAGGAACTCCACACAGCCTCTTCCCCGTCCCCTGGTCTGGTGGTTTGAAACCACGCACACTTCCCCCCCTCATCCACACACGTTTTGGTTTCAGAGGAAACCGGGAGCATGCCCATGGTCTCAGTGAACGGTTAACTCCCCATGTGTGAATCCCTTCCTCTTACGGAGATTAACGGAAAGTCCCACCTCCCTCTTCCTGCTTGGAAGGCCGGGAGACCTCGTCATTCAAACTAGGAGATGGATTGATTGGCAGTCATTAAAAAATGCTCGTTTATCATACCTCACCTCCTTCCTCTCCTTCTTCATCCCAGCCCGCACTCTGTGCTCCTCTGCCACTGCTAACCTCCTCGCTGGGCCTCGTTTTTGCTTGTCCCGTCATCGACCCCTGGCCCACATCCTCCCCCTGGCCCGGAATGCCCTCCCTCCTCGCATCCGCCAAACTAGCTCTCTTCCTCCCTTCAAAGTCCTACTGAGAGCTCACCTCCTCCAGGAGGCCTTCCCAGCCTGAGCCCCCCCTTTTTCCTCTCCTCCTCCCCTCCCCACCCCCCCTCTCTCTGTCCTTCCCCCTTCCCCTCCCCAAAGCACTTGTGTAAATTTGTACATATTACTCTATTTTATTAATGATGTGTATATAGCTATCTTTCTATTTATTCTGTTGATATCGACACCTGTCTACTTCTTGTTTTTTTTCTTTTTTTTGGTCTATCTTCCCCTTCTAGACTGTGAGCCCGTGGGTAGGGACCGTCTCTATATGTTGCTGAATTGTACTTCCAAATCACTTAGTACAGTGCTCTGCACATGGTAAATGCTCAATAACTATGATTGAACGAATGCATATCATCTTGAAAGATTTCACCAGATGAACCCTTTGCAACTTCATCTGTAAAATGGGGATTAAGACTGTGAGCCCCATGTGGGTCACAGATTGTGTCCAACCAGATTAGCTTGTATCTATGCTAGCGCTTAGTACAGTGCCTGACACATCATAAGCACTTAACAAATACCATTAAAAAAAGGCACCTTGCTTCTCCTGGTCTCAGTTCCTCATCTCCTGGTCACTCTGGTGGTTCAGACCATGTGTTTTCATGGCCTGGGCATTCAGCGACAACAGAGGAATTTGGGGCCAGCCCCTGATCATGGTATTTGCTAAGCACTTATTATGTGTCAGGCCCTGTACTAAGAGCTGGGGTGGATACAAGCAAATTGGGTTGGACACAGTCCCTGTCCCACGTGGAGCTCACAGTCTCCATCCCCATTTTACAAATGAGTGAACTGAGACAGAGATAATTGAAGTGACTTGCCCAAGGTCATGCAGCAGACAAGTGGCAGAGCTAGGATTAGAATCCAGGACCTTCTGACTCCCAGGCCTGTGCTCTATCCACTAATAATAATAATAATTTTGGTATTTGTTAATCGCTTACTATGTGCCAAGCACTGTTCTAAGCACTGGGAGAGATACAAGGTAAACAGGTTGTCCCACGTGGGGCTCACAGTCTTAATCCCCATTTTACAGATGAGGGAACTGAGGCACAGAGAAGTTAAGTGATTTGCCCAAAGTCACACAGCTAAGTGGTGGAGGCAGGATTAGAACCCACAACCTCTGACTCCCAAGCCCGCGCTCTTTCCGCTGAGCCACGCCGCTTCTCATGGGGAGATCAATTTTCCAGGCCTGAATTCTAGAAAGCCACCATTTCCCAGAC